>NC_016449.1:740163-1110245 GCF_000235365.1 Eremothecium cymbalariae DBVPG#7215 | reverse complement strand
TACATTGTTTTCTGAGGCGCCAGTGTGCCCTGGTTTTCCGGATCTGAGCTGTTCACACACAAAAGCCAATCATTCAGGTAACTAACTGCTCGAAGTGTTCTAGTGTAAAGATTGGAAAAGAAAAAAGTAATCGAATTTCTACGATAATTTAATTATATGTTCCCTCTAATAACACTTTTATCTGTATAAAAGAAATTCTAATAATACTAGATAGCAACAAATATTACTATAACATTAATTCAACAATAATAAATGTTTAAATATAATATAGTGGCAATAAATATTATTCAGGTGTAAATAATTAAAGCTGTTTTTGATATCATTAATTAGAGCGTAGTCATCACGGTGCCCTTATTCTATTTTTTGAAAAAAATACAAATATGAAAGTTATAAATAAAATTGCTAGGTTATGAATGCACATTAATTTCTGTATTATTTACTTTAATGATAAAGCTATCATTATCTTATTGATATTTCTTTTATAAACGTATATTAATAATATGTCCTGCAAATGTGTCAATATTCTTCATAATATTTACAGCCCTTAGATATTTTCTTCAGACCTAAATCATTATGAATCAACAGTATCCAAAATAGGATACTTTAATTATTATAGGTAATAGCCCAAGTACTATATGCAATATACCAATCGGAAAATATCATTTTATATATCATCTTTAAATATTTCATATATTTATAATATAGAGTGTGCTACGATGGCTCTTATCATTAACATATCAATTATTGATAATTTTTCGAATATAAATATATTGGTTTCCCCCTCTTATTATTATTAGTATAGCTTATTGAAGAAAAAAAGTTTTACTGAATTCTCAATTCAATGCATGCGATACTGAAAATAAGGTAATTGAAGAGAGATATAATATCATTAACAAATCAATAATGTCCGTTGTTACCTAATTATTTGTCAACTAAAGCAGCTGGTTTTATAATCTAATGGTTAATGAAACAAAAATAAGAATAGAATAGAATAGAATAGTGTATATGAGGATTTTCAACTTCAATTCAAACTTTGCAAAGCCCATTTATTCTAGTAATTTAGTTTATATCTTTGACAGAAGTTAAGAATTATATCAGTATTTGATATATTATGCTCCTAATTTGGCGCTTTGAGGATATCTCAGTCAGAACTTAAGACATAAATATAAATAATAATCAATACAATTATTTATAGTACCTAAAGTGGCAATACTATGAGAACGTTTTTATAATATCTATATAATTACCTCTTCTCCGTTTTCAATACTAAACCTTACGCCTGTAGTGAAAATTATCAGTACATAGGCAGTTGATCAAACAGCCATCTAAAACCTGACCGAGTCACATTATCTCATTTTATCATTAGCTTCAGAACGCTATATTTTATCGCTAACAAATACAATAGAACTATAGCTTTAAACCATAGGGTGCATCTGAATCCAAGAAGAGGCGAACATTAATATCATTAGCAAAAGTATATTAAGACACCTTAAACCTCCAACACGTGCTTGATAAAAATGAACGAGGTATTTTATAGCTTAAATTATCTCAACTATAACAAACATTTTATCTCGGTTAATTTATCAATTATTTTGTAACCTAAAATTACCGTTTTATTTTGAGAGCGGCACTAAATCGAATAATGTATTGACGTATAAAGTGATAAATGATGGTGATTCACCTTTCGTTGTGAATGCTTATTTACTCGCATTAATGACTGAAAAGTATTTTCGTTGTAAGGCGATGGAACGAACCAAGTATTAGTGTTCATGTATACATAACTAGAGGCAAAATAATGAATGTTCGAAGGTCTGAAGAAAGTTTTGGGGTCGTATTTAAGGTTAATAACCGAACAACCCAAGAACATAGACTCCATGTCCTAAAACATTGTACTCAAATTCGTCATGATAAGGAATTGGTTAGCGGACCATTAGACAAACCTCCTGCGAAGCAACCCAGTCTACTACCATATGTGATAAAGACCAGACTTACCGCATCAAACGATGCATATTACATGTCCAAATTTGATCAGGCAGGTGAAGCTAAAGTGGATAAAAGTGGGAGGCTAATAGGTGGAAGACGTTATTTAATTAGCACTTTCCAGTTTCCTAATAGAGTTCCAAATTTGTATTTGTTAATTGAGGATCTTATTAAGGTGGTGCACTTTGAAGGTGATCAACGAGAATTTCTGGATAAATATGATCAATTTTATCCTATACATGCAACGGACGATGAAAAGAACTTTTTAAAGGATAAAGGGCTCATTAACAACACCGACAGTGAAATAACTTACGTTACTGCACTATCTGCATTCATTTGTTTTGGGGCATCTATAGTTGTATTCGGTTGCAGAATTATCGATGATTATTGGGAACAACTATTGAAGGAACAGGGTTTCTCAATACACTCTCGCGTATTTCCGTTGTCAAAATCCCAGGTAGCTATGGTAAATGAATTAAAACCTGTTCCTACAACAGAGGACGCTTACGATGATGATAATGATAATGATGATGTTAACTGGTTAAATAAATGGGAAAGCCCATATCCAACTATTCAAGAACAGCCATCTTTGGAAATCAGGCATGAATATGCGAAAGAACATTCCAGAGGGGAACACATTTCCGTTATTGTACCAGGCCAGACTATAAATGGTTCTCTTGAATTAAGCCTGAACTACAAAATCCCGAAATATCATTACAAAAATTCTTTCATAAACGCTGTTCAGAATAACATACAAGATATTCCAATTGGTAAACACAAATCTATTGAAACCATCCCAAATGGGCCTGTTGGTAGACCATCTAAACGTTCAGAGGAGCCTAAGGAACATGTATCAGAAAGGGACCATTCTTTGAACATCAATGGCTGGAAATTTGAATCTCTGCCTTTAGCTCCTCCAGGTTCAAATCTTGGACGCACATCCAGGGGTTTACCGTATTATGAAAAAAAGCGACTGCTCCATAGACTAAGAAGACTTACACCGAACCAAGTTCGAGAACTAGAGCACATACACGATTCAGTCAACTTGAACACAGGCTTGGGAAAGATACGACAAGTAAGAGAAGTTAAGTGGACAAAATATTGGCAATATAAATCCGGAGCACCACTTGGTCTAACTGTAGATCAAGTAGATGTCTTTAAAAACAGGTATCTAACTGCCGTTCTTAATCATGCTGAGACTGAAACAGTTTATGGAGAAGAGAGGAATGTTGAGATTGTGCATACAACTCGCAGAAAACCGAACGCCAATTTCTTAAATCATTCTAATATTAGCGGTTTAAAGCCACCTTATGTAGAGGAGCGGAAGTATAAGTAGTTCAACAGTCTTTAATTCCAGTATTTGCAAGATAAAACAAAAACTTATTTATCCCATTGTTAAAATATAGTTTACTTCAAAAAATGAACACATGGATGAAATCCAAGTCTATAGTAGTTTCGCCTTTACGATATCCTGACGAATCCTGAAAGTATAGTATGCCATGATAGACATTAGAATACCTAAAGGAATTAGCCAAATGGTTAATTTTGCAATTATTTCATCGACATGTGGCCCTGAAACTTCTAGAGTCTTTCGATGCATTATACCTTCCCTCTCACGTTGCTGAGTATCTAATAATCCTTTGAGATCTGCATTGACATTGATGAACTCCTGGAAAACTTCTGAATCAATAATATTTTTACCTTCCCCATTTTTACTAGCTTCGATAAATCTTTCGAAAGAATTTAGCACGAGCTCGGTTTTTATAGCATTTTCTCTCTGTAAATTCGCCAATTCTTCAACCTTCTTTATTAAATATCCAATATCGTTAGCTAATACTTTCCCTTCCAACTTATCAATTTTTTGGTAAAGCATTAAGTTGGTAACCTCAATACCAGAGAGTTCAAATGATGATGTCTCAACTAGCTTTTCCTTACCAGTATCCTTGTCAATTATTTTTGTGATCGTATGCGGTTGCGGCATCGCATTGATGTTTGGAAGCATGGCTCCATCTGTGAGCCCAGAATAAACATTGAATTTCAATAACTCGAAAGACTCAGAAGTTTTGCTGTTATCTGCCGTCACACCAATTCGATACTTGCCTTCAGGAAATTTAATCTTCTTGGTTTGGAAACAGACTTTATTGTCAACTTGCAACTTCAATAATGTGTTATCATAATCATAACTTAGTCTGGCCGTTGTAGGTACATCAGAGTCACGGTATGCAAACAAACATGAGCCAAAAGACTTGTCTAGAATATCGTTCACAGAAACCTCAGCACCATCATTCAGTTGCCCAGAAAATGTGCCTCCGTGTTCAATGCTACTTACAAGAAGCTGTAAACCATCAAACGTTGAAGGACCACCGAAGAGTTTTTTATTATCATGACCTTCTTGAACAACCCAAAATGCAATACCTCCGTTACTCTCACCCCTAAATAGCTTGCTTCTAAAAGTCCATTCGATAGTGAAACTGTCTTTCAAGTCATAATTGTTTTTGGGCCATAAGGAGCCCTTTGGATTCTGGTCCGAAGTCAAAATAATCCTACCATCCTTGAATTCAGCACCCTCACCAATTGACCATGTAGCTGGTAAGCTCGTCTGTTGAGTTAACTCAACAAGTGAGAAATCCTTGTCAAGCAACGAGGAAACTGCACTATTAATACTGTGAGCATATGACACACCTATTAAGAGTGATACAACCAGGCTAACTATAAATCGAGCCTTCATATTCATTCTGAGCAAACGCTTTCAAAGGTTAACGTATTATTAGTAGTATAACAATGTGTAAATTCAAGTGATAGCACTTGGCTCATCAAGGCGAAAATGACATCGCATCTATTTTTGATGAAAATCCAATAATATATTCGCTAACGCAAACATTTACAAAATTATAATAAACCTACACATTACATTCATCACAATCGCTTTCCTTGATACAAAAGTTTTCTCTTGAACCTTCTTGCACAAGAGTTCCGCCGTGCAAGTTGCCATCGTTAGCAGAATCTCTTTTAATGTGATGCCCTAATTCCACTTTCTTGTCTTCTACAAATAGTAGCTCTTTCACTTTCTGCTTTAAAAATTTGCTGTCAGGGAACCCACCATTAGCTTTACGATCCCAAATTACGATCGGTGTTTCTGCAGTCTCTTGGTCTTGATTTAGGTAGCCAAGAACTTTAAATATTCCTGTAGAACCTGGAATTAGGGACACCTCACCCAAAGAATCGCCAAATGTTTGTAGCAACTCCTGCAAATACCAGGCACTTCTTAAATTCCATTTACACCTGGTACAAAAAATTATGCTAACTTTAGGATAGGGCATGTTTTGGCTACAGTTGTTCAGCTATGTATGATGTTTTAGCGTATATTTGCCGTACATACCTGATATATATTGGATTGTCTCTGATAATTCCAGGCTCCGTTCGTTCCAAATTAGGTATCACTTTCTCTTGAGGTCTCTACTACAATACACATACACACCATACATATATATATCGAGACGTTCGCAAACACCAGAAGGAAACAGCTTAAATAAATAGAAAACTTCAGGCAATATTCTGAAAAAACGATGCCATCATTTGCAGATAGTTTTTGGACTGATGACTCCAGTACGGGTGTGCAAACCCTTTTTGCACAGTTGCACGAGGGATGTAATCAAAATGACTTATTCATACAGTTATTCGCATCGCGAATGCAGTATGAGGTTGTTTATGGGCGTCAGTTGTGTAACATGCGCTCTGGTATCGATAAATTTGATGCTCAAAAGTCGACTATCAGTAATGCTTTAAATGAGATTATCGATCAAATGGTTCAGGAGGGCAACCATCATTTGACGATTGCTTCGAACATTGAGGCTACCGTTTTGACTCCTTTTAGTAAGTGGAGTGAGGAGCATCGACAAAGGATTGAATACAGTGAGAAAATACTAAACAAAAGCTTAACTAAATTTGGAAAATCCAAGAAATATGTGGAGAAGCTAGAGCAAACGTACTTCAACAAATGTAGAGCTCTTGAAGATTTCAAAAGAGAGCAATTCAATGAGGATGATTTGGCAAGTGCCATGGAAGCTCTTCAATTGCAAAAAGAACATGATAAAACTGTAGCAAAGGAGCGTGAATTTCAGGAATTTGGCACTTTTGGTTCAATTAGTTTGGATTATAAATCTACAAGAGAAATTCTTCATGCATTGTTGACACAGTTAGAAAAGCAAGAGTATAAAGTCCCATTGATTAATTACATTATTCCAAATACAAATAATGGTAGTGAAATTGTAAAGTTTCTCTTGCAACATATGTCTTTAAAAGATTTAGATCAGGCGGAGGCATTTGGCCAAGATCTACTTAATAAAGGTTTTTTAAAGTACTGCAATGGCGTTGGGACTAGCTTTATTAACTCAAAAAAGTTTCAATACCAGTGGAAGGCTTATGCGTATGAGTTTGCGCGTGTTTCACAACCGGGAACAGAATTAGAAGATATTAGTGGTGATAATACGAGTGAGTCGGGATTTTCCAATTCAGTAATATCTAATGAACCAAGTAGATTTAGCGCCTATTTCCATGATATTACGTCAAGAATCACAAGTTCGGAGCCTTCACAAGAGATGACCAAGTATAATGATGCTTCAAGCCCATCTAGTAACTTACAATCACCACTTCTAACCGAACAACAGAGGACGCTTCTAAAGCTATTCAATGATGTGGACATAGCAGATGCAAAGTACCGTCATGAATGTATGAAGATGGACTCCTTGCGTTGCTCAGTCGAGGAGTTAATTGTTGATCACTACACTTTCATGGAAAAATGTGAAAATGACAGACTTGTTGCCGTTAAGAAGGTTACTTTGGACTTTTGTGCTACCTTGGGTAACAAAATTTCCTCCATGAAAATAGCAGTTGAAAGAATGATCGCCAGCGAAAATTCAATGGATCCTGGTGCGGATATATTAAATCTCGTTGAGAAGTACCGTACAGGAGTTTTCCAACCAAAAGTTATTCCTTACAATAATTACTACAATCCAGGTGGCTACCAGGTGTTTGGTATTGATTTAGAGTCTCGTTGCCGTCTGGACAAAAAAACGGTTCCGATAATTGTATCTACTCTTCTATCCTATATGGATCAGATATACCCGGAGATGGAGAATGATAATGAAAGAACTACTGTATGGACTGTACCGGTAAAGTTGCAGTCCACACATCAGCTACGAAAATTACTTAATGACAGGCCATTCAAAAACGAAGAAGAAATATTTAATATAATCAAAGATTGCAAAGCCGAACCAAGTTTAGTTGCCAGCTTGTTAAAGATATATTTGTTAGAGCTTCCCACCCCCTTGATCTCTGATAACATATATGATGTTATGAAAAGTTTATATTCAGAGTTTCCTCCTGTTCCTAATGAAGGGGTGACTTCTCATGGCCAGGAAACTATTGACAAGCACAGAATACAAGGTCTTATTCATACTTTGAGTACATTATCCAAACCACGGGTAGCCACTTTAGATGCCATCACAAACCATTTCTACAGGTTAATTAAAATTTTAAAGATGAGTGAACTGGAAGCCAGCCAGGCCTTAGCTGATGATTTGGCCATTAGAATCTCACAAGAATTTGCCAATTGTATTATTCAAGTAAAATTACCGGATGGTAACGATTTAGGCTATAAAATCTTTTATGATTTGTTGACTTATAAGAAACAAATATTTAAAGATTTGAAAGGCCACGGCTCAAGGAGCAACAAATCCACTCATTCAAATAAAGACAACGACAGTCAATAATTATCAGTCACTATGTAACTAATGAAAGATAACAAGTAGTTGTATTATTTAGTCCAATATATATGTACGTTTAGATAGTTATTCGCCAAAAAAAGTCTCTGGAAACATGGCTATTATTATTGCAGACACTTGCCTTGTTCTTCTATGTGCTTCTCATTTTCATCCTCTAACTCCTTTAAAAATAACATTTTCGGTTTAAACCGATCTAATTCATCAGGCGTTAATTCCCGTTTCTCGACGACTTTTCCTTTCTTATTTACGAGAGTCACAGTTGACTCAATATCGGGATTATCAAGTAAAAGCTGCCTACCCCGCTGTCTCCTCAATGCAAAGTTTGCAAATTCATCAGATAGAAATGGATTCGGTAACTTGATTTTTTTGACATTGATAGGTTCGTGTTCTTCTTCAGAGGAGGAAAGAAATGCAGAATTGTTATTCCAATCTTTAGCAAGTTGAAATGATATCAGCTTATCGGTAGGCGTTCCAGGCGTATGCTTCGCATATTTCCGTTTATGTGTATTGTCCCAGCACGTTTCATCAGGATCGTGTGCCTCAGAATCGCCGTCGTTTTCACACTCTATGCCGGAACTAAAAACGCCAGCCCTCTTTGGGGATAGCAGTAACGACGTAACTTCAGGCGATGTAGATTTGACACCATTCTCATATGATAGCAGTTTAGAAGCACAAGGTTTTTTCCCACCCAGCCTACCCGACGGTATCAGACTGTCTTTCAAATTCACCGGAAACAAAACACGATTTGTGGATGGCAATTCAGCATCAAGAATGCCTGAGCGCCTTCGGTGGCGAGACCTGCGGGGAGTATATTCAGGTGATTTTAAACACTTCGAAGGAGATGTTATAACACGCTCAGAACGAAGATCGGGAACAAGTGCATTCCCTAGTAGCATCACAGGCTTACGGGTTATCGACCCTGGAGTAATTGGACCACCACATTGGCTAACCTCTGTCGCACCCCTATGGGGAGTTTTAAGAAGTGATCCATTCTTATCAAGCTCCTTTGAATATCTTGTACTTCTCGACCTTGGGGGTGTGGCAGGCGTCATTTCAATACTCGGCGTTTTATTACTAGTGAGGAAGGGGATGGGGGGTAATATCTTATACTCGCAATCAGGCACAAAATGTATATATCTGCCTCGGTTCTATCGTTCTGTGGTTAATAAGACACCTCCTCTAGTAGCGATATGGAGCAACAAACGTACTTCGCACTCTCCTACCGCTTCTCCTGTTCAATGCTCTATATTACCTCAATTAATTTCATGCAATCAAGACTTTCCTCTGTTTCGTGAATGAAAAAGCTGCCAGCACAAAAAAAAGAGCCAAGCAGCAAAACCCAACAGCCGGGTACCAGCCACGTAAATTTGCATGTTCATAAATATTTAGATTTCCCTCTATAAGGGGTAACTCGAGGTGAGGTGTTGTCGATATTAATAATCCGTGGTTTGATCATCATTAATAGAAGATGGTAAGTTGCTTAATCTGTTTTTCACGTTGTGTTGAACTCTTACTAACATTTTATGGGTAGAATGCTCTTTACAATCATGCAGTGAAACAAAGAAATTTGCTTCAGAGAGATCTTGAAAAGTTCGAGAGGGAACTATTTACTGCTCCAATATCACTACAAGGTTCAATTGCGACAGCGTTGGTTTCTTTAGAAAAGTCTATCGACCAATATAAAAATCATTTGGCCAAGTTTGAAACGGTTTTACAAGACGATAACAAAGAGGATCATATCAAGTATCAAACGAGATTATCATCCCTAGAAAATACCCTTACTGAGAGTAAGGAACTGTTTCATAGACTTCGGCAGCAATACAATTCTAGTTCTGCTAGGGAACAGATATTCAATAATGCAACGGGGGCTGCATTTGATGAAGGTGTTACTACTACAAATAAAAGAAGTGTACCCTCACAGCAGCAATTGCCTATGCAATTGGACAGTCAAAGAAGCACCATACATTCTTCAGGGGGGTTACCTTTATATGAAGGTCTTAAGAAGGAACATTCCATATTCGCCCGTACTAACTCCCAACTAGATACCATCTTAAAAATGGGACAAGAATCTCTAGAGGACATTATAGAACAAAATCATATACTACAGCAGGCACAAAGAAAAATGGTCTCGACATTACAAGTGTTAGGTGTATCTAATGAAACTATTGATCGGATTAGCAGGCATGTATTTAAAGACAAAATGATATTCTGGATAGCGTTGATATTAATGTTTGTTGGCTTTTATTATGCACTTAAACTTTTGGGATGAGATTCTACATATTTGCCGTATTGAACCAAAAGAGCATAATAATAAGCGATCCTCCCCACTCTACGCATATGTAATTATCTCTAACATATTCATTTGTCAATTTTCCAATATAAACATGAAGAGTTCGGGCCAAGTGCTATTTGTTGGTTTTTCGATAATATCAGTTTATTTTCCGGGTTGAACAAGGTTTTACTAGGCTCTTCCGTGTAATCAACACGTGGTTCGAGTAACTTGGGAATGTTTCCTGGCCGTGCCCACCTTACTCTTTTTCCATTTCCTAGCTGGCCGTTTTCATTACAGCCCCAGGCTAGTAGTTCACCATTTTCTAATTTGCACATAATATGTCTCTCACCACAATACCATTCAGTGACATGTGAGCCCTTAGATTGCTGTGCTTGATCACCATTGGTATCATTAATCACTTTCATTTTCGTAGGTTCATGAAGTGAGTGCTTAAAATGGCCGTTGCCCAACTGACCTTGAATACCATTTCCAAAAGAAAAGTAAGTAGCATTTTCATAGCCGGGACCTATGTTACCATTTTGGTTCTGAACATAATTATCTGCTACTGTCTGTGGTACAATGCCTACAAAGGACGTATCGCCACAGCAGTGTATGTCTACGCATTTAAATTGATTTTGTGGAAAATGAGCTCTGAAGTTTCCAACCATTTTAGGGAATGGGACATATTCTGAATCATAGGATATTGGTAGACCTAGCTGGCCATGTGTATTGATACCAAATGAATATATGTGGCCATCTGAATCGCGAGCTAAAGTGTGATAACTACCGCATGCTATCTGTTCTATGGTTCTTGAACACAATTTGCCATCATCAGTTACCGTAGAATTTAGAAGCTCTATTTCAAATGCCTTATTACACTCTGGAAAGGTGTCAAACCTAGAGAGTTCTGGAACACCAAATTGGCCCTTTGAAACACCAGACTTTTTTGTTTTAATCCCTGTAGCACATGCATATGCTTTACCGCCATTTGAAAGAAAGATTAGATGCTCAATACCAACTGAAAACTGTTCAATTCTTGATTCGGTTCTGGATTTGAAAACAGAGGCAGTATCTAGTTTCCAGTCGTAAAAGCAGTACTTACGCCAAGGTTTCACAAAAGATCTATGCCACGAGATGTGTCTTTTGAGTAGTTTTTCATCAGATAAAGGAACGATAAGAATTTCCCCCTGCTTATTTAGCGCATAAGCAGCACCATTAGATATATGAACTTCTAGGAGATTTTGATCTGGAAGATATAATTCACAACTATTTGTATCCCACCGATAGAGATCACCTTTCTCATCGATGGCTAAGTTCAATCCACTTTCCGCTAAAGCAATACTTCTTAAATGTTTGTTGTCAAACCAAGGAACACGTACAGGAAAGTTACTATTACCGTCTCCTAATCTAGACCCCCAATAATAAAGCCCAGGAACATCAGATGTGGGTTGATCTATTGGTAAAGATGGGATAGCTAGAATAGCTTTCTTCCTTTTAAATCTTATTAGCCTTTCAATAGTATCATCATCAACCCTAATATCTTTAGCCAGCCACCACCCTTTAACTTGAGGCCATTGTAAGTATAAGGTACCGACTGTACCGATACCGAAAAGGAACAGCATACCCTGAAAAATAGCAGAAAGCTTTTGCATTTTCTCGATGCGATCTTCATGTTCTTTTTCTACCTCTGCTTGAGACTTTGCATTCCAATTGTAGTCCATTCTAGTACGTTTGGCTTTGTATACACTATGGTTCACTTGTTCAGCCAATATTTCAGCATCATCATACTGCGGTTTTACTCGGCAGAGGTGACTAGTAGAGAAAACTCTCCTACTAATCAACCTAGGTACCCTTAGATAAGCGATGAACATCTCAATATGAATAGAAGTACGATTTTGGCAATGTAAACTCGAAAAGGCTGGTCGATGAGGTTGAAAAGATTCATTTTGCAATTTGATATTTTAGGATATTGGTTCTGCACGAAGAATATTGAAAAAAACTAGAACCATTAAGGCAAGAAACAAAAGAAGTAACGACAGATCTAAGTGTTTACTACTGCAAGCACCCTTCAAGCCAACAAAATGCTTTTCAGATATAGAGCTAAGCAGGTTTCGAACCAATTTAGAAGAGAATTTCATGTTTGTAAACCACTTTATGATGATTTTGAGACTGTTCACATCCGCAATACGAACCGATTTAGGCAGTTGTTAATGGAAAAGGGTGATTTCAACACACAACAAGCCAATGCTGTTGTAGATATAATGTCTGACGCTTTACGTGGCGGCGTTACACATGTGTCTCAGGATCTTGCTTCCCGTGAGAAGTTGACAAAGTTGACCTATCAACAACGAGTTGATTTTGCCAAGTTGAAGGACCAGCTGTTAACAGCTGACCGGAGTGAGATCCATCTGATCCACAGTGAACAAGAACGTATTCGTAATGACCTAGAGCAATTAAGAAATAAACTACGAGAAGAGATAACTAAGGCTAACGCAGGATTCAAGTTGGATTTATCTCTAGAGAAAGGTAGAATAAGAGAAGAAGCGAGAAACCATGATTTGCAGATCAAGGAAATTGACACTCGAATTGATCAGGAAGTTAGCAATATGAAAATGCAGATAGATTCTGTGAAAACCCAAGTTATGCAATGGCTTATTGGTGTTTGTACTGGTACATTTGCTTTGGTTCTAGCATATGTCAGACTGTTGAGTTGAAGTAAATTGGTTATAGTTTACGGTATACTTTTGACGTTATTAAATTGCAGCAAATATAGTGATATACGTAATTTGATGGGAAATACAACATAGAGCTGGTACTATATATAATATTTAAAAAGTTTTATTGCCTCGAACATTTGGAGCAGCCTACAAATTGAACAATTCTTTTAAAATTCTAATGGTGTCCTTTGGAGTTGACACGGCATGTCCAATGGTTCTTGGGTCTTCATAAATTTCCCAATCATTGCCACCCTTTGAGGTTTTATCCCCAAAGAAATGGATTTCCTTAAACCCAGCGTTTTCAACGTGACGCAAGCAATAAGTTTTGTCCCAACCAGTTGGGAAGACATCAAAAGAGATTTGGCCACCAATGGAGTAAGTTAAAGACAAGTGAGAAAACTCTTTCTTTAACGCCTCAACAAATTTAGCTCTGATTTGGTGCTTCTTATCGTATTCCTCAAATTCATTTCTCTCTGCAGTGGTAGCATTTCTACCAATTGGTGATATATTAACCATTCCATTTCTGAACTCTACAAAGGTGCCTCTTCTTTTTGGCAACTCGATAGAGGATAAATACTTCAACACAAAGGAAGCAAACTTGTTGTAATCTTCCTCACCAATCCAGTTAATAAAAGACTGGGAAGCCAACTGGTTTCCTAGTTTATAAGCAGTTAAACCGTTTTCTGAGAAACAGTAATCAAAGTCATTCAAGACTGTAGGACCCAATTGCTCTACTTGTTTAGCCAAATCAGAACCACCCACAAATCCTATAACGACCTTTTCCCTCAATTCCTTCAAAATCTCTTTAACTTCTTCAGAGATAGTGAGCCTTGGGGGAGTCAAAGTACCATCAACATCGAAAAGGACTAAAATGTCACTTCTCTCTTTATGAGAAAAATCTTGGGACATATTGAATAAGGATTTTGCGGATTGGAATTACTTTAATTAAACAGTACAGATTTATGAGATGCAATCCTTATAAACAAAGCTTAACGTGTTGGTAAAGAAGGAAACTACAGGTCTACGTGTAATAAAGAAGAGGGATCTCTGGAACATCGCCGCGCGCAATATTGAGTAACACTTATTTTTTTGAAGATTGCACCGACCTCACACAGCAAGTCTGTGGCGCCGAAAAGCTCATCAATAACCAGGTTATATTAACAAACCTGCCACGAGGAGGCCATGTAGTCTAATAGATCGGTTCGACAGCTATATGACCCGTAGCATGAGGATTGATGAGGACCAAACAGATCATGTGGACGTGAAAGAGTGGAGAACACGACGATGATCAGAAACGACCCATAAATATACAGTACCAAAGATTACTAATATATATATATATATTCAAATAATTACATAATAAACTGCAAAAAATCCTTTTAATAATCCGATTAGACTTGGTTAGAGAAGTATTCTGGGAACTCCCTGAAGTTATCCTGCAAAGAACCCTTCTTGGACAAGAACTTGACGAAGGCACCATCATCCTTGACTTCGCCAGCATCTCTTCTTCTAATATACTCTTCACGGTCCAAGTTGGTGAAACCCCACTTCTTAGATAAGATAATCTTTTGTTGACCTGGGAACTTGTATCTGGCTCTTCTCAAAGCTTCAATAACAATGTCCTTATTGCTATCCTTGGTTCTAACAGAAAAGATAATTTGGCCGATGGCAACACGAGCAGCCAAACCGTGTGGCTTACCCCAAGCACCCCTCATACCTTGTTGCAATCTATCAGCACCAGCACATGACAACATTTTGTTGATTCTCAAAACATGGAATGGATGGACTCTGACTCTCAAGTGGAAAGAATCTCTACCGGTCACCTTGGTGATGTATTTGTTGGCACAAATACGAGCAGCTTCCAAAGCTTCAGAAGACAACTGTTCTAATTCGTTGGAGACCAAGTGGACACACAAAGGAAATTCATCGACAGTGGCCTTCTTCTTACCCAAGTCATAGATTCTAATCTTGGAATCTGGAACAGCTCTGTTGTATCTAGACTTTGGGTAAGGCTTGTTCTTTTGGTATCTGTAACATCTAGCTGGTCTTCTAGCCATTTTGAATTGTTATGCTTCGATAGTTCCCCTCTTGAGCTTGGACTTCCAGGATGTATTCCAGTTTTGTATTGAACTTAGCCGATTTGTAATATTTTTTATTTTACTAGAAGGCAAAGCTGGGTCTTTTCGAACGAACGCCATTACTAATCGTCGTCGTTCTACTTTGATATTCCAAGCGGCGTTTCTTGAAAGTCATGGTTGGTGGGTGTTTCAGTCCGCTGATATATGTACGGATGTTATTGACAGTCCCGTATCAAAACAAAAAAGAAATTACGTAGCACATGATCCTTCTCCCAGAAGTTCTCCTGTACTAATGGCTGTTCGAGATATGAAAATTTTGGTTCACATGTCTGAAGTCATCGCTAGCACACTTTTGAAAAGGTAAAAGAGTTCAAGGAAGACATTAGACAGCGTATATCAACAGCATATAGGATGGGGAGATACTCAGTTAAAAGATATAAGACTAAGAGAAGAACCAAGGATCTGGACCTTATTTTTGAAGACCTGGCTTCTCAGCAGAAGATTCAGCAACTTTTAAACCAGCCTGTAGATGAGACAAAACCTGGCTTGGGTCAGCATTACTGTATACATTGTGCAAAGTATTTTGAAACAGCAGTTGCATTGAAAACGCATTTGAAAGGTAAGATTCATAAGAGGCGTGTGAAGGAGTTGAAGGGAGTTCCATACACTCAAGATGTGGCCAATGCAGCGGCTGGGAACGATGTGAACAAGTTTTTGAATAGAGTGGAACAGATCACAACTTCAATAGGGCCTCAAAAGATTCAGAATGAGGTGCTCTTACAAGAGCATTTTAAGACTACTTTAGCTAATGTGGCGACAACAGAACCCACACTTCCGTGTGTGGCGCAGAATTCTGAAGTAGTTGCAACTTCTGTTGATGATCAAATAGTTATGGTAGATAAGGATGGCGAGGTTTCTATGCAATGATATATATATATATATACTGCATCCTGTGGTTTTCATACATTCATTATATAGTATTGATTCCGAAACTAAACACTTTACTCCGGAGCTTGTCCAAAGTCAACATGCCCGGTGCTCTCGGCATGATGAGCTACTTCGCGCTCCCCAACTAACAACACTCCACAAGAATTGCATTTTATGTGACCTTTATGAGTGTTGAATGATAGTCCAGCCTTTTTCATTTTGGAAGCTACTTCTGCAGCCTTAGCGAGAAGCGTGTCTGTTTCTGAATCATCCACTTTAAATATAGTTTCTACCTCTTTGCTGCTCTCATGAAAAATTTCAACAGTATCGTAATGAATACCAGAAAATGCTAATATCATTAGTTTTGAATACTTATCCTCGTTAAACTTTTCAAACCGGCCGGCGTCTATATCAAGCACAAATATGGCAATTTTGAGATACTTTGATAATATTGCAATCTCAATAGCACCCCCCCAAGAAGTTGATTTCAAAATCCATTCATAATATTGAAGATTAGGCCTCCCGAGGATAGAATCAGAGTACTCAATTGGGTTGGCTAAAATTTCGTTGGCAACAACTTCCCGAAATTGGTAAGAGACTACCATATCCTTATATACAGCATAAGAAATGGCATGAAATAAACACGAATTATCGTCAGGGACTTCATGAACTTGAAGTAGAACGCCAGGGCGTACACTGATTCTGTCAGGGAGAGATTCAGGTCCACCCTGCTTTTCATTCCTAAGAATACAAGAACCTGGTAATGTTTGACCTACATGTTTTGTATTCTTATCAGAATTCTTACTTTCCACAGTAATTCTTTCTCCACTACTAATTCCTAGCTCCATTAACAATATATTACCCACTTGTTCTTCAATGTCAATAGTTTGTAGTGGATATCCATACCGCACTTTACCAATAGATATATCACCAAAAGTCGTTTTAACTTCTGCAATTAGATCTTCAAATGTCGCATCATTTGATAAATTTATGACCTTATTACCTCCTTTCGGAGTAGAGATCTTTAACCTCATTCTTATTTATACAATCCAGTAACGTGAATGATTGCCCTTGTTGTTACTTGTTGGCAATACATTCCTATAGTCTCTTCTCTTAATCTTATTGACAAAGCAAGGAATTCTTCATTTCGCGGATGTTTACAAAATTAGGAAGAACTTTTAGAAATTTAAATTGTTGAAATTAGAGCGATGAGGCATAGCGATTTATAAAAAAATTAAGTGTGCTCGTAACTAAAAGCTGCCAATAGCTTCTGCTAGTAATAATCAATGGAATTGATACTTTGAGGCTTGAACAAAATAAAAAAGATTCAATCAATTCATGAAATCGTCTAGTGAACTTGCTAAGGAAGCAGCAGATTACCGGTTTAATGTCCAGGTGTCACTAAAGTTATATCTGTCCACCTGTGTTGAAATTCTGGAAGAGGCCCAGTCTGCATCTTTATGGGGTAACATTGAAAGGTCTTACTTGTTATATTTGAGATATCTCGATTTATGCATGAATAAATTGGTAGGACACCCTCATGTCAAAAACCCAAGCAATAAAGAAGAGAACCTGCATCGGCAGGAATACTTACAATTAATGAAATTGGAAGTGCCGGCGATCTTGAAAATTACTGAAGACATGAGAGCAGACGTTGATTTGCGATTCCAGAAGTTTCGACTTTCATTAGTCAAAAATGTAGCACCTGCTGTTAAGTCTTGTACTGAAAAAAATAGTAAAATAAAAGACTCTGAAGAATCTAGACCCATTGTCCTACCACCTTCATTTGACGAGGAGCAATTTAATCAAAAAGTTTTGTGGTTTCATACTAATATCATAGATTTGAATTCTGCAAAATCTGTGTTATCCGAAAAGGAGTCTCCAAGGACTAACTGTGATGCATTTTCGTACCCGGAGCTACCTAAGTTAAGCTTTTCTTCAGTGAATTAATTAAAGGCTCTGCATTAAATATTATATATATTTCCTTTTTTGCGTTAGTTATAGGTTATTAACTATCTCTATCTACAATATGTAGTTAAAAACACTTGCAATTACGTCTGTCACCATCAAGTGTGAAATAGTGGATTAAATATTATTGTCTTCATAGTAGTTGTAAACACCTTGGTAAATTAAAATTTGTATAGCGTTTCATCAGTTTCCAATATATTAGTTTTACATTCTTAAGCATTCATTTGGTCAAGCAATATATTTACCTTTTGTAAAAGATTAGACATTTCAACATCTATGGGATTAGTTAAACGAGGTGGATTTATGTTGTAATTCAACTGATCCCAAGCTTTTAAGTGTTTACGAATAAGTTTGCTCTGACTTACTTTAGAATCCAATTTGTCAATGATATCATCTAAAGTTTTTTCTTTCCAATCAAGGTTACCTCCTAGGGTTGCGATATAGTTCAAAGCCGCCAATATTTTGATCTGAAATATTAAATTAGTTATCAACAGAAAACCTATAGTAATCATCATAAATATCAGAGGATTCTTCCAAGAATATGCGCTAATCGGAGATAGAGAAGGTACAGCGGTTGAAGTCTCTGACACTGCCGTGGAGGCAGATATAGCGCCAGAAGATGCTGATAGTAGATTCTCTTTTTCTATTCTGGAGGCGTTCAAAAATTCCTTGGCAGCATGCGTATTTTGTATTTGTTTCCGCTCCCTCTTGGAATCAATTTTAATCGTCCGAAATTCGACATGATCCTCCATATACAAATATATCTGATCTACCAACAATTTAGTCGCTTCGATCTGTCCAGATTTACAACTCTTTTCTATCGTTGACTTAATCCAACTGTTTCCTAGCCAGTCAACCCAGAAAGATATTTTTAAAGTGGAAGTAGTTGGTGATGCCCACCTAAACATATACCTTGTTTTTACACAGAAATTGTTTCCACTTGGCACATCGGGTGTTTTGGTTGCATTCACTACATTGATGTAATCTTCATAATCTCGATGTAAAATCGTTTCTTGTACGAGGACTTTCGTAGATTTTGGCCCCACAGGATAGTTCAATGCCTTTGTGTACCCATATCGGCGAAATGGCTGCCCATCAGGGTTTACTTCAGTAAACCCAGGGATCTCTGAAATTTGAGTTGAGTCTTGAGCAGATAGAAACTCCTCGATAAAAGAGGGGTTGTGTTCATTAAACAAGATCTCAAAGACCAAACCAGGAGGGGCATTTACCGACAATTCGACCAAAATATATTCATTGTTTTTTTCTGGTAAATATTTAAACTTCGTTTCTCGATAATAATGCGGACCATTGTAAATGAAATTACTCGACTTCTTTAATTGAAATATTTGTCTTAGACTTTTACCTGAATCAAGTTCATCATCTGAGGTCAAGGCTTCGGAATCAGAACTTTCCTGATAATAGTCAATGGGTTCACCACCAACGTGGGAACCATTAACCGTTCCATTTGGTGTAACATAATCTACAGACAGGATGGCATCTTGGATATTGGATTTCTCTTGATTCTCTGCAGATCCTCTGGTCGAGGGAGCTGTTACGTGTATTAATTCATTAATCGGTTTTAAAAAGAACTCCTCTGAGGATAGGTTCAGTGGCAGATCTAAATAAGAAACATTAGACAAAGATTTTGTATTATCTTTGAAAGCTGTCTGAACTGCAACTAAAAAGTCAAAAATTGAATCTCTGGATAAGAAACTTGCAAAATAATGCTTTTCAGACTTCGTTAAAACAGCAATTCCATTAGGAAATAATCCAACAGTAGATGTCTTTTCAAAGGATGTAACATCTTTAATCGCAATCACTAAATTTGTAACCCAGCCCAGCAAGTTAGAGTTAAAACATAGATGGTTCTCTGTTATGTAAATTCTACCCTGGTATAGGAATTCCCTGCTCAAAGCACAACTAAAATCATCAAGAAGTCGGTCTTCAGCTGGTATGGTTTTAAAAATTTTGTGAAAATCATCATTTCGTTTTATGGTAGTGAACCTATAATTGGTTCCTTTTAACTTTTCGTCAACGTATAACTTCTTATTGTACGTCTCGTGCACCTTTCGACTTATCATTTCCTCGAGTCGGTGAGCGTGAAACGGATGCAGACCCTATTTCGGTAGCGGTTCCGGACGACTTATTACTGGAAGACATTTCAGTTTTACTCGTTGAGGTAGCAGTTGCTGGTATGATGGTAGATGGATCGGACGGTATTCTCAGTGCCTTATGGCCAGATTCATGCTCAAGATTCTGTTCCGTTGGACTAGAGGAATTACTGATACTTTTAAAACTGAATGATGATATCATATTGTTAAAAAACTTTTGTGCCTTATTGACGTCGACATCTTCAACGGCTGTTTGCGTCTCTGACCTTGTGGAAGCATCCCCTGAGTCAATAGAGATGTTGCTATGACATTCTATAATACCTGTTACACTCTGTAGAGCTGTGCTATGTTTAGCGACATACTGAATACAGGTCACACCGTTAAGTGGAGTGACATGAGGAGTCGCAGGTGTGGACTTTAATGCAATGGAATCGATGCTAGAGGTGCTATCACGATGGGCGGCAGTAGGGTAGGTTCCTCCTCCTTTCATAGATAAATTTAATGGCTCTTGTAGGCCCGCTGGAAATTTTTTATATATATTACACTCTTTCAAAGACGACTTTGCCCTTTTTGCCTCGCTTATATTTATTGCATCCCTCTGGTTCCTGATTTCTTGATCTTTCCAATTTGTTCTGATTTCCACCGTGGCCTCAGTACTCTCAGTGTCGTCCGCTTCTTCTTCAAACACTTCTCCGCATTCAGAATCCCCATCCCCATCCTCATCATGCCGCCTGTTATGGTTAGTTCCTCCAGTATTAATAAAGGCGTAACCGTCAATCTCGCTGGTGGAATTCATCGTCATTTATGATTTAACAATGTACACACTGCGGCTAATAACGCGTACTTCCGATTACTGCAACAAACACCCACTCCGCGTTTCCAAACAATCGCTATTTTGATCCTCCAAGCCAAATGCTCCTTTGATTGTTGTTGCAGTCTTAGTGGCTTTGGAAGGAGTGCCGTACTGCCTGGGTTCTCTTAACAACTGAAAACGGTTCCAGCAACAAAAACGTTTGAATCGCAAAACTGTCTGTAACCTCAACGGAAGATAGCGGATTAATATTTGTTAATTATGTTTGGATATTTATCCTCAGAACCCTCTTCCTTTATAATGTTACTTAGTGTCCATAATACTTCATTGTACTATTTCCAAATTTTGTTTAAAACGAGTGTCGTCCCCTAAGTATCACGTGACCACATGGACAGCATTACCCGGCTATATACCATACTCACCGCCTTACATATCCAGTTATTAAACCAACTCACTCTTCCTTGAGAGAGGATTGTATATAATACATGCAGCTTGCGAAAGCATAACAAAGCAGAAGGAAGCAAAGTGGCATTTTGTCAAGATAGCTAATCTTGTCGGTTTCCAATTAGATAGTTAGTTACAGTATTTCCAATTGTCTCATTTTCTGCTAGTGCAGCTGGCCAGATTTGAGTTTGTCTGACATTGCTTCCATTTCGAGTACGTTCTTCAAGAATATTCTGGTTTGGACCATCTACAATTAACATACCTGGAGAATCAAATATAGATAATGACCACTGCTGTGAAAGAATCCAAGCTATTTCGTCGAGATTTTGATACCTCCAAACCTAGTACTATGACGAAAGCTTCTGGGATTAGTGCCGAAGTTTCTCAGGGCCAGCAGCATCAAAGGATAATTACACCGGTCAAGGAGGCTCCGCCTCCACTTCCACATGTTGACTTTAATCAGCTTCCGCTAGCTGTGATAATTCGGAACTTGACAGTTTATGCTGTGAAGGAGTTGAGTTTGTATATGAAAACCAATGTTCACTCTACAGAGGATCCCACCACAAGGAAAATGGGATTCTTGAAGCTAATTATCTTTTTGAGGAATCAATTTTTAAGGATTTATGTGTTGATTAAATGGTGTAAAACCATCAAGCAGAATAACTTTCATACGATGATTGACCTGTTGAACTGGTTCCGTGGTACGAATGTTATTGTAAACAACTGTCTCTTAGCATTGAAGGATACAAGCACCAATATGGCTGGTGCAAAGCTTCCAAACCCAGATTTAATAACTGCCCTAGAAGTTTTAATGCTTGGGAGACCCAACTTGCCTACTCATGACTTTGTTTTGAATGGAGATGATAGCAGCAACCAGTCGGAGAAAATACCTGCAAAACTTATATTAAAGAGGTTACGAGATTTGAACACTTGTTTATCGATAAAGATATCCTTGATGGATTTGCCTCCTGAATTCCATAGCTACTCTATTAAAAATGGTAGAATAACATTTGTTGTAAGCTCAGAATTCGAGATTTCTCTGTCTACTATTGATCAAGATTCTCCATTGTTTTTTGTCAATATCAAATTCTTATTTAACGACAATCGGTTTCCATTGAATACTACAAATATTGAACGAATAATTAACGACATACTGTTTAGAAGCCAGTCCCCGTTACTTTCGTTATATCAATTCATACACAAATATGTGTTGACCTTACAACTGTATATGATACATGTTGAATTACAGGATATGGAAACAAATGGAAAATATGCTGCAGGAAATTTGCTCCATCATTATGATTCCAAAAAGAATATGATTACTTTACGCTATTGGTTACAAAGTAAGATGAATTCAAAATGTAAAGCAACAATTGGGGTGGAAAGGGAAACGCAATCAATTATTCTAAAATGGCAAACCCCGGATATCAAAGGAGAAATGACGTCTACAAAATACAACAATCTATTGGGTAACATGGAAGCAATTCTGGATGAGATTACTTTCAACCATGCCAGGATCATCAGGTCAGAACTATTGGTCACAGGTTTGTTCCAAAACGATGAAAGTAAGAGTGATGATTCTGATAGTTTGTTGTTTCACGTCCCTGTGATATGTGTTGCAACTGCGCCTGTTCAGTTAAAAATCAACCCAATAAGTGGAATATTTTATTTTAGAAACCCGAGTTCGTTGTTGTTGTCTTATGCAAAACTTCTCAACCAAACTTCCAATCTGGAAGAGTTCACAAACATCTTGGAAAGGTTGCGCATGGATAAAATCGTCCATATTCTGAGGAACATGTTTGAAAAAACAGGTTGGATATGTAAAGATGTTGTCAAATTGAATAAACCAATATTGTATGAAAAACGCATTAAAGATCAAAAGAAAATTTTAACCCGCGATCTGTTTATCAGACTAAAAGACTGGCCGGCAAACTGGTTTTTTATCTTGAGCCTTGTATCATCAGGAGCAACATGCATGGTAGAAAAAATAATTGGTAAAGTGAAATCTATTAAAGGTAACTGGGAGTTGAAATATCTTGATCAAGGTAAGGTTCAAGTCGTCAAATTAGAGAGCATTACTTACCAAAATGTCATGCATATGCAAAAGACTATTATTCAAAAAATTCTAAACCACATGATTATCGATTCTTTAAATGAACTGAAAATCTCAAAGGCGATATGTCAGGGTGATGGACTCCAGAAGTTACCGTACTACGTTGAAGATGGTGTTAGCAATGTTTCCAACGTATCCATAATTGCCATAGCATTAGAATCTTTTTTACAAGGGTCCAAGGCATTAAGTGACACTTTGGAAAACACCATGTTCTTGAGAATGGATTATGAACAAAATGAAATAAAATTATTTGGGAAATTTAAAAAAGATACCCAGATGATCAGATGTCAATGTGATGAATTATTGGTAAATTTTATCGACAAAAAGGGGTTGGCATTCCATATGAGCGAAAAGTTCACAAACCTAAGTCATGTCGTCCAATACTTGAATAGGTTTAGGCAAAAACTAATGCAATTAGTCATTCTTACAGATGTTACTGAAAAACTTCATCGAAATTTTAAATCCGAGTATTTTCAGATTGTTAAATTGAAGCCAAATGAGATCAGTTTCAAATATTTAAAAAACAGTAAAGATGAACAAGATTGTACTATCCAAATTGTGACGAATGACACCAAAATCGAAAAACTACAAGTTGAACTCTCTCGTTTAAATCCACAGCATATAATTCAAAAATATTTGGAATGTGATAAATACGATCCTCATTTTATCTTCAACTATCTCCATTTTACATCGAGGCTATTCTCTGCATTCACAAAGATTCTGGAATCGAGCTCTAATACTATGAATGTGACATTACATTTACACACCTTAGCTGGATATCAATTGAACTATCACAACAGACTAACCGGCGGACAAGTTGCTTTGAGTATCGATCTGAGGAATTTTCCGCATAAGTCAGGTTCTTTGTATTATGTTCATTTCGCTCATGACGATCATATATCTACCAAGAACCCAATGTATGCACTAGTCCTGCAAGTTATCAACACCATTTTTATATTGAGCAACGGTGGAAAGAAAACAATTCCAAACGCAATCAGGTTAGGGGTTGGGGTGGCGTGTACATCAAATGACATTGAACCGTTACTAGGTGAGATCCACTCTGTGTTGACTCATTATTGAGATGTGTAAATCTTTTTTGGGTTGCTTTCCAGAAATTGGCGTATCCGCATATCCGAGCACATTCGTATTTTCGCAGACCAATTAGTAAACAAATGTCTTATGATTGTTTGTGCTGCTCTTTCTTCCAATTATGGGGCATGGATCGTATATATTATATATATATATATATACGTGTGTGTATATGCGTATGTGTTCAAGCATTTGATTATGTGGTAATTCAATAGGTATCTATAAAAGTGTAGATTGGAGTTAAATGCAGATGACAATTAAAATGGCCTTACAAAGCCAAGTAAGTACTTCGCTTCAATTGTAAATCCATTTGACGACGTTGGTTTCTTGATGTTATCAGAAACATAACCACCAATTATCTTAAAAAGGAAGCACTTGTCTTAGGCAAAAACTCTAGTCCTACGATTCCCATTTTTTATACTAAGATAAAAGGCAAACAGATAAGTTTATAACCTCAGCTGAAAATTTTGCTATACTGGAAGTGTTATGGCTTAGTAGTTGATCAAGCTAATTGATTGTTCTCGCCCTCTAAACGGTAATCTTCGTATCAGCCAGAAGCTTACTAACCCAAGCGTTTGGCACCCCGGATATGAAGAAAATTAAATTTACAAATAGCATGGAGGACTTGATCCTATATGTTTCCAACGGTAGTAAAGTGGGTTAGCTATTGGATACAAAGGACTATATATATATTCGAGGTCAGCAGAAATCCATGGAGGTTTCAGTTAATTTTCAGAAATAACAACTCAACAGTGCGATTAATTGAAGTTATGAATTCATTATATATTTTGGCGTCTATCCTTTTATTTCTCAGGGCCTCAAGAGTTGTTGCAGAGACACATACATTCCATTTCAAAACCGGCTGGACTACGGTGAATCCTGATGGGATGCATGAAAAACGTATGATTACATTTAATGGCCAATGGCCTCTGCCCGAAATACATGTGAAGAAGGGAGATCGTGTTGAAATATACCTAAATAATGGGTTTGAAAACCTTACTACTTCTTTGCACTTCCATGGCCTTTTCCATAACACAAGTGAGGGAAATCAAGTGCAAATGGACGGTCCTCAGATGGCAACACAATGTCCTATTATGCCTGGAGCTACTTATTTGTACAATTTCACTGTCCCTAATCAAGTAGGGACTTTTTGGTATCATTCGCACACCGGCGCCCAGTATGCAGATGGTATGAGAGGAGCATTCATTATTCACGATGATGACGCACCATTCGATTACGATGAGGAGCTAACCCTTTTTGTCAGTGACATATATTATAAACCATATTATCAGCTAGCTAAAGAATTTCTATCCAGATACAATCCTACTGGGGCGGAACCAGTTCCACAGAACTTGCTATTTAACCATACTACAAATGCCACTGTATACTTCGAACCCAATAAAACTTACTTGTTAAGAATTATTAATGGAGCATTTTTTGTATCTCAATATTTGTATATTGAGGATCATGAGTTCACGGTTGTCGAAATTGATGGCGTTTACGTCAAGCCAAATACCACAGATTTACTATACTTGGCATCCGGTCAACGGACATCAGTGTTGGTCAAATCCAAAAATAGTACTGATAGAAATTATGCCTTTATGCAAAAATTCGACCATACGATGTTGGATGTCATTCCACCTGAGTTGCAGTTGAATAGAGTCAATCAACTTTGCTACAATAAGGAGAAGCCTCCTGCTGCCGAATATTTGATTGAGGACCTAAGTAAAGCGCTCAACGACTTTTATTTGACTCCTTATTATCCTCAGGAGCTATATCGTGACTATGAATATCAAATTATCTTAAACTTATCAATGGTAAACTTAGCTGATGGTGTGAACTATGCGCTGTTCAACAATATTTCTTTTGTGGCCCCCAATGTGCCAACTCTAACCACAGTTCTTACTGCTGGCGAACTAGCAAAAACCCCCTTCATATATGGTAATATCAATCCTTTTGTCTTAGAGTATGATGAAGTTGTTGAAGTCGTTATTAACAACTTTGATGATGGGGCGCACCCATTTCATTTGCATGGTCACAATTTTCAGATTGTACAAAAATCACCTAGTTTTATTAACCACAAAACACCAGTTCCATATAATGAATCTAACCCGTTAAGTCCGTTTCCAGAATTCCCTGCAATAAGGGACACCGTCGTCCTACAACCAAACGGTCATATTGTCTTGAGGTTTAAGGCTAACAATCCTGGAACATGGATATTTCATTGCCATGTTAATTGGCATTTAGAACAGGGTCTTGCTGCTATGTTTATTGAGGCTCCACTCCAGCTACAGGCTATAGAATCTTTATCAGATAACTACAAAGAACTATGTGCTGCGGCCAACATCCCTTTGAGCGGTAATGCAGCAGGGCATTCTGACGACTGGTTTAATATGGATGGTCTGAAAACACAACCAAAGCCTTTGCCTTCTGGGTTTACTGCTAAAGGTTATTTTGCATTCTTTTTAACAACTATTGTCGGATTATTTGGGTTATATACTGTTACCAAGTTTGGTTTGCATGAATCAATTCAGGATGATGTAGAGTTGCATGCTAAGCTGTCTGCACTCCTAGAAAAATAATTAGAAACTTAGGACGGGTTTATAATCACGAATATATATACCAATTATGTCTTGATGCCAGTTGTGCTGCTTGAATGCAGACTGTATGGCGTAAAATATTAAAATCCGTAATCATTCAACATCTAGTAAATTTTAAGAATTTTACTTTCATCGATGCTAAAAAGTTGAACGAAAATTTTTGAAATTTGTCACTCCGATAGAGTTACTTTAACCATCACATAAAAGGCTATGAACCACAGCTGTCCACGATGATGGAAAGGGTTAACTTATTCAGGAGTTTTGTATGCTCCTCTGCCATGTTGCCTATGCAGAGTAGATGTGTTCTGATATCCATGTCGAAGAGGAACTTTCATAAAACTATGTTGAGCAGATCTTATGAAGCAGAAAAAGACATATTGGATAAACTGAAGCCTAAAATGACTGCTGAAGATACTCAGCATTCAAGAAAGTTGCGTAACATCGGGATATCTGCGCATATTGATTCGGGAAAAACTACGTTCACGGAACGTGTCTTATATTATACTGGTAGAATTAAAGCCATTCATGAAGTCAGAGGACGTGATAATGTCGGTGCAAAAATGGATTCTATGGATTTGGAAAGAGAGAAAGGTATTACTATTCAATCTGCTGCAACTTATTGTTCATGGAATAAGAATGAGGAGTCTTATCATTTCAATTTAATCGATACGCCTGGTCACATTGATTTTACTATCGAAGTCGAACGTGCTTTAAGAGTCTTAGATGGTGCTGTTTTGGTTGTTTGTGCTGTTTCTGGCGTCCAATCTCAGACTGTTACGGTTGATCGTCAGATGCGTAGGTATAATGTCCCACGAATCACTTTTATAAATAAAATGGACAGAATGGGAGCTGATCCTTTCAAAGCTATAAAGCAAATTAATGATAAATTGAAGATGCCCGCCGCTGCTATTCAAGTTCCAATTGGAGCTGAATCAAATTTGGAGGGTGTTGTAGATATCATTAATCGTGTTGCAATTTATAATAAAGGTGAAAATGGTGATATTATTGAAAATGGACCTATTCCTGAAAAACTGCACGATTTGGTGGAGGAAAAAAGAGCGTTACTAATTGAAACTTTGGCTGATGTAGACGATGAGATGGCAGAAGTTTTCTTGGATGAGAAGGAGCCAACTGTTGAGCAAATAAAGAACGCTATCCGTAGAGCGACGATTGCAAGAAAGTTTACACCCATCTTAATGGGTTCTGCTTTGGCAAACACCGGTGTGCAGCCAGTTTTAGATTCTATTATTGATTATCTCCCAGATCCTTCGGAAGTTTTGAATACCGCTCTGGATATTTCAAAAAATGAGGCGAAAGTAAATCTAATTCCATCATCTGTGCAGCCATTTGTCGGTTTGGCTTTTAAATTAGAAGAAGGGAGGTACGGTCAGTTAACCTATATTCGTGTTTACCAAGGTAAATTAAAGAAGGGTGGCTACATTACTAATGTGAAAACTGGCAAAAAAGTTAAGGTTTCTCGTCTGGTTCGGATGCATTCAAATGACATGGAAGATGTTGAAGAAGTTGGTGCTGGTGAAATTTGTGCTACGTTTGGTATCGACTGTTCTTCTGGTGATACCTTTTCAGATGGTGTTTTGAAATATTCTATGTCTTCAATGTATGTTCCTGATGCTGTTGTTTCCTTATCCGTTACACCGAAGTCTAAAGACTCAGCAACTAATTTTTCGAAGGCTTTAAATCGTTTCCAAAAGGAAGACCCAACATTCAGGGTGAAATTCGATCCAGAATCTAAAGAGACTATTATATCAGGAATGGGTGAGCTACACTTGGAAATCTATGTTGAGAGAATGAAGCGTGAATACAACGTGGAATGTGTCACTGGGAAACCTCAAGTTTCATACAGAGAATCTATTCAAGCGTCTTCTGATTTTGATTATACCCATAAAAAACAATCTGGTGGTGCTGGTCAATTCGGCAGAGTCATCGGCACCTTATCTTCTATAGAAGGTTCTAGTGAGAACAAATTTGAAACAGCTATAGTGGGAGGTCATATTCCAGAGAAATATTTGCCTGCTTGTGCCAAGGGTTTTGAAGATGCTACCGAGAAAGGTCCGTTGATTGGACACAAGGTTCTTGGAGTTAATATGCTGATTAACGATGGTGCCATTCATGCTGTGGATTCTAATGAATTATCATTTAAAACAGCAACGATAGCTGCTTTCCGCCACGCATTTATGGATGCTCAGCCAGTTATTTTGGAACCAATCATGACTATTTCTGTAACTTCGCCAAATGAATTTCAAGGTAACGTTATAGGCTTATTGAACAAATTACAAGCTGTTATTCAGGACACTGAAAATGGACACGATGAATTTACAATTGTTGCAGAATGTCCACTAAGCACACTTTTTGGCTTTGCAACTTCTTTAAGAGCTTCTACTCAAGGAAAAGGTGAATTCTCTTTAGAATTTAAGCATTACTCTCCGACTTCTCCTCACTTGCAGAAACAACTAATTGAAGAACATAAAAAAAGTCAAAAAAAATAAATATCATGTAAATAAATACCCTTCTTCGATCATCAAATGTATTCAGGTGGACGAAAACTACTGTACATAGCTGATAATACATATATATATAATATATAAATGGATTTAATTCAGTGCTTGGAAAAAAAAAGAATCGGTCAAGAAGTATAGGTATTGTCGTTTTTAATCTTTTCCAATAGATCATCAATCTTTGGACCCATTAAAGGTTGGCCACTTCTAGTCCTCTTGGTTACCCTTAAGCTTCGTTTTTCTCTGGCAAACTGTCGTTCTTTTGCTTCTTGAATCTTGGCAAAGTTGTGCTGCCTGCGTTCCTCTAACTCTTTGCTTTGAAGTCGCTTGCACCGCTTCTTCAGTTCTTCATTCTGAGCAACTTTGCTTCTTTTATCGGTTTTAACCTGATCATAGGAGAGTTTAGGCTTTTCCTGCTTATCTGGGAGTTCGTAGCCTTCCACTTTTAAAGATTTCAAATATTGCTTCTTTATTCTAGCTCTTTTGTGAAGACTTTTTTGAATTTCCTTGATTTTATGTTCTTTAGTGAACCTTTTAGCCGTACCAACCATGAGTATACAAGATATTTTTAACTGTGGGTGCTAATGCTTCTTTTCTAATTACAATATTAGTGGTTGATGCTGTTGACCTAGTCTTGTTTAAAACGATGCGAGGCGATATTTCATGATCATATTATGGCCCTGAAAAATTTATCGAGAATTCAACGAAAGGCGCCTGCTTTATACAGCCATAGGTACTAGTGTAAAGAGCTAAGTTAACTCTTGATAAATTCAAGTAATTTAATTAGGAAGTGTAGTTCATTTATATACTTTATTATGTTTAATAGAGCCTAATACTGCCATTATATTTCGGTGGTGTACGGGTTTATTTAGAGATGAAAACCTCTCAATTCAACGGCATTGAACGTGAAGTTTACCTTTAGTTCACTGCTAAAGTTTGGAGTTTGAACAGGCACTGCTATTTAGGATTGTGATAGAAACTGGTATTGGGGTATGAGATGTATGCTGCCCTGAGGTTTGTGAGAAATATTAGGTCACTTCAAACCGTTGGGGAGAACTCCTTGCGATGCGAACATATTAAACGGCTCTGTCCCAACATTGCATCAGATACATTAGAAGTGATAAAAAAAATGGAATCTAGTAAAGAATTAAGTCATGAGCAATATGAAAAAGTTTTAAATATTCAAATTGATGAGTCTAATCCTCAATGCAGGCATCTTTTATTCCAGTTATTTAAAGATCACCGCCAATTTGAAATGATTGCCCAGCTGTCGAATATTCATCTACTGAAAGCTAATGGTGGATTTACAAACGACATAAGCATTATGGAGATAAAAACGTATATCGATTCTCTAATACGAACTAGTAGGTACAACGAAGCTGTAGAGATGGTCAAAAGGTTTATATCGCAATTTTCGCTGAGTGGGAAACTTCGTGTGGTCAATTTAATAAACTCAACGTTCGATAATATATACACGGTTTTACGGTCTGATTTGGCTATTCTAATGTGGGTTCAAATGGTGAAACAACTTTATGGGCATTTCGAATTTCTTGGAGCCAATGCTGAGAATTCAAACATTATAAGATCACTTAGCCACTACTCGAGAAGTTTTAGTGATTTTGATGAAAACTGTATCAAGGCGCTTCCCCTTATAGAAGAACACGAAGGCACATTTTTTGCATCACAATTTGCATCTACACTGATAGACTTCTTTGCCCGTCGTAGGAAATATGAAAAATGTAAGCAAGTTTGGAAGCATATAGTAAAAAACAAACTTCTGGTGACTCCCGCTAGCTTAACTGCTATCATGGCAACATATTGCCACTTTAAGGAATGGGTCTCCGTTACTGAAGTTTACGAAAAATACACTTCAGCACGCGATGAATTTCACCAGTTCGACTACAAGTTGATTGCACATGCTAGGCAGCAACAATGGGAAGATTTAAGGAATCAATTTAATTCATTATTTCGTATAGGCGAGCTGCCTAATATTGAACATTATGGTATAACCATGTATGCTCTATCAGACTTGGGGGAACTCGAATTGGTAGAAAAACTCTACAGCCAATTGTTGAGAAGAGGGATGATTCCTAATTACCCAGTATTACAATCAATGGTCAATGTGTACTATAGAGTTGGTGATTGGAGTGGGGCCACTAGGCATTTTGAATTGTTCCAAATGTACGATCTGGCACCCACGCCTTCGACTTACCTCCTGATGTTGAAGGTATATAGGCAGATGGATAATTTGGACGCTTGTTTCAAGATTTTAAAAAGGATGGCCCAGGATGGATTGGATATGTGGGAATCTCATTTTTGCTGTGTCATTGACCTTTGTGCACGGTCTGGAAACCATGCTATTGCACACGAGTTATTTGATTTAATGAAGTCACATTATCGTATTAATCCTACTGGTTCAAGCATCTCATCACTAATGGATGTGTACAATTCTGCAAAAATGCCTCAAAACGCCTTAAAGTTATTCAAAAAATATCGGGACTCTAACATTTCGAATATTAATATGATTTACAACAGTGCGCTTGGTTCTTACATGGAATCTAGTCAGTATGATAAATATGAATCACTTGTCGAAGAAATTATGAAAACAAAAACAAAATTAGACAGTGTTTTTTATCTAAAAATGTTGAGGTATTTGGCCGAATATAAAAAGGATTATGAATCGGCTGAAGCAATGTTGGACGAGCTATTGGAATCTAAAGTCATAAAGGTTAGAGCAGCCCATTTTGAAGTTTTAATATCACAGTATGATAAAATTGGTTATACGACTGAATGTCTTGATTTATTCAAAAAACTTGCGTATCATCAAATTCCAGTGAGCTCTCTATTATTACTCATCTTAGTTAAAGCTACATTTAAGCTAAATTTTAAAAAAAACGGAGCTTTGATAATTACGCGGCTCGGATTAAGACTTTGATGCAACAAGTGTATGATAAACAACTCAAGCTAACTACATCAACTTTACATCCATCCGTAGTTTCATGGCCGGTAAAGATGATATCCAAATACGGTAACCCAGAAGCTGCAATAGATTTATTGGAGACTTATAATAAATTGTTCCTCAGTAATAGAGTCGATCAGAACAACAAACTAGTATATCTAAAGAGCTTGATGATAGTCGCTGGTGAAGCTGAAAAATGGAATGATTTTGAGAGTTTATATGACAGGTTTTTACGAAGGATAGAGTATATGAAAACGTCGATACCTCATGGTATACAAAGAAAACAGTTGTCAAAAGTCCTACATGGCATATTTGATTACAAAATTCAATTCTTAAAAAAGTCTGATCGAATCGAAGAATTACCCCACATTCTTTTTGAACTTGAAAAAAATGGGTTACTACTAAGCAACCACAGTTGGAATCTAGCTATTATAGAGCTATTCGGACATAGCAGCACAATTAAAACTGGTTTGAAAATTGTGGATGAACGATTCATTCATGGCTATAACCTCATTCATAAGTTAAGGCTTTTAAAAACTAACTATACATCAACAAATGTGCCGCATACTTCAAGTGTGCTTCAGAAGAAAAAGGATGATCCAAAATCGTTTAAACCTAAGCTTTATCTGAAATCAGCGACTTATAAGAGCATATTTGAGTCGCTAGACGTTTATTTGAATCAAGTTCCTAACATTTCTAAGGAATTGAAGTCATTGATAGCTTCATATCCATATTTCATGAAAAATTATCTAATGCACCCTCGCGGAGAAGTTAAGAATTGGTCGCAGATAGAGTCTGATCATGAGAAGTACTTGCGCACGTTGCGTTCAAAAAAGAGAATTGTCTCTAGTGAAGAATTCTAATGATTTTCCTGTATATAGATTCGTAGAATTAAGGGCATGTATATATATATATTCAGCTGAATAATAAAGACATAATTCATATGCTTTAGACCTCCTTGTTCTTCTTTCTCATTTGGCTCTTCAGTTTCTGCTCAGTCTGGTTCTTTTTATTTTCTCTTTTTGGTTAGGTATATTAACACTTACTTCTCCATGCGTATCACCATAAATTAGAGGGCCAATCCATGGTTGGATATTCCAATGTAACTTGAAAACTAAATCTCTTCCAGACATGCGCTCTTCAACGTCCCAGCCCGAATATTTGGACTTCAAATTAGAAAAATTGAGTTGAGCATGCTCTTTATCTTTGATTATGAAATCCCAGAATGTCACCTCATTACTCGCATTAGGGCTTTTTGTACCGGGGTATTCAGCAGTTAAGTAGACAAACACCTGTTTTGTATTCCAATTAAATAGAGGAGAAAGATCTGCATTCAGATCAAAATTCAACTTGAGATTCTCCTTTGGTTTCCCACTAACAGAACCAAAGTACCTACTATTCCTAACATTCACTGAGGGTTTTATGTTGCCAATTGAAGAATCTAGATCAAATACGTTGTCATGATATAGGTGAAACCAAGATGAGAGCATAATAAAGCAGGCCCCAAAAACGGACCACGTCATTGCAACATTTGAAACTGATTGAAACCTTTGAATTAACGAAAACATCGAATCTTCGATCCACTGGATGTTGAATTTAACAAATAAGTCTAATATTTCATAGACCGAATAAAATCTTAAAACCAATATTGAAATTTACATGATGTCTCGTGTGTGAAACTGGACGGATTCGCACTTTCAATATTACCCGGATACTATTTGTCTTTTCAAACGATGGAGACACTACTTGTGTCAGCGACACAAATATTTTGAATGGTGAATACAATTTATTAATATTCAGATTTGTTAAATAGAAAAGATTTGATCTTCTCAAAGTTTCCTAAAGTTTGTGTTCTATATGTGCGCGTAGAGCATTAATCCCATAGAAAACAAGGGCACTAAACTAGAATTTTTTCAAACATAAATGAGGAAGGTTTATGATTTACCTAGGATATCCTGCTTCTTGGTCTTAGTTGGGTTAATATTGGGTATTGATATCTCATCCATGGCTGTATTTATAAGTTCAGATTACTTCAATGAATATTTTAATCATCCAAACCCTTTTGAGCAGGGTATGGTGTCTGGAGCACACCCAATTGGTGGGTTGACAGGCTGTATTTTATTTGCGTATATGGGGGAAAGAATAAGTCGTTTAGGTTGCTTCAGATATTTCTCATTTATATGGATAGTTGGTTGTGTTATCTCTGTTCTTGTAATTGATATTTACATGGTTGCAATTGGCAGGTTTGTAAAGGGTGTTTCCGTTGGAGCATTGTCCGTGGTTGTATCCGTATATCTATCCGAAGTATTCCCTCCGAACAGAAAGGGTATAGCAACAGCTATAATACAGCTCACCTTGACTTTTGCTATTTTCCTAATGTACATGATATGTTGGACATTCAATCGATTTAACAACCATCTTGCATTCCGCATTTCATGGGGTCTAGAGGTACTCCCAGCTTTAGCAGTGATAGTGGGTACATTTTTCATTCCAGAATCCCCTAGATGGTTTGTGATGAAGGGACAGTATAATAAAGGACAAGAGCTTCTTTCAAGATTAAATCGTGGATCTAAATTAGAATTTAATAGGCAAGCGATTTTAAACATGTACGGGAACACAGCAAAAGCCAGATTCAGAGACCTAATAAAGCCACCTTATATAAATCAAATGTTTATGGGTATTATTATTCAGACTTTAGTTCAATTTACTGGAATCAATGTGGTGATGTATTATTTGATATACATTTGCGAGATGGCTGGATTAGAAGGTAAAGATAAAATGAATGCTGCTAGCGTTCCATATTTGTTGAACATATTATTTACATTTCTCCCATTGAACTTTCTAGATAGAGTTCAAAGGAAAGCCCTTATAATATATGGCTCATTTATTTTGTCAATTGTGATGAGTCTTATAGGTTTCACTATGTGGTTTTATGGAACTGATGTTAGTCCTATAAATGGGAACCCAGCTTTAGTATGGAAACTAGATCCAAGAGGAGGTGAGATGACTATTGTTCTATGCTTTGTATTTGTATCTGTATTTGCGAGCACATTAAGTTGTGCAGGTTGGCTATATACTAATGAGATACTACCTAGTGATATCAAGACGAAAGGGCTATCTGTTTGCATGGGCTTTAGTTGGGTTTTTAACTTTTCATTGACATTTTTATCGCCTTTAATGATGTCCACTTTGAAGTGGGGCACTTTCCTCATGTTTGGAACTGTGACATTCCTACTTACGCTGGTTGTTTGGTACAATTTCCCGGAAACTTTAGGATTGAGTTCTCAGGATATAATAGATATGTTTAATGAAAAATCCAAGAAAAACATAGAGCATGATGATATTTCATCAGAAAATAAACTCAAGGGGAAGCCACCCCCAATTCCTCAAGATCATTCGTCAGATACAGCTGACATTATTGAGAGAAGTTATCGATCCGCAGCCCCACCTCCTGAATCAATTGAGGAAGTGCAAGAAAAAGTGCGAGAAAATAAGACTAAACAACGAGATATATACTTAGATGGTCAAAATGGCGATCTTGGAGAACAAAAGCCTGTATTAAGTCCGTCTGAAGAAGATACTATGATAACTTTGACTGCAATAAGTAGTGACCTTTCTGGCATGTCCGTTAAAGTTAGTGGTACTGGACCGGAAAGCAGAGTTGATCCGTACAGTGTATAATTTCTTTTAGACTTCAAAATGGAGAACTTCAAAAAAAAGTTTTATCATTTAGCATTTCTGCCTTTAAACAGTATAATTAGAGATCAAAAGTCAAAGCTCTCTTCAAAAAAAAATTTGTTTTATTACATGATGTTATACTTTGATTCAAATATTAAACAGTGCTCAGATTCCTCACCCATATTAGCTTTATCTATGAGGTCATTTTTAAGAGCTCTTCAAACAGGTTATATATAGAAAGAAAGATCTATTAAACTATCTTTTTTCAGAGTAGCACCCTTTCAGATATATAGTAGAAAAAAAAAGGTAATAAAAATCACCATCAAACTTCACAATCCAGATGGAAGCAGATTTAAAAACATCTTTGCTGGGTTTGAAAGAGAGGTAGCCGTTAGGAGATAATATAAAGAAAAATAAAAGAAGGGACAAAATGTTTAAAAATAAGAGGTGGTAATGACAGTGAAAGGTGGATGACAAATACGACAACAAGAGGGACAGACATCCAACACAATTTGGTGATACGTAGGGCTCCTCCTTTAAAAACATTTGTGGTGGACAATGGAAGGACCAGACTCGTCGTATTCCTGCTTGGAGATCCACATTTGTTGGAAGGTAGTCAAAGAAGCCAAAATGGAACCACCGATCCAGACAGAGTATTTTCTTTCTGGTGGGGCAATAATCTTGACCTTCATAGATGATGGAGCCAACGCGGTAATTTCCTTTTGCATTCTTTCAGCGATACCTGGGAACATGGTAGTACCACCGGACATGACGATGTTACCATATAGTTCTTTTCTGACGTCGACATCACACTTCATAATAGAGTTATAGGTAGTTTGGTCAATACCGGCGGCTTCCAAGCCCAAGACAGATGGGTGGAACAAGGCTTCTGGGGCTCTGAACCTTTCGTTACCAATGGTGATAACTTGGCCGTCTGGCAACTCGTAAGATTTTTCAATAGCAGATGATTGAGCAGCAGTTTGCATTTCTTGATCGTAGTCCAACGCAACGTAACATAGTTTTTCCTTGATGTCGCGGACAATTTCTCTTTCCGCAGTAGTAGAGAACGAATAACCACGCTCGGAGAGAATCTTCATCAAGTAGTCTGTCATATCCCTACCGGCCAAATCGATTCTCAAAATAGCATGTGGCAAAGAGAAACCCGCGTAGATAGGAACAACATGGGTAACACCATCACCAGAGTCCAAAACAATACCAGTGGTTCTACCCGAAGAGTACAAAGACAACACGGCCTGAATGGACACGTAGAAGGCAGGCACATTGAAGGTTTCAAACATAATCTGAGTCATCTTCTCCCTGTTAGACTTGGGGTTCATTGGTGCCTCAGTCAACAAGACAGGGTGCTCTTCTGGAGCAACTCTCAACTCGTTGTAAAAAGTGTGGTGCCAAATCTTCTCCATATCATCCCAGTTAGTGACAATACCATGTTCAATTGGATATCTCAACGTCAAGATACCTCTCTTCGATTGAGCTTCGTCACCTACGTAACAATCCTTCTGGCCCATACCAACCATGATACCCTGGTGTCTTGGTCTACCAACAATAGATGGGAACACGGCTCTAGGGGCATCATCACCGGCAAAACCGGCTTTACACATACCAGAACCATTGTCAATAACTAAGGCAGCAACTTCTCCTGCAAAAAAAGGGAACTGTTAGTATATTATTACGCAATAATTATTTCAATATCAAACCCTTCCTGCAAACTCCAAGATAACGTCAGCCAACACGTCACCCACCATCCAGATCAGCACATACCGCGCCAACGCCGCCGCCCCATCCTCTGGCTTTCTAAAGCACATCATGGCAGAAACCAGCATCACCACTCACGACCTATGACGCTGATGCTGGTGCCAGCTAAACCGCCGAGTTACCGAATTGGGACCGAAACCCTTGAACCACACCTACCATGACGGGCAAGAAAAACGGAAAAATAGGGGCTAAACCAACACGAAACATTTACACCGACGCATGTCCTAGGTGGCAAACCAGCTCAACGATGGTGCCCCCCACCCGGCTAAGGCGGACGAAGATGATCCAGAAATTGCAAATCCGGAGGGACAATGTTACGCCTTAGCGGCTGGAGGGCCAATTGAGCGTTTTTGAGTGGAGATTGTCTGAAAAATTAAAAAATAAAAAAGCACACAACCCAGCTAATTCTCAAACACCTCTCTGGCCTCTCTGGCCAGGCCAGAGAGGCCAGGCCAGAGAGGCCAGGCCAGAGAGGCCATACCTTGCCCGCCCTGCCTTAGTAGAGGATGTGAAAATCTTGGCCTAAAAAAACAAAACGAGCGTAATCTCAAAACAACAGCGGTTTTCAGAATATCAATTAACATATATTCCATTCGTAGTAACGGGATGAAAATGCGTGATTTCGGAAGACACACTTTGACACACTTTTGGCGGGGAGGGGGAACTCCAGAAAAACGGCAAACGGCAAACGGCAAACGATAAAAAACTAGTCAAACAGTGTAGCACTTTGTGCGTGTAGATGGCTAGTGTGTATGAATGTGCAGACATATGTGTGTGTGTGTGCATCTTGTTTCCTTAATGAAACGGGGAAAGCAGAGAGAGGGAGTATAAGCAGGACGAGAATAGAAAGATAGAGAGCATTTGGCACAGTAAAAGCCAGCGGGAAGAGATCTAAAACGCAAATGAAGAGACGAACATACCAGAATCCATTGTTATGTGTATATTTTTGTAACTGTAGATGAGAGTTAATGTATCTCTTGTCTAGGTCTACCAACTTGGAACGGGCAAAAGTGTTTAGTAGTAAGTTGAAATCAATTCCATTAGAGGCCAACTGGGCCAAAATGAAAATGAGAAAAAGAAAGCAAAAACGAATGGTCGCGCTTTCCAATGATTATCACGTGCCACGAATATGTCGGACGTAGGCTCTTTATTAAGCACGACCGGGTAACATAATACAAATACGGGTATCCCCAGGATCGATTAACGGCAAGTTTCAATAGACGACTTGTTTTCAGATTTATTTAGTGTTGGTATATATGAGAACCGGTGGCGGCAGAGGTTAAGTGAGGGTTTACACAGGGAAAGAAGGATTAACGCAGGTAGTAGCAGCAGCATACACAGAAGGAAAGGAAGATAGAGGGATAGATTTTTTTGGATTTTGTGAGTGTTGTTGGATATAATAGTAGGTCAGTGAGTTAGCTATGGCAGGGAAGTCGGATAAAAAACAGGCGGCGGCTAATCTTTCAAACCTAAAGACGCTATATACATTGAGCATACCGATTATCATATTGAGCGGAATTCGTTCTCTGGTGTTTTCAAGGGATAGTTTATTTTACTATGCTCTTTTGCATGGACCACTGTTTGTGTGTATGTATGTGGTGGAGAGGTCGGGTCGGCCACAGTATGACGAGCGAGGGAGGGTGAAGAAGGCGGGGATTGATTTGAACCAGTCCGGGGGGTTGACTGGGGCTATATTTGACGTGATCTACAGTTCGTTGTTTTGTGATGTGGTGAAGTTGGTATTCAACAGTAATTGGGCGTGGTGCGTAATGGTGTGGTTACCGTTCTACTGGGGGTACCAGCTGTACCTTTTACGGAAGTCGATGTTTTTTGGTGCCGGTGGCGGTGGCGGAGCCAGGAGGCAGTAGTGAGAAGAGAAGGAAGGGGGGAAAGGGAACGGCAGCGTTATGTATAGCTGATATGTACCTGGAATGTATTAGAGTAAAAATTTAAACAATGGTAGATTTAACAGATAGAAAGATGGAGAAGGATGGAGAAATAAGGTATTTATATCATCACCTGTCTATAAGATCGAACAGAAAAACAATTGGAAGCCTGTATGACGTAGTATCATGATAAACATTATATATGTATTCAGGTTGTAGCGACGATGATGACGGGGTAAATGATGAAAAATGATATGTACACACACTAAGAACAGAAAGTTATTTGGCACCCTAGACGGGAGAAACCCGGACGCTGATCCGGCACAATACAATTGCCATGCCTTTCAACAGCATCCGCTGCTCGACCCAGTCAAAGACTGACCCTTCAAGTTGACTCCACTCTTGTCATCCTTCTTGCCCGTGTCCTTTTGTTGATGAGACATTGTCTCTTTAATCTGCCTAGCCATAGTTAAGAAGGCTTCTTCTACGTTACTGGAATCTAATGCACTTGTCTCCAATACAGGAATGGATAGGGAATCCGCAAACTCCTTCGCAACCTCGAAGTCAACTACTTTCTTATCCTTCAAGTCGTTCTTGTTACCAACTAGCAACTTGACAACTCCTGCTGTGCCGTAACGATCGATTTCCTGTAACCACGTTTTCACGTTGTTAAACGACTCCTGGTCTGTAACATCATATACAATTATAATACCATGTGCACCACGGTAGTAAGACGACGTGATAGTCCTAAATCTCTCCTGGCCTGCTGTGTCCCAGATTTGTAACTTGACCGTTTTGCCATCCAATTCAACAGTTTTTATCTTGAAATCTACACCAATAGTAGAGATATAGTCGTTCGTGTAAGTGTCATCTGCAAACCTCAACAATAGACATGACTTACCAACACCTGAGTCACCAATCAACAAAAGTTTGAACAAATAGTCGTATTCGCTGTTCATTATCTCGACAATGATAGATTGTAACTTATATTATACGATAAAAAACACTCAAACGTACTTCTCTACTCTCCTGCAGCTTATTGGGCACCTGTTTTTCTCAGTGGGGGCCTCTGTTGTATACGACCTGATATATATATATATATATATATATCTGTGTGTGTATGTGTGTGAATGTGTGTGTATGTGTGTGTATAAGGACGTGTTTCAATAGGTTATATAAATGGTCCAGCTGGCTGTTGCTGACTGCTGCTGGCCGGCCGGTCTCCTTAAAGTTTGCCACAAAGAAGGCGTTCTTCGTCAACGTATTGAGTGATACAAAAGGTCAGAAAGTAGATTTTCGTATCTAAAAGCTGCCATAAAATAGGAACAGTATGATACGAACATATATGTATGATGCGAGGTTGGAAGTTCAATATTTAATATATGGATAGTTTGTCAACATAAGTTTTAAATCTACAAGTTATAGACAGTTTAACAGAAACGGGGTATACATAAGAATATAAAGGAATTGTTTCATAGATGTCTATCTATAATAATAATGATAATGATAATGATAATGATAAGGATATAATATATATTTTGTTATAATTCACGCGGAAACTTGACCAAAACAGAAAGCAGAAAGCAGATACGGTTAAAAAGCAGATGTATAGAGCAGTTGGTTAAATGAACGTAATGTGGGTTTGAAGTGGCAGCAACGAATCAACTTAAACGGGGATCAAACGAAAGAAGCGAATAAGAAGTTGTTTCAGTTTCTGCCATTGTACACTTAATTGTGGAGCATTCTGTTGGAACAATTGGTCTGCTTTTAAGTCGTATTGGTCTATGATAGCTTTCATCTGTGGGGATTGCACGTACCGTAACTTGAAGAACCACAGATACGTAGCAACAGCAACAAACTTCAGTAAATTTTGAATATTGAAACGTATCAAGAGCCAGAAGAAGTCTATTGGAAGTAACACAATAACCTGAACCAAGGTAATGAATTCCGAGTTCTGTGCGATCATAAGACACTGCTCATTGTAATTTGCGATGAAAAAAGCAATTCTGGTAGTCAAAAGGTTTTTCATTGCGGGCTGCAACGGTAAAGCTGGCAGCAAGTTTTCCTTGAAGTAATTCAAAGAATGGAACAACGCAAATATTACCGGAGAAAGAGTTGCTGTGGAAATTATCTTAGAATTTTTACAGCACCATAAAACAAAAGTCATAACGAAATATTGCAGATTGTCGAGGGTCCTCAATTGGGATTTCACTGTAGATGGTTTCAATTGCCCTGACTTATAAAACTGGTACAATACAATGCCGTATGTTATAAACACGTAAAACAAAACCGAACCATATTGGTGACGGATGGACGCCTGCTTGAACGATAAACTGTACCTGAAGTAATGATATAAGGTCAGAAAGTGACCTAGAAACCAGTAGAACTGTGGTTGCTTTAGCTTCGTGCGTAGAACAGTAGCCAGTGGGGCCACTGGCCTCGAATTAACCTTACCCTGTGTATTAGCAGATGGATTTGACATCTACTATGATGCTACTTCGTCTTTGATTGCACCTTGAGGTTTTAACTGTGATAGATAGCAAAAGGGTCTTGCAATAAGAAGTGGGACGCCCTTTCCTTTGAATCCTAAATTTCTGGTATCATTGTCAAAAATATCAATCCATATCACATGACTGAAATCCAGTTCGTACAAAGATATATTGATCGTCTAATCAATGTTATAAAGGAGAGAAGTCTCCTGCATCTAATGATTAAATAAGCTACGGTTTCCACCCCAACAACAACAATCGAAGTTTGCTCAGCGCTGGCCATAAATAAAGCGAACGTAACTGGATTTCAAAATAAACGAGATTATTCATTTGAACTTATTCCTTGATGTATGATTAAGTGTTCTGCAAATCCGCTTAACAGACATAACTTCACGCACGTGATCATATATTTAGAGTTACCCGGTCTGAATAATGGGACCGTCTCTCTTTGTGGCAAATTGTAAACAAGAATTACCCAAAAAACACCTACCACGCATTTTGAAACTTGGAATAATATACAGATCTATTTTATAAAATCACATACAACATAAACACAGTTGTGAGTAAAGAACACAAAACAACTAACTAACAAATCCTATAGAAACTAATGAGAGAAATTGTATGTTCTTTCATAATTTTATTAACTACCAGCAAGTTATAGTTCTGTTCGCCATTGCTTGTTTGTCAATTTTTCAATTTGTTGAAGACGCGTATCATAACAACGAACTGTGGGGCTGCTTATTATTCATATAATGGGGACAAGCATGCAAGCAGACTGTTATTGTTGGAGATGAATGAGTTTTAAATTGATATACTAACGTTATTGTATGAATATAGATCCACTTATCCACCGGTCAATGTGGTAATCAAATCGGTGCTGCATTTTGGGAAACCATTTGTGGAGAACACGGTTTGGACTTTAATGGTAGTTACGTTGGGAATGACGATCTACAGAGTGCTAGATTGAGTGTTTACTTCAACGAGGCATCCTCTGGCAAGTGGGTTCCTAGATCTGTTAATGTGGACTTAGAGCCAGGTACCATCGACACTGTACGTAACTCTAACATTGGTAACTTATTCAGACCAGACAATTATATCTTTGGTCAATCCTCTGCGGGCAATGTTTGGGCCAAGGGTCATTATACCGAAGGTGCAGAGTTAGTGGATTCAGTGATGGATGTTATTAGACGCGAAGCAGAAGGTTGTGACTCCTTGCAAGGTTTCCAGATCACCCATTCCTTAGGTGGTGGCACTGGTTCTGGTATGGGTACTTTATTGATCTCTAAGATTAGAGAGGAATTCCCAGATAGAATGATGGCTACTTTCTCTGTTGTTCCATCTCCTAAGACATCTGATACTGTTGTGGAGCCATATAATGCTACGTTATCCGTTCATCAGTTGGTTGAACATTCTGATGAGACCTTCTGTATCGACAATGAGGCGTTATACGATATCTGTCAAAGAACATTAAAGTTGTCGCAACCTTCTTATGCTGAACTAAACAACCTAGTTTCTTCTGTAATGTCTGGTGTTACCACATCATTACGTTATCCAGGTCAATTAAACTCCGATTTGAGAAAACTAGCCGTTAACTTAGTTCCATTTCCACGTTTACACTTTTTCATGGTTGGATATGCTCCATTGACTTCTACGGGTGTACAATCATTCAGAGCATTAACTGTACCTGAGTTAACTCAGCAAATGTTTGACGCCAAGAACATGATGGCTGCATCTGATCCAAGAAATGGTAGATATCTAACAGTTGCTGCATTCTTTAGGGGCAAGGTCTCGGTTAAAGAAGTTGAAGATGAAATGCACAAGGTTCAAACAAGAAACTCTTCTTACTTTGTTGAATGGATTCCAAACAACGTTCAAACGGCTGTCTGTTCTGTCCCTCCTCAAGGGTTAGACATGTCTGCTACATTTATCGGTAACTCCACTTCTATCCAAGAATTGTTCAAGAGGGTTGGTGACCAATTCGGTGCGATGTTTAAGAGAAAGGCTTTCTTGCATTGGTACACAAGTGAGGGTATGGATGAGATGGAATTTTCTGAAGCTGAATCCAACATGAATGATTTAGTTAGTGAGTACCAACAATACCAAGAGGCTACCGTTGAAGAGGATGAAGAGTTGGATTACGGTGATGAACAACCAATGGTTGAAAACTTCGAATAGGTAACTTTGCAGTTTATCAAAAAAAGGAAGACCTCTTTTTTCTCCAAGAGTCACACTGATTATTATATTTTAATGTTTTTTATCGATACCTTATTATTATAATTATTATTATTATTATTATTATTATTATTATTACTGTCATAATTGTTTCAAGCATTGGACTCCCCATAAAAGTTGCTTAACAATTACAAATGGTTGCTACCATTCCACCAATTTTCCTGTTAAAGTATCCAGCAATATACCTGGCTGAAAAAAGCGATTACAGGCTATTAGTATTCTTGTAAGATTATATAGTCGTATATATATTCCAAAAAATAAAATCTGTAATGCTTTTTTTCAAACACTCCATGATTGATCTTCGTCAAGTACAAATTTAAGAATAATGGTGCTGAAAATTTCAGCAGTACACAACCAACATGAACCCAAATTACGGCATAAATGAAACCTTGAAAAAATGAGCGGTACGAGAATCGAACCCGTGTCTCCACCTTGGAAGGGTGGAATGATAACCACTACACTAACCGCCCAGGAATTTTTATAATGCTTTTGGAAATCGAAGCCGAACATAACATGAAAATGTACAGATTTGTCTGTCGTAAAATCAAAAGAGCATCCCGATAGTTATGATAGTCAGGCTAAGGAGCATGTTGATAGTCACGATAACAAGACAAAGAAGCAGCGAATCAGAGTCGTTAGGAGACTATGAAGATGATAACCATTGTATAACAGCGAATCAGAGTTGTTAGAAGTGTCAAGATAACCACTGAGCTGTTATCGGCTAGGAATCTGCATAGCAAGTAAGCAAGAGAGCTTAAGTAGGACAACAGAAACTATATAAGAAGACCCAAACTAGCTAGATTAGATTAGATATAGGTCCAGCTAGATCCCCAGAGGGTAGTTGAGCCAGATTAGAGACTATATAAACAGTAACTGATCATCAACCTAAGTATTAGTTGGCACGTGACGAGAAGTTCAAGCTAGCACGTGACCCCAACTAGTGGCCCTCGACAGTAAAATCAAAAGAGAAGCTAGTAGACAGCGACAACCAAGCTAAGAAGCAGCGTATCAGAGCCATCAGATGAATATGAGAAGGCTGAGTACTATGGTGACGTCAACCAGGAGCCAGCATCCGGGTTATGTGTCAACCAGCATCCTGCAGGTTGCTTGCTGAGAGAAGAGCTTAAAGTATGACAGCAGAAAAGTATATAAGGAGACCCAAGCTAGCTAGATTAGATTAGATGCTAGGTCCAGCTAGATCCCCAGAGGGTAGTTGAGCCAGATTAGAGACTATATAAACAGTAACTGATCATCAACCTAAGTATTATCTGTCACGTGACCTCATCTAGTGGCCCTCGACATCATCAATCGTAGAAAATGATATAAATATTTAAAAAAGAAATATTCAAAGAAAAATGATTAAAGGTATAGATAGATAATTGTAAAATTTTCAAATTATTCCAAGTGCGATGAGCTTCATTTATGTAGATTGTTAATCATCTGCGATAATTTTTAGACAAGGAAACTGTTTAACTCTGGATATTTGAAGCCTTTAGGATGTTTAGATATTCTAAAACATTGGGAAAGTCTAAAGTTAGCCGTATTAAATCCTTATTACGGTCATCAGGCGTGCCCTTTAGAGGTGCAACAGCTATTAAACGGACCTCGTATTGCGGAGATGTTCAACAAGTTGCATTCCTGAAGACTAGTTCCGTTACCAAAGATCTATCTGATTTAGGATTTTCAAAATCTAGTCAAGCTTCTATATCTCCCGATTTTACACCATTTGATGCTTCGAATGCTACATTTGAAGCTATTGAGCGTAGCAATGTGATGAACTTGTGGTCGCTCCTTGAAGCTTGTTTAACAGCAGGCTACCTGGATAGGGCATTCTCCATATTGCAATCGTTATATGATTTACCTTCACATAGGGCTTACTTTATTACTGACTACAACAAGTATTTATTTCGATGTTGTCAAGATTTTCAATCTGTAGAACCTATGAGAAAAAAGTTGTACTCAGATCTCCATAATCATTTTCCAAAATGTAATTATGATGACAGGACACTAGCAATACTAATACACTATGCTATACGTGTTTCCAAGAATGATACAGCACTGAAAACAGATTTGACTACATTTCTCTGCATGACCGGTGGAAGTGTAAGGTCTATTATGAAAAATGCAGATGTGTTGACTATTCAAGATTACACTAAGCTATGCAATGATTTGAAGTGTGTTAAGTTGAATGAATTGCCAGAGGCTGTAAGATCTATACTAGAAGAGACAATGTCATCCAATGATTTAGTTTCCGCAGTGGAGCAGCAATCAACTGGGCTGCTTCATTTGAAAAGGGAAAATGAACGGCATATCACTGCTACTGAAGGTTTACAGGAAGACATAAAAAGTGTTGAAAAAGGTGTAACCGAATTGATGTCTGTCAAAACCTTTGGTATGAGAGCTGTAAGGCACAGTTTATTAGGACTATCCATTTCTGACGAACAGCGGAAGAAACTTAACGGCCTAGTTGTTGATCCACTTCTTAAAACCGTAGTACCTGAGCATACTAGCATTGACTTCTTCGAAATGTATAAATCTTTGAAAACAGATGAAGAGCGGGTTGCGTTTGACAGTTTCCTAGAAGAATTCAACCATGAACGTCAGCGAGACTTGGAGAACCGATCGGTTGATGCTGCAAAGGAACGCTGGAGACATGAGTTTGAGGAAGCTAAAACTAGAGGTGGGCTGAACATTAAAAAAAGCTTAAACGTTAAATTATGGGAATGGTATAATGGTATGTATCCTTTGGTTCGGGAGGAAGTTAAGCGTTGCAAGGAATTGGTTAATTTGATAGATACAAAAAAGCCTGTTCAGCATAGTCCGAAGGATAAGGCTAGAATGGAATACGCCCCATATCTGACGTTGCTAAACCCAGAAAAAATGAGCGTCATCACGATTCTTGAACTATTAAGTTTGAACTCAACGGGTGGTGTATCAGAAGGTATGAGAACTGCAAGAGCTGTCATGGCCATTGGTAAAGCGGTTGAAATGGAATTTAGGTCAGAAGCCCTGCTGAAAAGTGAAAATCAAATGTTCAAAGATGTCAGCAAGAAATCTCCAGAGTTTAAAAAACTGCTTCAGATGGCTAAAACTACTTTCCGTAACACCAAAATTGAACAATCTAAGGTTTTCTGGCCCTACCAGATTAGGGCAAAAATTGGATCTCTCCTCATTTCCATGTTGATTAACGTAGCTAGGGTTGAAGTTACAGGTATCGACCCAGTCACAAAGGAAGCCGTATATGGCGAAGCTCCTGCAATTTGTCATACGTTTCAATATAGAACTGGCAGTAAGATTGGTGTTTTAAAATTACACAGATCTTTGACGTACCAATTAGGTGGAGAAAGATTGAATGCAAGTGTCCAGCCGCAACACTTACCCATGTTAGTGAAGCCAAGACCATGGACTTCATGGAATTCTGGAGGTTACTATTATTCACAGTCAACGCTGATCCGGTCTAAAGATTCTCCCGAACAGTTAGCTTATATCAAGGCAGTTACTGGGAAAGGTGCTGTTAATAATATCTATCAGGGTTTGAATGTTCTAGGAGACACAGCTTGGACCGTTAACAAACCATTATTTACAATTTTATCAAAGATTTGGAACAGTGGAGAGGAATACTTGGACATTCCTCCACAAGAAGATGACTGTCAGTTGCCACCTAAACCCCCACGGGAATCAGATCCCTTAGAGTTGAAAAGATGGAGAAATGATTGCCGTTTTAAAAACATTGAATATAGAGGCAATAGGGCTATGAGGTGTGATTCAAACTATAAATTAGAAATTGCTAGAGCCTTCCTGGGAGAAAAATTCTATTTCCCCCATAATATGGATTTTAGAGGCCGGGCATACCCCTTGGCTCCCCACTTTAACCACTTGGGTAATGATATGACTAGAGCCCTATTAATATTTTGGCAGGGCAAGAAATTGGGAGAAGACGGATTAAACTGGTTGAAGGTTCACTTAGCTAACTTGTATGGTATGGATAAGAAACCCTTTGAAGATCGTATCAAATTCACAGAGGAACATCTGGAAGATATAAAAGACTCTGCAGAAAATCCACTTCATGGAAATGGATGGTGGAAGAAAGCCGATAAACCATGGCAATGCCTGGCTACTTGTATGGAACTACGTGATGCCTATAAGCTAGAAAATCCTGAAGACTTTATTTCACACCAGCCTGTTCATCAAGATGGAACTTGTAATGGTTTACAGCACTACGCAGCATTAGGTGGTGATATCGAAGGTGCTAGACAGGTTAATTTGGTTCCAAGTGATCGTCCACAAGATGTGTATGCATTTGTCGCAAAGTTAGTAACTGAAAGACTCACGAAGGCGGCAGCTGCAGGTGACGAGAAAGCTGAACAGTTAAAGGACATGATCAATAGAAAGGTTGTCAAGAGGACTGTTATGACAAACGTATATGGTGTCACCTTTGTGGGAGCTAGTCAACAGATTGATAAGGAGTTACGCGAGGCATTTCCTGATAAGAATGAATCATACGACATGGCAAGATACCTAACAAGACATGTATTTGCAAGTATCCGTGAATTATTTCATGCTGCTCACTTAATCCAAGATTGGCTGGCAGAGAGTGCTAAAAAAATCTCAAAGTCTGTCAGACTAGATTTGGAGATTGAAAAAGGCAAAAAATTAGACAGCTCTTTAATGATGACTTCCGTGATATGGACGAGCCCTCTTGGGTTGCCTGTTGTCCAACCATACCGTGACATCAAGAAGAGACAGATTACCACTAATCTACAAACAGTATTCATTGCTGATCCCTTCGCTGTAAATCCAATTGACCCTAGAAAACAAATGGCTGGACTGCCCCCAAACTTCATTCATTCTTTAGATGCTTCTCATATGTTGTTATCTGCTATTGAGTGTGGTTCCCAGGGTCTACAGTTTGCAGCTGTTCATGATTCTTACTGGTCACATGCATGCGATATTTCATTGATGAACAAGACATTAAGAAACCAGTTTATAAAAATGCACGAGGTTGATCTGATTCAAAGACTAAAAAATGAATTTGACGAGCGTTATAAGGATTACTTGGAAGTGAGGCGGATAAAGAAGTCATCTGCGTTAGCCCTTGGCATTACACAGTTGAGGCAAGAACTTTCAGCGAAATTGGGCAAGCCGCTTACGCTCGCCGATGAAATAGCTATGGAACGAGAACGGATACAATTGTTAAGATCCCCTAATCCTGAGGACCAAGATCGTGGTAAAAAAATGGTTACTACTGTATCTTTCGTGGAGGGAGAGGATTATCAGGACCTAGAAGCACCCACTGGAACCCTAATTATGGTCCCAATGAAATTCCCTGACATTCCACCAAAAGGTGAATTTGATGTGAAGGAGTTAGTTCACAGTAAATATTTCTTCTCCTAGAAGCAGAAAAGCTGTCTTTAGAAAAGGTTTGTGGTGGTGATAACCTGATGCGGTTCATAATGCATAAATGACGCATCAGTGTAAATAGTCTGCATTTATTTCTTTATAACATCGACAATATAAAAGAAATCTTGTATATAGAAATTTGACACTTAGAATAAAATATAATTTACAGTATTATGCAGGTCTGTATGCAACAGATGACCTCGAATTCCGGGTGAACGCTAGCCAGCTACGATAACCGCCGCTATAAATTTGCATTGGTATTAAATTATTTTACCTTGCTTTTCAAGACTTTCAATCAATAGTTCTAATGGATACATTTCTTTCCTATCAATAAGGTTGAATTCTTTTGCAAAACTAATAAAATGTGCGAAAAAAGAATTCCAATGGGCTTCTAAGGAGAGATGGACAATTTTATCGAAATGGTGGTGATAGATATGAGCAAATATTCTAAACATCTGTATCATGATTCTTTGAACATCTCGTATGAAATTTTGAGCGAAAGGAATACCGCTTTTGGTGGGGAAAAGATTCTGATCATTCACCTTATTGTTAATCCAAGACAAAGCCAAATCGATGTATTGACCAGCAGGAAGAGCTACTTGCCTGTTGTTAGCATCTAACCACAAATATTCTGTCCTAGACCCTGCATTCATAGTAGGGTAAGCATCAGGCGTCACATACTCTGCTATAACTCCATAAAACTGGTTCAGATTGGTGAAGAACTCAAACACATTCAAAGCAATCCATTCCCCAACATCAACATATTTGGGCAGTTGGACGATTGTCTTGAATGAGCCCTTCACTAGAGCCGTCCGCAAAAATGGCTCACTTAGAAACATCACCTGCTGAGATTCTATTTTATCTGTTACAACCTGTGACTGCTGGGTAGTCTGCTGTTGGGATTGTGGTTGCTGCGATGTACCGGACCTTCTTGTAGGCGAACGGCCCTTTCTAAATGACAATCTTGAACCGTTGGACTGCGGTGTTCCATATATTCCATGAGCTACAGATGCCTGTGAAGCTCTCGTAGGTGAGCCTTTATTTTTCTTACTAGTTCTACCAAATCCTCTGCATTACCTCATTACGTTAGTAACTTAAATTTGATCTCACTACTAATATTTCAAACTATGAGAAAACCACATACTTTAATGAATTTAAAAAAGACATCGATGCTCCAATAACCTCCTATATATTGCAAATACCAGCAAATTCAAACTAACTTGGTGAGATAGTCTCTGTACATTTATATTTGCTATACACTATAAGATAGATATTGCCATTCTGCAAGGGCACTTTTTAAACAGTATACGTATCCTATGATGTGAAAATCCTAATTATGACGGATATCGCACGCCAATCGTACATGTATATGTAATGCAACACAGGTAAAAGATACATGCAAGCAGGCTCCGGACATTTTGATAGCAACTATAGACATACTTATTATGTATTTTTAGGCCCAACTTACTTCTTTCTGTAGAGCCTGTAGAAGACGCGCATATTTTCTAATTTCATGGGGTAACTCAAGTTGGCATCCCCCCGGTACCACAATGAATCATCCTTAGATAACAACTCCCAATTGCCTTTTTCTTGTTCCCCAGGTTTCCCCAGTAGAAGGGTATCTATTAAAAACTGGATTGGGAATCTTCTACTTCCTATGGTTATATGAGAGTAACTGCCTGCACTTTCAACGATCAAGAGTAGACATCCTGACGTACAATGAGTATTTAGCTTCTGAAACAGTCGAACGGCCGAGACTCTGTTTTCTAAAAAGAGTTCATTAGTGGTGAAAAGAGACGTGATAAGATCTAGCCTTGGTAACTGCAAGTCAGCAAGAGGTATCTTCAGGATGTCATCATTTTTAAATTCCACGTTAAGGAATTTACTTTGCTCATGCAACCAATTGGTATTAATCGAATCATTCAATCTCTGGATAATATCTTCCCAGTTTGAAATATCGACGAGTGTTATAGAGAGTCTATTTTGATTCGAACAAGGTATCTTTTTCTGAAATTTAGAATTGAAATCCCTCGACAATGTAAAGGCACTCACCAGCGCTACCAGTTCTCCACCGGCTCCGCCACCTATACACAAAATATTGTTGGTCAGGTCTTCTGGCTGACTTCCAAAACTTGTGCTATGGCACCTACCCACAGCGGATGACTTTACATTTGCGGCTGCAAAATTTGAACCGGCCAAAATGTCAGCAACAGGGGTTAGAGTTGCAAACAAAGATGCATATGCAACTGCTCTTGATGGTGACCATCTGCAACAATATGCAGCTCGTTTACTTGCCGTATTGAACGCAGAAATGTAATCCCTATTGTAAAGATCCGACTTGACAATTTGAATTTCGTTGCTCAACTGTTGCTCATCGCTTTCGTATAGTTCTTGCTTAAAAACCACCTTAAACAAATCAAGAATCTGTTGCGGGGGTAGTGTATCTTTATGATGTACCGGGAGAGAATGCGACGGCTGCTTAGACATCCACCAAGATAATTCACAAACGTGGCTGCATTAGATTTCTCTGCATCAAATACCGTTTATAAAATGAAAATGTAGTTCATCTTTTAGGAAAAGCTGACTACACGGGACGAGGACGATGCAAAATCTCAAAACGCTACAGCTACGTACATTTCATAAGCAAAGCGGAAACGGTAAGGATAACAATGCCACAAAACATCCGCCAAGCCCCAAATAGGCTTGCGGGTGTGTTCTAGAAGCTACTAAGACTATCCTCATTCTGTACATAAGTCTAGAAATGTTCCATAAGGTCGAAGAGGAGAGATTCCAAAGACTCCCCCCTCGTTAAGAGGCCCATGTGCCAATTAAAAAAAACCCAGAATTTTTATTAAACAGAAAATAATCCCTACAATACAACTAGTTTATTTATGTTGGTGCGTTTATTCCTCATCCTCCTCGTCTTCTGGGGTGACTTGGTAGAAGGTCAACTTGTATTCGTTGGTGCTGCTAGACACGAATCTGATCCAGTCTCTCAATTGGTTCTTCTTCAAGTACTTCTTGGTCAAGTACTTCAAGTACTTACCAGAGAACTTTGCGGTAGAAACAATGGTAACAGTGGAACCATTCTCCTCAACAGTGATGGCATTACCCAAGTTACCGAGGTGGCCGTCAACCTTGATGTGTTCAACCAAGTACTTAGCGTAAGAAGCTGGGTCGAAAACACCGTTGTCAGTTGGAGAAGAAACGTCAACAGTAAACGTCTTAGCGATCTTTTGCTTTTTGAAAGTCTAAAAATAAAATATCCGTTAGTAAAACCAAAAACTTTGGACATCTTGGAAGCCTACTGCTATTAAAAATCACATCTTTGAAGGCTATGCCTCCCAGTGAATAATTTAACAAACAGAATAGCTGTTCTATAGTAGCAAAACACCTGTAGTCTTTGCGTTCATTAAAAGATGTTCCGATAATAGAAATAGGGAATTCCAATACACCACCCAACCCGCCAGAAAAGCCGGCGGTCAAGCAACTCTTTCATAGCTCAATCACATACATTTGGAGCCATCTTTGATATCTTAGTGCGTGGATCAACTGTTTCTGATTGAGTACCTTTCAGCAACCGCAGTCATAAGTGTATCCGTAGATGCAATTGATTGATTAAATGTAATTTTTCTCCAGTACACACCGGTAGGAGCGCAGCGCGCGTCTGGAGGTTCCAAATCCAAAATGCGAAGCGAAGCCGCTCAAACAAAGTCGGAATAAAATTCGAAAATAAAACGGATGTACGGATGTGTCTTATAATGTACGGATGTAACAGTCACAACATGTCAGTCCCTTTATATTCTTTTCCCAAGATTATATTAGCTACATGTATCATAACAAAAGAAATATGCGAAATATGTGATATTACAAGGTAATGGACGACAAGGTAGAGCATACAGCAAGTATTAGGAAATTTTAGTTGATTTGTTTAGACTACTATATCATAGGGATTTAATCAATGAGCAAAAAAGATCCATCTGTGGGACTGAGGGAGCTGAGGATTAGCAAACATAGTCACATCGTTAAGGATGCAATTGTCAAAAGCACAGCAAAGGATAGTGGGGGTGGGGATGGAGGGGGGACGAATAGGAAGTCGTGGCGGCTAAGTGTTATGGATGATTTACAGGGCTTGTATGTGTCAGATATGATGAAGAGAGCATTATATGATTCGCACGCTCGCAATAAGCGAAAGGGGGGCAGTGTAGATGAGAAGTCAAGTGCTAGTGCCAGTGCCAGTGCAACAGGCAGTGGGAGTGCAGCGGCTGTAGAGACTAAGAGCAGTTCAAGTCCAGGATCTAACGAGGTGGGGGATAAGGAATCATCTTTTGATGTGCACATAACAGATCAGAATGATTCTTTGTCGTCTTCAGATGAAGAATGGCAAAAAATGCCAGCCATTGCATCCTATGATGTATACGATGATGATGGAGAATTAGCAGTTTCGAAGAAGGCTGAAAGTGCTGGGGATGTTTCCCAGTCAAATGTATCTTCTGCTTCATTTGGTTCGGTTGTAAATCCTAAGGATTCGGGTACATTTGGATATACCAAAGCAGCCGGTGAAATGCAGGCACAACGTGCGTATGCCACAAATAAGAAGACTGATTTCCTTTTTAATAATAAAGTAATGAATAATTCTACGGGATCTATGGTGACAAGTGATACAACAGGTGAGTTTGAAGGCGATATTACTTCTCATTCTGTTGTACGATCTGCTATAGATCAGCTGGCGCTCACAAACACATTATTAACCGATAGAGAAAAGTTTGCATACCTTGGGGCTGTGACAGTGCTTATTAATCAGATGTGTACACTTCTGGCGAAGATTTGCTTATCCTCAAAAAATGTTGTTTCAAATACGAAGCTTGCACACAGGCTTCAAGCCCTCCAGAAGAATATGTCTGAATGGCAGAGCACAATCTGCCAACGACTCTATGCGCATATGGGAGTTACCGATGATGAAACTGGGATGATTCAAAAATTGACCTTACATGGAATTGAGTTACAGGATTTGTGCAAGTGTCTCAAGACTAGTCGCGTAATTGAGAATCCATTGATAAAGAACATAGGTGACGTAGTCCTTTCAGATGGACTAGAGTCCATCAAAAAACAGGGAAAAATTGAGATCGATGTGGCATGGACAATTATATGTGATTTATTTCTACTTCTACTCAACGATTCTTCCTATGATAGCAGGTCAAGAACACTTCTAATTCGTTTTGCTGAGATTTTAAAAATATCCCGTTCTGAGATATGTGAATTTGAAAAGCGTGTTACAGACACACTAGAATTGGAGCAGTCAACTGAAGATCAGGTTTGGAATGAAAAGAATCACATGGACGAAAGGCGAAAGGGGAAAGGAAAAGGAAACTTGCTTATGTTGGTCTTGCTACAATTGGCGGCTCGCTTGTCCTTGGACTGTCAGGCGGGTTACTTGCTCCTGTTATTGGTGCTGGTCTTGCTTCAGGATTATCAACTATTGGTGTTTCCGCAGCCGGATTTTTGACAGGCGCAGGTGGCACTACAGTAGTTGCAGTTTCAAGTACAGCTATAGGTGCTAACATTGGCCGTAAGGCAATGAGTAGAAGAATGGGCAGCGTTAAGACTTTTGAATTCAGACCGTTGCATAACAATAGAAGGGTAAATTTAATGGTCAGTGTATCAGGCTGGATGGTTGGCAAGGAAGATGACGTTAGGTTGCCGTTTTCTCCTGTAGATCCTGTAGAAGGAGATTTATACTCTTTGCATTGGGAGCCAGATATGTTAAAATCGACAGGTCAAACAATAACAATATTAGCAAGTGAGATTGTGACCCAGACGATTCAACAAATCCTGGGAGCAACAGTGTTAACCGCATTAATGGCAGCTATTCAAGTGCCTAATCTGCTATCGAAGTTAGGCTATATCATTGACAATCCCTGGAACGTCTCTTTAGATAGAGCTTGGGCTGCAGGTTTGATTCTTGCTGATACACTCATTGCTCGAAACTTAGGCGAAAGACCTGTTTCTTTGGTGGGCTTTTCTTTAGGTTCTAGGGTAATTTACTCTTGTCTAGTTGAATTGAGCAAAAAAAGTGCTATCGGCCTTGTTGAAGATGTTTATCTATTTGGTTCTCCATTGGTATATTACCGTGATGAAATGGTTTTAGCTCGATCTGTAGTTAGTGGAAGATTCGTCAATGGTTATTCAGACAAGGATTGGATATTAGGATACTTGTTTCGCGCAACCGCTGGCGGATTAAAAAGTGTTGCTGGTATATCTCCAATAGAGGGTATTGAAGAAATCGAAAATATGAATTGTACAGATTTGGTAGAAGGTCATATGGCCTACAGGAAGAATATCCCTTCTTTGTTAAAGAGGCTTGGAATATCTGTTTTAAGTGAAGAATTTGCTGAGATCGATGATTCCCCAGATCCAGAGCACATTAAAAGGCAACGGAAATTAGTTCATGACTTACAAGATGTGCAACATAAATTATCTAATAAAAAAGATAAAAAGCATAAGGGCACCTGGGTTTCTAGGTGGTTTAAACCAAAAAAGGAACAATGGCAGGATATGTATGAGGAAAAGTTGAAACATAATCATTCTGAAAATTATGTGAAAAACAAGGATCATGATAGAGCTGGTGGAGATATAGTACACGGGGATACTGAGTCACCTATAATAGATCCCGATGCTTTGGTTGAGGAATTACAACATCTTCGCGATGCTGTAAACAAAGACATGCATTCGTACAAGGATATTAAAGTCGTACCGTCACATACCTCAGAAAATGAATCATCAATTGACAGCCCTTTGAAAGGTACGTTAGCCACCGAAAGCATGGACCATGATAATGAGAGTTTTGGTCAAAAGGAGACTATGACATTTGCATTTGCCGATGAGTTGCAATGAACTGAAGTGTCGATTCTATAGTAACTAGTCAGAAAAAAAGTACGATAATTTTCTATTTAAATTTGTATATCTTAAGCCTACGTTTTATCGAAGCTATTTAGTGGTGAACCAAAAATTTACAAGAAAACTTCAGAATTCAATTCTACATAGGAACCAACGTATGGGATTTCAAAATTGTTCATGACTTCAGGATGCAAAACTCCTAGGTGACCAATTTTCTTTGCGGTCTCACCTTCTCTAGATCTGAACATGACTACTGCACCTCTCCCTGGGAAAAATGTTGGCAGTGAATCATCTTCTTCGATCCAGTAGCCTCTACCAGTAGCCGCATTTCCATAATCTGCAACCCATTGAGTTCTGAAAGTTTGCATGATTTTGCCCAACAAGCCCTGAATCACTTCAAATCCAGAGTTTTTACCAACGTATACGGCCGCCCAATGTCGTTCATTAAATGCTTTTCTTTCCAAAATCTCATTCTTGAAGACTACGTCACCACTTTCAAAAACCTTGATAGGCAGGGATTGCTTCCTGTTTTCCTTGACTGTCTTCAATATACCTGGTAACAAGGTAGTTCTAACAACTTGGTATTCAATAGTCTTCGGATTTGCTAATTTAACAGCCAGTGAGCTATCATCCTTAACTCTCAAAAATTTAAAGTTCTCGTCATGAGAGCACAAAGTTAATGGCATTACCTCTAACCAAGAGGCCTGAGAAGAAGCAAGTCTGAAGATATCAGAAACCTTATTTATGGGCAATGGCGCAGCAATAAAGTTCCCATTAGAAATTTTTTCCTGCTTTGGCAAGTTATTGTAACCATAACCAACAGCAGCATCCTCAAGGATATCACAAGGATGAAGAATATCAGGTCTGGTTATTGGAATTGTGACCTCAAGCTGATCTTCATCTCCTGCCACTGGTACAGCATGCAAAGACATTTTCTTCAAATAGCCACAGATTTGTTCAGGTGAATCTGTCAAACCTAATGTGGAATTGATGTAATTTACAGACACATTCATACTTCTGGGTTCAAAGTTAGGAGTGATACGAGATTCATTGTTGTGAATGGAAATTACTTCCACAGGTTCAACAGTGAAAGCTTCATCACAATAGCGAGAAAACATGGCCACCAACTGGTTTAAGACGATCTCTGCCTTTGTTTTATCCGTGGCAGTAATTTCAATGAACACGTTACGAGTGTTCAAAGTTATTTTCGAGTGCTCTGAATTAATTATTGGGGGTAAAGAACAAACTAAGTTGGTTGAATCAAGTATAACGGGGTATACTGGTGAGTTTTCGATAATGTGAACATAACGACCCAGGTTGTTCTTCTGTGCTGGGGTCTTATATAGTTCAATAACTTCTGCTCCAGTTAACATTTGGGTTTGATTCAAAGGAATGAATTTAAATTCCCTTGGGGGAAGCCCTTTATAGTGAAATGGGCCCTGGATGGTGTCGTAATCATGAGTACCCACAGCCACAAGAGTTCTGTTCCTGCACAAATTAGCATGTAACTTCTCCTGCAGTGCAATAAAGGAATCATAAGACCTTTTATTGAAACTGATGTTTCTTAAAATTGCGGCAGCAGCATAAGGTCTGATCTGTTCGGTTGACTGATCAACGTACAACTTAGTAGTTGGCTTAGTTAACTTATAGTTTGGTGCCTTTTCTCTACCCAAGTATTCGTTCAACGACTGAGCAATACCTTCAATACATAACAGATCGTAACGATTAGCACCAATTTCAATTTTATATTCTGGTTCTTGGCCGTTTTTCAAAGCTTCTTCAGTAGTGTCTTCATCTAGCTCGATGCCAAATTCGAAACAGAGTTCATCAAACTCTTCATTTGTATAGTTCCTACCCAATAAATCAAATAATTGCTGCTTGTACACAGATATAGTAGGCATCTCTTGAGGTGCTATTTCTCAGGTTATCAATTAAACGTGAAGCTATTTTATCGATGTAATGCTACAAAGAAAGGTCATTTCTTTCATTTAGATCCAAACAAAATTTTTGTTAAAAAGAGAAAAGCACGTGACGAACAATTCGTAATCGTACAAGGAGATATTTATAATCAGCTTTCTTTAAGCAAGCTAATCCTCAAGATCGTCGCCATAAGCAGATTTAATACAAGAAAGAGGTTATAGCTACCTGCAAATGAACGTTGCAAATTTTGGATACTGTAGTTTCTAAGAATTCGCTTCAAATGGTTGCGCGCGTTCATGGTTTATCTTAAGTCGTACAATGTTTGTGTGGATCATAATGTAATTGTCAGGTGACAATACAACAGGCTGTCACAGCTTCAAATAGGAACAGTCTATCTACAAAAGCGATTACGGCTGTCAGTCTAAAAGGCTAGAAGCTACCGGGCTCTTTTTCATAAGCTGTATAAAGGATAATTGTTGAAGCATAGTATATCAACGATTTCGTAAGATATAAATAGTATGATAGGTATTAATGAAAACGTCACAAGCAGCAGCTATTCAAAATTAAGGACACATACGCATATAGACAGACACATTAGTTAAACCTAGAAAGAAAATTCCAACCACATATTATTTATTATGGGCAGCATTGATTCTTTTGTTTAAATATCTTGATCACTCAGGATAGTGTCCTCATGTTGCTGTTGTGACTTTAATAAAGCATATTTGGAAACCATTTTTCTCAACTGTTCCACACCTATCGGCCTTTCTAAGACATCATCAAATATATTGCTCCCAACATCGTGATAATTCACAGCAACAGCAACGATTGGAGTGTTGCAGTTTATGCTTGTAGTATGCCTTAGTAATCTCGCAATGTCAATAGCTCCTATTTTGGGCAATTTTAAGGTGGTAATGATTAGATCGAACCTGACACCACTTGTGGCACGCCTGACTATTTCGTCTCCAGTACCAACTGCTACTACAGAACAACCAAGCAACTCCAAGTCTCTAGCCAAACGGTATCTATGAATAGGAATAGGTTCACAGAGCAATACATCCATATTGTAGCCAACATCGCTAATCCCAGATGAGCTTTTACGACCACTACGTCTGCGGCTTCTCAATGTGTTGACTTTGGAGAGGGCAGCCTGGCGTTCATCGTCTTCCATGGATATTTCGCTGATACTCGTTCTTTGCGATGAGGTTCTGGAATGCATCCTTGACCTCGAAGTTCCAATGTTCTGAGTTGGAGAAAGCGGCGACTTGAACTTAGTGATAGAAGGGCTTGGAGAATTTTGGTAATCTACTTCCAAAGAGGAGTGCTGGTCCCATGTATGTCTTCTTTGTGTTATTACTGACGAATTGGAAGCACTGGTTGTTTGTTCTGTGCTGTTTCTTCTACTTGGAGAGTTTGTCCTTACCATTTGAGGAGAACCCGATCTACCAAATGGTACCTTACCACCTACAGGCATTGAACAGATAGGAGATGAGGCTGATGATCCAGGATTCGCAGGTTTTAGCTTGGTAGAGGTTTCTGAAGAGGAACTTGACAGCGAGCTAGGCGATCCTCTTGTATGAATATGGTCTGAATAATGCTCGCTTTTCAATCTGTTAATGGTATCTTTATTTGCTTTATCCAATGCGCTTATATTACGGTAGCTAAAAGAGCCAAATTCCGTTTGCATGTCATTCAATTTGCTTGGCCTCCGTTCCCTTAAGTGTGGAGGGATAGCCAAAGGTATGTGTTTCAGTGTTTGGGAACTGGTGTTACTACTACCGCTAACGTTTTCTTGGGATAACGAGTCAAAAACTGACGCAATACTCATCTTCGGTATGGGTGTGCTATTTCCACTACTGTGATTACTCGCTTGTTTTTTATCTGTCCTAAATGATTGGGTTGGTGTATTCAATATACAGTCGTTATGGAGGTCGTCCTCACCATAATTATCCCGCAGCAACTCATCTAACTCTGCGCCCCGCAAATCGAAATAGTCTGTATCTTCTGGGTTGTCTAAAGAAGGCACAAAAGAAGCTTCCTCATCATAAACTTTATCCCAGTTAATACCTTTAAAATAAGGATGGTATTTGATCTCTTGTGCGCCATTGGCACCAAGACGTTCCTCTGGGTTGAACACCAATAACTTAGTGATCAAATCCTTGGCTTCAGGTGTAAGATACTCAAGCTCTGTCTCCTTATTAGGGAAGGTAGGCCAATCAATTTGTTCATTTAAAATGTTTTTGAACACTTCTTCAACAGTTGGTGCATGAAATGGAGGATAGCCCAACAAAAACTCGAATAGAATACAACCGACAGACCACCAATCTGAACAATCGCTTTCTCCCGTACCCAAAATAGTTTCTGGTGATAGATAGTCAGGGGTGCCAAAAAATCTTTTACTACTATCCTCATCAGGATTGAATAGGGCTAAATCACGAGAAGTATCGGAAGTATCGAAAGATACCACCGACGCATTCCGTTTTGGTAGGCTACTACTGCTTGGTGGTGCAACCAATATAGGAGTTTGTTGTTGTTGTTGTTGTTGTTGTTGTTGTTGTTGCTGCTGTTGCTGTTGTTGTGAGGCTGGAGGCTGAAGAGTCTGTTGTAATGGCAGTTGCAGATTTGAAGGGGGAGGAGGGGTACCTGATCTTGATATATCTATCATTGAAAAGGAAACCTGGGAGCCAGTTCTATGCAATGTTTGTGCATCCAATTGCGAGCGTGAACTTGAGATCGAATCAGACCTTTCTGCCCTCCTACTCACGATTAATCCCTCCAGCAAATTTGTGGGTGTAGCAGTGCTTGTTCCCGAACCACTTCCTTCCCCACTTCCCGCTTCTTCAGGTGTTAAACTATTATGTCTTGATTTGGTAGTGACATTTGGTAAAGTGTAATGTCTCCTGTGCTGTTTCTTGTGACGCCTAATCAATCCCATTCTAGATAGCCCAAAATCTGTCAGTTTCACATGGCCGTTAGAATCAATTAAAAAATTCTCTGGTTTTAAGTCGTGATGAATAATACCACTAGAGTGCATATCATCCACTCCTATGATAACCTCACTAATATATTGTTTTGCCCACTTATCGGGTAAATTCCCCATCATTTTAATTAATGTTCCCAAGTCACCTCCGCTTAGATATTCCATTACCAAGAATAAATTTTCTTTATTTTGGAAAGTTGCATATAGCTTAGCAACATAAGGTTTCTCACTTTGGACCATCATAATCACACGTTCAGATTTTACGTTGGTTACTTGATTTTTTAAAATCATGTCCGATTTTCTCAACACTTTGATGGCAAAATACTCACCGGTAATTCTTTTATACGCCAAATATACACTTCCATAGGCACCTTTACTGATGGGTTTAATAATATCATAATCTTTAATGGAAGGAGTTGGTGCCTTTGCTTGATTGGTGGCTAAAAGCAATGGTGATAGGGGAGGTTTAGGTGCAGCCGCAGACGCTAAATATGTATCTGGAGATAGAAAATCTGTACCTACCATAAATGGAGATGACATTGGCGACCTCTCTCCAATACTCTTAACTGTACTTTTCCTTTGGATGGACGATAGAGGAGTATTCATTCCTACAGATGACAGGGGTGATCCTTTCCTTGGAGTTAAGTTCATTATTGTATTCAGTTTAGGCAGGTTCGTTTGTTGTGTGATGGAAGCCCTTGGAGTACTAACATTATTCGTTTTAGATTCTAAGGGAGCACCAGATATAGTTGTACTGGTTGTGGTTAAAGTCAAAGGATATGAATTATTACGAGAATGTTCAGGGACCGATTGCCTAGGAGTAATAGACCTTGATAAAGGGTGTGATCCTGAGTTGGACCTCGAAGTATATTCTAAAGACGGCACACCAACGCTCATAACGGATTTTAGATCAGGAATAGGTTCGGAACCAATGTAATTTTCTGTAAGGATTCTGCTTTGAGGTCTCTGTGGTACCGGTGTAGCTATTCTAGAAGACGGGCTTGGAGAAGGTGGGAACAGCGACTGTGATATTGAGGTTGATGTTGATGTCGATGTTGCAGTTAATGTTGCAGACGTTGTTGTTCCAGCAATGATATTCGGGTTTCGTACATTATCTAATACCTGATCATCTTGCAAGTTAATTTTATTGCTTTCGATTTTATCCTTTATCAACTGTACTACCTGATTATCGACCTCGTTTTTTATTTTCAACGAATGCATCATGGCGTTATCCAACCTTAGTACAGACTCCACTTTTCTCCTCACTAACTTGATGGTATCAAAATAAAGTTGGTTGGTGGCAGGATCGCTAACATCAAGATGGGCATCCCATGATATAACGTGGTCGATATTATTTTTTGTATTTGGAGAAAAACGATAGCTTATAGATTGCATGTGGAACATACCATAGGGGGAGTCTGTTAGTTGTGAATCATTAGTTAAAAGCTCACTTGTGTTGATATTTATCGCGTCTTCACATAGGTCACTGAGCATCGATAATGATTTGAATGGAAATTTAATGCTCTGAAAAATAGAACTTGAATTCTTTCGGGAAGTAGATGTTCTTTTAAATGGGTTAACGTTCAAGTCAGAAGATGAAGAGGCTGATGATAGATGAGAATCCGAGATATTTGGACTGTCTTCTACTTTTGGAAGAGGCAAGCCCTTGTACTCTGTAACAATAGACTCGTTGTATTTTATAGACCTAATTATGCCATCCAATAATCGCTTGAGTTCCACTAACTCGTCATGTATTAACTGTACAGTGCTCTCTATTCTGTGTTCACAAACACACATGCGAGAATGAGTTTCCAACCACCATGCGGGGACCAAAGTCTCACATACGCGACACAATTCAGATTTGGGAGTGGGTAAGTCATTTTCATCCAAGATCCCCATCTCCTCTATCCGCTGAAGATAATTTGAAAAGAGTTTTGCGCCAAACCCTAGCCGCTTCACGAAGTCCGGCGGTAAGTCATCTAACTCATCAATTTCATAAAACGGCCTCAAAATCCACATGGAGTAAGTTGGAACGCCGTTGGTACTATTGTCATGAATTATTGTTCCTTGCGCCTCTAATTCAATGACATCCTTACTCTGTATAAGACCCACATGGTCGAGCAGCACCTCCTCTTTCAATACACTCATGACAGGAACCTCTATTTCTGCCATCTCTTCACGATCACCAGCACCAGTACCGTCGTCGTCGTTATCAGAATCACCACCACAGCCACCACCAGTTCCATTCCCATTCCCATTTCCACTCCCATTCCCAACTCCAACTCCAACCCCCACCTCGTCATAATCATCGTTCTCATCGACTTTATCTGCCCTGTTGTCACCTGTGGCATAAGTCCCGCCATCCTTAGGAACCCGTAACCTTGTGAGAAATCTCACACTATAGCTACGATCATCCTGACACATCATCGACAATGCCTTCTGGAATACCATCTTGTCCTGTTCGCTCCCAATAATAATATCGGAAATAGGACGCCCCACAATCTCAACACATTTGGTCCCGACAACAGATTCCCACACATGAGAAACATACTTCACATTCCCATCTAGATCCAATTCCAACAAAACCGATGGATTCTTCGCCGTTGCCTTTTCAAGATACTGCAGATAGTTCATTGAGTTCACCGACGAATTCGAAGACGAACTAGATGACTCTGTATCAACATCACTATGATCTCGGTGCTCCGATGTACCTGGGCTTAACGGCGGAGATATCGTCCGCTGTAGCATGTTTAACCTAACAGCCATGCTTGATTACCTCCTTCTTATCTTTCAGGGTATATTTACCACACGAACAAAAAAAAGGCTAGATTATTAAAATAATATTCAGATTATGACTACTGCTCTACAACCTTTCCCTTCCTTTTCAGCACATGTAAAAACCCCCTTTCCCTTCTGCACTTCACGTTCGTTACTCGTCTCTTACCTCTCTCTCTATTACCAGTTTCACACCAGCCTCTCTTTTGTGTTCGTTACAGGATAACAGAAATGTTAATTTTAAAAGGGGGGTAGGATTAGCAAGACCGGGAAAAGGTCACGAACCCTATCTGTATATGGTTTTAGCTCCCACACAAAATCTTACGGATTAATAACTAATAGAGATAGATACAGATACAAAGCTTGAGCAGTGGGGATAGCGACACGACCATCGTTCGTGCAGCTAACCTTGTCTAAATATGTATGTCTATGTGTCTACGACTATTACGGTCTGAAGTCTTTCATATTTCTGGAGATTAGGCTTACCTTGTTTTGTGGTGTTTTGATCTCTATAGAAGGAGAAGTAGGAAGTTTGTTTGTGTAGCTTGGCGGTCCTGGGGCGGACTGGGGCCACCGGGCCCCGCCTGGGGTCCGGCCTAGAAGGGGTTCTTAGGCAGAGGCCGTCCGGAAGCCGGGCGAGTTTCTGGAATTTTCAGCTTAGACGGTTTTCTCTCTGCCTGCTGATGAGAGAGACAGACAGCAAGAGACAGACAGCGCGACAGAGACGGTAGGATATAGGGTAGATAAGCCTAATAATAGCTCCCCCCCCCTTCTTTCTTTATGTTGAGATTTTTTAGCTTTGGCAGAAGTTTGGCAGTTAAAAGATATTTTAGCAGTACAGTTGTGAATTACAAGCAGGAAAAGTTGTTGTATAATCCATATCTTAGCTTGAAAAAGCGAAGCGTAGAAAAGGTTAATATGTTGAAAGTAGGTGAAAATGGATCCAAAGAAGCAGTGCCAGCCGTTCGCCAAAGATCTTCAGCAGCAGCAACAGCAGCGGCAGCAACAACGGCAACAGCCATTTCTGGATCCACATCCGATGCATCCACACGTGCAGAGGCTGCAGCAAGTAAGGAGATGGATGCTAAAGCCACTGTAAAATCTCTATTCAAGCCGATCGTCTGGATCGACTGTGAAATGACAGGTCTAGATCATACCAGCGATCAAATTATTGAGGTCTGTTGCATAATCACGGATGGAAATTTGGGCATTGTGGACTCGCAGGGGTATGAAAGCGTGGTGCACTACGATAAGGCGGTATTAGATAGCATGAACGAATGGTGTATCGAGCAACATGGGAATAGTGGACTTACGGCTAAGGTGCTAGAGTCGAAGAAAACTCGGGAACAAGTTGAGGAAGAGTTACTGGCATACATTAAGAAATACATTCCAGAACCTCGTAAAGGGATTCTTGCAGGGAACAGCGTCCATATGGATAGACTGTTTATGTTGAAGGATTTTCCCAAGGTGGTTGAGCACCTTTTCTACAGGTTGATCGATGTGTCATCTATAATGGAGGTGTGTCGTAGACACAACCCGGCTCTTGAAAAGGTCATGGACAGAAAACGGTGTGCGCATACAGCGAAGAGCGATATTTTAGAAAGCATCAATCAACTGAGTTGGTATCAGCAACACTATCTAAAGTCCAGCGAGGAAACCAGGAACTTTGTCGCTTCCAAGGTGCAAGAGAAGATGAAATGCACATCCTCTCCCTCCTCCTCCTCTTCCTCCTATGCAACTGACGGAAATAACGAAGATCTCGTTAAAGATGCGAAGCTACAAACTACTACTCAATCTTCTTCGGTTGCCAACGATCGTTCCGAACTCTGTGTGGCTGATTGCCCAATTAAGAAAAGAAGGCTTGAGGGATCGACATAAACTAGCATTTAACCGGGCTTGTTAGATCTCCTTCATTATCGTACATTAATCCTAAAACAACAAAAAACAAACAAATAAACAAATATTTTTTGATCACATAAACAAATGGCCATCACCCAAATGCAGCCATCGCATCATTCATTCCCCCAGACTGTAGCACGCTTGCCTGTTTGCACACATGCCTGCATCACGCCCCCCCCCCTCAATATTTCCATCACCAGAAGACCAAGACGGCTGTACTTCAACCATCTATAGCATAACCCTTCAAAACTATCCCTCACAACCGTGTTTTTTACTTCTAGCTATACTACAACTTGCTGCTATGGAGATTTTAATTAATTGCTCACAGAAACAAAATAAAAAGAAAACAACTATACAACATTCTACTCCTCCACAGCCTTATCTGTAGCTGTGATTTCCTAGTTGTATGTTAGTTTATTAGTGTTTATTTTTGTTTTATTATTACAACCTGCAGATGATGATCCTTTTTTTTTAATATATCAAAAACCTCAATCTAGCCATCATCGTTCCAAACGACCTTTATGCGCTGCATATCACCTGCGGTCCTTTTGAACATAGAAAATAACCGCAACTGCAGTGGCTTAAAAAAAGCACTTCGAGGCCCGTAATACCTCTTTTGTCATACGTCAAAAGAGTTTCCCTAATGAGGGAGCTGCATAGTAGACGCAGATTAACTTGACACATAGAAATCCTCCGTAAAATCTCTCTTCCACGTACAAATCTCCCTTGCAAACGAAACCAAAATAGAACCGTTGGATCCGGAATGTCAACAAAGTCCAAGAAAAATATGCCTTGGTTATTTATCTATACATGGCGGCCAAGAGAGAAGAAGATGCAGAGCGTAGTGGGGGTTTTGGCCCAGACGCACCATAGTTCGCCGGAAAAGACACCCGAACACCGCACGGCAACACGTGCCCCAGCCCCCTCGTACAATAGGTCTCCCCCGCCATGGTAACAAGTACCATAACCATACCACCATTACCATCATCATCCCTTCCCCATCCGCTGTGGGTGCGTTGATTGGTATGCGGAAAATATGAAAGGTATCATCAATCAATCCACACTTTCGCCCGCACGGGAAAAATATGCACTCGAGTAAAGAATTCACGCAGAAAACCACGCAGAGACAAATTTGTTCGAGAATGGAAATCTCACAGTCCACATACAGAGCCTGCATGCAACACCTTCCTGTCTCGAGCAAAGCCCCGTCGTACATAATGTAGATCCGAGAGGTACTGTCTCATGCTCGAGAAAAATAAAAAAAATAGGCGTCGACAAAAACGGTCTATTTATGGATCAGATGATAAATATATAAAGGAGAGGGAGAAAGTCTTTTTTGGTTGCTGATATTTGGACAAAATATATTTAATACAATAGTTTTTTTCGACTTCAGAGAGTAGAAGATACAGTACGGGCGTCTATCGTTTTTGAATTGGGACTTTGAGATAGGTTTATCTATTCCTTCCAGAGTTTACGACGTTTTATTGAAGAGTTCAAACTAAAAAGTTACCCATCCCCCCCTCACACACACATACAGACTACCACCCTGATATTTTAGAGGTTGGTTCTTTTTTTGATTTTATTGAAGAAAGAAAAAAAAGCAATAATTGGAGTTTTTTACTCTGCAGTCATATAATGAGCCATACAGTTAACGATATACCAGCCAATTTTAAGTCGACGCTTCCCCCAAGGAAGCGGGCCAAGACACAAGAAGAGAAGGAGCAGAGGAGGATCGAAAGGATTCTTAGAAATAGGAAGGCGGCTCATCAGTCGCGCGAGAAGAAGAGACTTCATCTCATGTATTTAGAGAGGAAATGTTCTTTGTTGGAGAGGATAATGTCTCATGTTAATCTAGGTCAGCTTGTAGAGTCTACAGGCGATCCGGAATTACGCAGAGCTGTTACTGAGTACGAGGCGGTTGTCAAGGCCGACCCTTCTACGTCGCCCGAGGCCAATGCCTCCTTCTCAGGTTCAGTGGAAGACAACGACAATTTGGAAAGATATGAGAAGGACGCGAATATTGAAAGTAGCAGTGCTTCCACTTCTGCCTTGTCTTCTGCGACCACTCCCATAGTGAAGAGTCCTAGTATTTCTGGAACTACTCCAGGGTCTCCATGCACTACTATCGTTGGCGGTGAAAATTCACGTTTCGAGCGTCGCGATTTTATTATAGAAAATGCAAACGATGCGGTGAAACCCGAATCCACTTCAACGGATTCCTATTCATACGTCGGCGGTGCCAACTATCACCACCCTTCATTTTCTGTATTCGAGGACTCGGACCCAAGAGTATTTTCCGGGAGCAAGGCTAACAATGAGTCTTGGAACCTATTGTTAACACAATCCCACAACTACCCATTAGGGGGTAGTAATATCTTCAAGGATGACATTAGCGAACCATTTGAGTTGACTGATAGTTCTTTGGACCTTGACCATTGGCGCAATCCAGCCGAGATTGTCCAGTGGAAAGAATGATACCGATTTTAATTTCTTTTACTAATGGAGATTTTTTGTTAGAAGCCCGCCAGGTTGTTCCATGTATGCGCATATTCTGGGTGTTCTGAAGTGTTTTTTAGTTTGAAAATCAACGTCTTAACGTCGACTGGAAGTAGAGCTCTCGGCGTTGATTTTTTTTGGTTTTTCGTTTTTGTTTCCTATAAAGCAAAGCAACTCATGGGGATGGGTATATCATCAGAACACTTTTGCAAGTAGCATATCGAAGGATACAGCTTGGGTCTTCTTCTCCATGTTATTATCGGTTCATTCTTTCTGCCCGAAGCGCAGTTAGGTGTATTACCATTAGAACTAGATGATTTCATCTCTATGGATTGAGGTTAAAGCCCGCGAGAAATTCTCTTCCGCGGCTTTTGATTCCTCAGTGTATTCTATATATGTCGTTTCCAATTTTTCAAGCAAGGTATTGTTCTATATTTCCGGGGTTTATCTAGACACCCACGTTGTCATAACCAACTATTATGTGAACCGTTCTCCTGTGCGGACCGAGCTGTGTGCAAATCCAGAGACTAGTCTAGTAAAAACTTCGAGCATCGAGTTTGGTGAGTGAGGCAGAACCTCCTGTGGCGCGCCCGTGGCTAGGGCTGCGACTGGGAGGTTCGACTTCTGATAATTGGAGGTCAGAGGATGGCGCCACTATTGCCCGCTTCCCTTCTCTGTTCAAGTTTTTACTCAGCTATTGATCTCTTGGCCATTTCCAAGAAAACTCCGGGGCGTCTCGGTTCACATCATCCGTGGGCAATGTCTAAGATTTTTTTTCATCTGTACATTAGTTTATGTCATTTTTGTCCTTGTTTTCTCCTGAACATTTTCCATTTTCCATTATACTCGATTATATTATTATTATTATTATTATTTCTAATCTTATACTATATACCAATATGTAACAAATACGAATTCATCATATTTTTTCATTTTTTCAACTACTTTTTCTATTCTGCGACTGCAGGTGTTTTACGTCATTCTCGAGGAACCGAACGAACCCATTCGAGCGTACTCCCCTCCATACCTATATTCGTACCAGCAAATCATCCCCCCTTACTGTGATTAACTTTACTTACTCTCGCTACTCAGGCACTGTTACGAAATACTATTCAATTAAACGGTATGGTTTTCACGCTTCTGTTTTGACTCTGTTTTATTTTTGCTCGAGTCAAGCAAGCAACAATGTGATGTCTCGAGAATTTCAGCGCAGTGCAGCAAGATGCTTCCGTACAGTGAGCGTAAAGTATATTTGATGCACGCGAAAAGTAATTTTAAGCTGGTTTTGCTACGGCGGTTTTTGAACGCAAAGGGGTCGTGGGTCATCCGCCACCTTTTACCTCTTCAATTGCACATTTGGTAACTGGCAAGAGTCAGTAGAAAAATTATACAAAAGTAGGAAAAAGATATATATATATATATTACACGTGAAAGACTTGAAGGAGCATTGAACTGAAAGGAGGCTATTGTCTGAAATTAGTACCCAGGACTTAATAGCAGTAGTAGCAACAGCAGCAGCAATCTTAGTTGCAGCAGGTTTATTAGGCTCATCATCCACAGCAGAGGCAAAAAAAGGTTTTCATAATATTGGCAATATGGTATATGCTTTATCTGAATCACACAAGAAATTAGTGTCTTCACAGTTAAGTGAAACGGATCCGGAGGTGGAGCAGATCATCAGGGATGAAATTGAAAGGCAGAGGCATTCTGTTGTGTTAATTGCTTCGGAGAATTTCACGTCGACTTCTGTTTTTAACGCTCTTGGAACGCCTATGTGCAACAAGTATTCTGAGGGTTACCCAGGAGCACGGTATTATGGTGGTAATGAGCACATTGACCGTATGGAGTTGTTGTGTCAGAAGCGTGCCTTGGAGGCTTTTGGTGTTACTCCTGATAAATGGGGTGTGAATGTGCAGGCTCTTTCGGGTTCACCTGCGAATTTAGAAGTTTACCAAGCTCTAATGAAGCCGCACGATAGATTGATGGGATTGTTCTTGCCTGATGGAGGCCATCTTTCTCATGGCTATCAGACTGAGAACAGGAAAATATCTGCTGTTTCAACATATTTTGAGTCTTTCCCATACAGGGTTGACGACGAAACCGGTATTATCGATTATGATACATTGGAAAAAAATGCTATCCTGTATAGACCCAAAATTTTAGTGGCAGGCACTTCTGCTTACTGCAGATTAATCGACTACAAGCGTATGAGAGAAATTGCCGACAAAGCAGGTGCCTACCTCATGGTCGACATGGCCCACATTTCTGGTTTAATTGCAGCAGGCGTCATCCCATCGCCTTTTGAATACGCCGACGTTGTCACGACTACAACCCACAAGTCCCTAAGAGGACCAAGGGGTGCGATGATTTTCTTCAGAAGAGGAGTCAGATCAGTCAATCGTAAGACTGGAGAGGAGATTATGTACGACTTGGAAGGTCCTATTAACTTTTCTGTCTTCCCAGGGCACCAAGGTGGTCCCCACAACCATACAATCTCCGCGCTCGCTACTGCCCTAAAGCAAGTAGTCACACCAGAATTCGTAGAATACCAGAAACAAGTCATCAATAATGCGAAAACCTTAGAAGTAGAGTTCAAGAAACTCGGGTATCGTCTAGTCTCGGGTGGTACCGACTCACACATGGTTCTAGTCTCTCTAAAAGAAAAGGGCGTAGATGGTGCTCGTGTGGAATATGTCTGCGAGAAAATCAATATTGCACTAAACAAAAATTCCATCCCTGGCGACAAGTCTGCCTTGGTCCCAGGCGGTGTCCGTATCGGAGCCCCAGCAATGACTACCAGAGGTATGGGTACTGAGGACTTCTCCAAGATTGTCTACTACATCAATGAGGCAGTTCAATTTGCACGTGACCTACAACAATCGTTACCTCAAGACGCTAACAGACTCAAGAACTTCAAAGCCAAAGTAGATGAGCACCATCCTTCCCTAGAAAAGCTTGCCCAAGAAGTCCACTCGTGGGCCGGCGAATACCCCCTCCCCGTGTAAATGACGTCCACTCGTCCTCCGCCCAGTCTCAATAGTACTCTTAATGGTTGCTCATTTCATTATCTGTGGTACGGAGAAAAAAGACGGGAAACGAAACGGGATCGCAATTCATGTTACGGCCTATCATCTATCTCACCACTCTGCACCCTTCTAACCTGTTCTTCAAAGTTGTATAATCGCTACTTCATATACAATATACATAACGTCGTCACTACCACTACTGCAACCTGCCTTCCCACCCACACTCCACGTATTCAGGGTCCACCATTAGGTTCATGTTCTACATGGACACTTCCGATCCGTACGGATGCATAAAGCTTTTTTTTCTGATGATGCTATTGTGATGTGTGAAGTCTGTCGTTCTCGTTCTCCGATAAGTACGGTTGTACAAACGTTTCCGTGTCGTTAGAGCATATCCCAGAGACATGCTTGCTACGCTCTCATTAAATGCCTTGTAGACCATAGGATGATAAAGGAACCTAAGGAAAATAGGTTTCTGAATCGATACGAACCTACGGCATCTTCATGGCTAGTTGCAATTGAACTTGTGGACTTGTTCTGAAACCTTGTAGCTTTTGGCCGGCGCAGAACACGATGTAGCGCTCGAGAACCAAGACACATACAGATCGTGGTCAATTTGGGTTCTTCCGCGCTCGGACGGAATATTAGGGAAAAGTCATGCAAGAATGTGGATTTGTACGCAATATTCTGAACGGCTGTCTCGTTGTCTGAAGGCATATAGTGGTAGGGCAGTGGTACCAGTGGTAGTAGAGGTAGTCGTAGTGCAATAGAGCAGTAATAGCGTAATGACAGTTACAGGATATTGTCGCGATGGGTAGGGTGATGCCGGCGGCGATGGATGGAATGGTAGATTGACGGTTTAACGAACTAAGAATGACTTTAGAGAAGTGTTACAAAATTGGAGCGAGGCAGATACAAAGGAATTTTTGTGGGATACAATTGAATGGAGAAGGACGAGGGGGTTGGTCTGTGTGAGTAGAACGAAAGCTGCTGGTGCTAGATTTTTCTACGGATTTTTTTGGTGGGCGAATAGGTGAAGTTTTTCTTTTGCAAGACATTATTGTCTGCCGATGTGTATCTATGCTGTTGTATTTAGGGTTGTGTATCGCGTGACTATTATGTAGGTTGTCTTTATGTTTTACGGCCTATTTTGCTTAGAATCTTTAGGGTGGATGGTTGTTCAGGCCGACATTATTTGGGCGCTATAGAGTAGCGTATACGGGAGGGATGGAGGGCAGTAGACGGGAGTCTGTCAGAAGTGATAAAGGAAGGATTTTATTTTATTCTGGGCGTGCATACAAATATATTGATGAGTGTCTGGATGAAAAAAGTATGTGCAAAAATGCAAAAAGGATGTGTATACGTTTAGGCACATAGATATGTACAAATGTGTGTGTATATGTCTAAATGGTATATATATATATATATATATATATATATATATGTGTGTGTGTGTGTGTGTGTGTGTGTGTGTGTGTGTGTGTGTGTGTGTGTGTGCATAAAACAGGATAAAAACAAAATGGAATATATTATATATCCATATATATATATACAAAAATTGTAATTTAGAAGTTTTGATATATAGTAGAGTCTATCTCCCCAGGTTTGTAAGATTTTGAATTGTTGAATTTTTGATGAATTTTAAGTTGCAGGAGGTTTTTGGATAGAATTACGATATATGTATATGTGTGCATAATATACATTTATATGTACATCGGTCGACCTTAATATTCGCGGTCGTTTGAGTTGGCACCGATAGACGAGAACCATTACAACGTACCACACACATGAACAGGGATCATTTGCTTTTGAACACCTACCGAAGTAACAGTACGTCGGCCAGTTCCAATGTCCCATACGAGCACTCTGCAACAATCAAATTGCCTCCGTTAACAAATCATCATGTACAACATCCGCACGATATTTCACCTCAGAATGCATCCACAAGAACTGGGATGTCGTCGCCCATTGCACCAACACCTCAGTTCAACGCTGGAACGGTTGCACCACAATCTGTATCAGCTCCCCAACTTCTACCCTCACCCCAAAGCAGACAGCAAGACACAGTCGTTTCTAATAATAATAACTACAAGTTACCCAAGTACGTCAGGACTACATGGAAACCTCACGAGGATGTTTCATTGCTGCACATCCTCATCGACAGCAAACATCAGTTGACGGACCCACAGTTTATATCCAGTCCTCGACGCAAATTTTGGCAGTGGATTAGCGACCAGCTGTACCGAGAGTCACACATCTCCAGAAATACCAGACAGTGCAGAGATAGATTTAATCTCTTATACAAAAAGACTAGCAAAAGATTCGCTGCCCAACTGCCCCCTCGTCCACACGACGAATTGGACAAGCTACTAAAGGTTCTCTTAGACTCCTTTGACTTTAACCCAGAGGGAAATATCATACTCCGCGAGCAACAGGTGCCTTCGTCATCTTCGTCGTCGTCGTCTGCAACGTTGAATGCTCCGCAGTCGCAAGATCAGTACACCCAAGAACAGCAGAACACCTTGGCGCCGACGTTTACAGCTGTTACAACTACTACATCTCAGCAATACCCCCATGGCAACATACCCATATCACCTATGGAAGAGCACTTATTGCAAATGCTTCATAACTTGACTGCGGAGGTTGGATCATTGAGGAAGGAAGTGAAACAGATAAAACAACTACTTTCTAGAAAGACATTCACAGACGCTTCACCCAATATCTCCAATTGGTAATAATTGATAATAATAGTGTTGTTAACTTCAAAAGTATTAATTTAACTAATCGATAGACAATTATGGAACCTCTAATAGAAAATTTGATATTTCTTTTATTGACAATAAACCCCCATACAAGTTATTTAGGTTTTTTTCGATTTTCGATTTTTCGATTTTTTTCAACTCACTTTTTATTTATTTTTATTTACGTGGGTTTGTGAAACATATTTCCTTTAGAAGAGATGATCCATTCATTTAAGTTTGCAACCTGAGACTCGTTACTGAACATCAGATAGTAGTACTTTAATGTTTTTGAAAACCATTCTGGGGGCATTTGATCTGCTCGGGTATCTAGGAAGACATCTTCGTAAGTCGACGTTTTTAATTCTTTATAACCTTTAGCGCTATGTTCTGTTAGTTTGTTCATTGTCGATTCCCACAGGCTCCAGGAGACCTGTCTCCATGAGGAATCTCCGGTGATGCGGTACATGTAGAATAAGCTTTCTACTAGATTGCTGTCGAGGTTGTACGTATTATTCCAGGCATTTATGAAAAGAGGACGGTTTTCGTCCCAAGACTCTAGGTTCAGTGTATATGGCAGTGCCCCATCCACAAAGACGTATTGTGCCTCTTGTTGCTCTTCCTCAGAATCGTCATCCTGCAGCCTATCTTTGGAACTCTGCGTTATTTTGATACCGTCAACTATTGCCTTTTTCCCATTGTTTTCATTGTAGTATCCGTCTTTTATTTTTTGACGTTTAGCATCGCTATCAAAGAAGCAGCCAGGCTCTGGGCACACATCCAAATGAAGGCTGGACGGGATGACGCCGAGGATATCGTGGATCCGGAAACACCCTTCCAGCACTTCTTTTGCCGCGGTGATGTATTGAGTTTCAAACTCTGGAAAGACTTTGGAAGCTAGAGCTAACATTCCAGGAAAGGAACAACTTTTGGAGGACATATCAAACTGCCGCATTACTTTGACAATATTCGAGTGCTCCAGTACTTCGTCGTGAGACCATGTTCTCACGGAACTCAACAGCCTGATTTGACTCTGAGGGGTCTTCTCGCTACTGTTGGGTTTTGGGAGAGCTGGTTCAAAAAGCATGTATTTGATTATGGCATTCATAGCGTCTGTGAACATTTTGCCAAATTTCTCCGAAAATTCTGGATCCACTATCAATTGAGACATTTCCAGCAAGCTTCTGTACCAAGCTTCCAGCCCATCCCAGGAATAATATTCTACGCGATTTTCGTGAACCCATGCGGCATCTGAGACGGCATTATCGGCCCCAGTGTTGTGAGTCCCTGCAGGGTATTGGAATGCGTTGACAGAAAGGCAATTGACGTATTTGCCATTGTATATAGTCTTCATACCCGCGGCAGCTGCGTTGTCATCACCAATAGTAGCAAGTTCACAACCACTAGGATCCACAAAGTCTGTTATAAGGCCAGGAAGGTCAAAATGACCGTTGGAGTTACGGGCCATGGAGTACATATTATAGACAGCATTGAAGTATTTTGGGTTTTTTGTTAGCTGAGTGAGCCGAGTGAATTCAACGCTCACCCCAGCTAATTCTGCCACAGCACTTCTGCGATAAGGGTACCGGTTTCTTAATGGTGAGTGGACGTCGAATGGCACCAGGGGAACAAATGGAGGTGTATCAAATGCATGTATGATTATATTGGCCAGCTCCTCCGCTTTCTCTAACAGGATCGGGTTCTGTATTAGCTCGTAGGCACCCAGCAGAGCGCCCAGTGTGGGATCTGTGGTTGCCTTCCACTGGGCAGGCAACCCCCCCAGCTCAAAGTTGAACGTCGAAAGATACTCTAGAATATGTGACACCTCATCCTGCGCGCCCATTAGGTAATGTGCCTCAAGCGACAGAATCATCGTGGTTGCAAAATGCGTGCTATCCGTAGCCGCCCGCGACAGAGGCCGTACATAATCGTGGCCCCATGCAGACTGCTTATACAGCTCCCAATCTTTGTCAAACACGGCCTTTATCGCTGCCAGCTTCATCTTGTCCTCACCCGTCCCTGCCCCATCATGGTCCGCCTGCACCACTCCCCGCGACACAAGCGTCCGGTCCTCATCCTGCTTAACCCCGCCACCGCCCGTCTTGAGAAACACCTTGGGCAGAATCGTCCAGTAGTTCAGCTGCTTCGGCAGTGCAGGTCTCGCTACCTCCGACTCCCACATCTCCCAATGCTCCAAAAGTAACGGGAAATACCGATTCTTCTGCACCACCGTCTCCACATCACTCAGTTCACTGGCCCCATCCTCAATGCCACGGCCAATCCCTTCATCCTTCAATACCCCATCACCGCCACCTCCCCCATGCACATTCCCCCGGCTAATCTGCGGCAGCAACTCCGTCTCTGCATACGAATTCAACATATCTATCTCATTCTCAAACGTATAATAGAAAAGAAGGGATACTGTGACCGAAAGCACCAACACGGATCTAATCCGCTTCTCCACCATACTCAACTTCCTGCAGACCATCCGAACCCAAACAAACATTTCAGCCTTCTTCTTCCTCTGGGCCCGGCTCTCTGTATCAAAGCTTCCCAAACCCACTGCTTTGTTATAGCTCTAGCTCGCAGCAACTCGCAGCAACTCGTTGCACTCGCTTGTTTTCCTCTCTATCGTTACCACAATTGTTCTCGAGAGTGCAAGAGCTTTCAAATCTTGCATAATACGGAAACCTAAAACAGATTGTTCCCATTTTCGCTCAGAAACGCGCACGCACGTGCGTGCGCCGTCCCCGAGTATGGGTCACGTGCCTCGTATTCGCACCGAGGAGGAAAGAGAGAAGAGGATGCTGCCGCGGTAGCCGCTGCCCCCGCCCACCAAACAATACGTCCGCACCGTATGCCTGCGCTGCCCAACGCCCCGGCCAAAACCAAAAGGAGAAAAACACAATGGACGCCAATGACCTGGCCAATCTTGGCCAACCTAAATCACAATAGGTTCCTGCACAGGAATCGCAAACCACAGCGTAATGCCGCACTGCGGTTCCTGTGTAGCTCCGGGATCACGTTTCTTTATTTCCCGTTGGTGTGGGTGTTGGCGTTACCCGGATTGGCTCTTCTTGTGGCGTGCTGCTGCGGCGTGAGGCGGTTCGGAAACATCAAGAACGGCCATGGCTTCTCTCCTTTACGGTTTTTTGGTTTCAGTTAGTTAGCTTTGTTGTTGTATGTGTTTTCATAGAGAGAGAGAGAGAGAGAGAGAGAGAGAGAGAGAGAGAAGAGGAGCTTATAGTTTTATTTTTTTAAGTGATAAACAAGGGCATTGAAATTTGCGATAGGTTGGTCAGAGAGAGCGTGACGGGCAGATAGAGAGCAAGAGGATTGTAAAAGTTGGATTTCCTTTATATTTGTTCTTTTGTAGGAGTGTTGAAGTTTTGTTTTGGTTTTGTTTTTGGTTTTTGTTCTGCGTGGGAAAGGAAACTTGAGGGTGTGAGCGGGGCGAGATAGATTGCATCGTTTTTGGAGGGAAAAAGCAGTAGTTTTGAAGACGTAGAGTGTTATAAGGAAAAATAAGGAATAGTGGCTGGTTGTGATGAGCAAGCGGTCGCCTAATACACCGATTTCTGGGCATCAGAAGAAACTCAAGACTTCGCCTCCGGGGTCGCAGGAGCGGGGTGGTGGTGTTGATGATGGGGTTCGGCGGCAGGTTGTTGTTGTTTCAGCGGAATTGGAGCGAGTTCGGAAACTCAATCAGTTTTTAGAGTGGGAGAGGAGTATGCAGGTTCGAGAGTAAGTAAGGGTAGCTATAAGGAATATGTAAGTAGTAGCTAGTAGGGGAGGGGGGCGTCAGGGTGGCAGAGACGGTAAGTCGGAAGGACAGAAAGTGTGATGAGTTTTATTGGTGAGGAAGGAGGGATTGTAAGGTTTTGAAGGTTTCGTTTGCGGTGATGCGTTTTTCGGTGTCGAAGAGGAGCATGTGGAGCAGGAGTTTTGCGAGTTGTTGGTATTGTGGGACTTCTTTTAAACGGGGGAACATTAGTTCGACACGGGCGAGCTGATCTTGCCAAGGTTTTTCGAAGATGTAGTTCCCATCGCCTTGTGTTCCGAAGATGCCGACGAAGCCACCGCTGCCGTATTTGACCACTTGTGGCCATTGCTGTTGGGAGGGGATTCCCAGGTGGTGGAAGACGGACATGATTGCTCTGATGTCGGTTCCGGCGTCGAGTTCTTCGCTTCCATCGTCGACGAATGCGGGTATGGAGGCAGATTTGGTTTCGATTTGGTCCTGGAAAAGTTGTGAGATGAGCACGGCGAAGGACCAGATGTCGACGGGGAGGCTGTAATTGCGGACACTGAACATGAGCTCTGGGGCCTTGTATATGGAGGTAGATACGTCGTGGATCTTATTGTTGTCAGTTTCGCTATATTTGTGATGGGCGGTAGGAGTGGTGTCGTAGGCGATACCAAAGTCAATTAAGTAGATGTGATCAGTATTTGGGTTTATGAGGACGTTTTGAGGCTTAATGTCGCGGTGGATAATGCCCAGATCATGAATGTAAGCAATGGCATCTGCAATCTGAGTAATTATTTTTAAGGTACGTTCAATGCTCAAGTGATTTTTTCTTATTTTAACACCACCTAATGCCAATGCGCCCTCGGATAAAGATAGCAGAGAATCCAGATATGCCCGTTGTTGTTTTGTGCGGTAATGGCTTTTCATAAACTGGTAAAGATCCAATTCGATGTGGGGCATTCTTATTTCAAGAATGCCCTGCTCCAATTTTGAGGACAGGACAGGGATAATGTGTGGATGGTGGCAAGACTCAAGGATTCGCAGTTCCGTTTCCACGTCATGGGGCGCACATTGGCTTTCTATTTTGACAGATTTTGCTACACTTTTATCTTCCAGCAGTTGTATTCTGGCGTATCTAGTAGTGCAGATAATTTTAGGGGTATTCAGGTCAGTCATTTATGTCAACAGCCTTCATCTTTTATTTGGAATAGCTACATGGAAAACTACTTGCCGGTGGTTTGTTCCAATAAAGCACTTTTCAAGCTTTTTTGTTTTTCTCGCGATCCTTAGTGCCGGTTTGATTTGTTGCCTGAGAATGATCTAAAAAGGCAAAAATAGTGGCTTATGATCAACTCCAATAGAGCTGACTGTGGAGTATATATTTAAAGCTGTATGTATTCTATATTGACTTGAATTGTCTTGGAGCTCGCTCCCGTAACTAGCCTTCCTATTAGCTACCGTTCTGTTCGCTGCGTTAGTGAGAAGTTACTTGGCAACAGTGGGAGGAGAGATGAGCAAACGCAATAAATGTTAAAGTAAGTAAAATATTACATAGAAGTAAAGTACTGGTAAATTAAGTGGATTTGGTAGAACTGGTAAATTAAGTGAATTTGGTAGAACTGGTAAAATTAATTTATAATAGATCTCTTCTAGCATTAATAATGATGGGAAGAGGCAAGAAAACAACTATGAGATTGGAAGGTTAAGGGTTGGATGTCTTCTTTGTAGTGGCACAACTAAATACTATTCATAAACTCTGTCATCACCAACACCGTCCACCATTTCAATCATCCTGTCAACTTCTTGCAATTGCTTCTCCCACACGGATCTGTCCTTTTTCAATTTAGGATCGAACAGCTCTTTATCGGGTTGTCTGAACGAACCCCCAAGTCTATCACACAAGGTTGTGAATTGTCCGTAGTTATAGTTGAAATAAAGGTGATGGACAGTGTGGCAGGCCACTCCATTAATTACTGGGTCATTGGTGAGGAACTCGCTGCCGTGGATCATCACAGTCCACAGATTAACAAAAGTGAAGAGGATGAGGTACAATACTTTGTGGAGCGGAAACAGGAATGGATACATGTGGTATGGAAGCGATTGGATATAACCGTCCACGGGATGGAACGCATGTGATGCATAGGGCGTGCATACCAACCACTTGTGGTGTTTTTTGTGCAGAAGCTTGTACACCGAAGGCCAATGTAGCCACCTGTGCAGCAAATACACACCAAAATCAGTGAAAAGTATAAACGTGAAGCATTCCAGCACTAAATAGTGCAATCCATAATTCGCATAATCAATACCCATATACAGATGTGAAAATCCGTGCAGTTCCAGCAGAAACCACGGAATCGTTAATAGCGCCATATGTGGAATAGCGCTCAGTGCCTGTTTAAGTTCCATAGCCATCTGATTTTTCAGGTACCGTGGATGGTTGAAAACCGATTTATCAAAAATAAAAACATACGAAAAGGTAGCAACACCAAGATAGAGCAGCCATCCAAATATTGTCACCAAAATGAATAAACTAACACTTTGCCGTATTACATTGTATCTAGGAAGTAAAGACTGATGTGCTAAATCCCCCATCTCAAAAAGGTACGGCCGATGCCCGTACACTTCTCGAGGCTTGCCCCCTATCGCACCTAGCCTAGAAAAATATCCTGTGGAGCTGTCATTCCAGGCCCCCCCCCCATTCCATAGACCTACAGGCCACCCATCCGACCATTGCTTCGATGCTGGAACAGGGAACAAGTTCGCATACAAAGAATCAAACACATAAGAATCACAAACTTCCAACACTAAGTCCATCGCTCGCTTATATCCTATACTTAATATTAAACGGATTTGTCTTTCCCTGTTTAAATACTCAATTAATTCCCAGCGGTGGGCATAACATTCAAGAACAAGTATTCAATTAATTACGACGAATATATCCCTTCCTACATCGAAAACTCTTACTTTTCAGTTGCTTGTTAAAAAATTTCCTGACATTACTATTCTGCATCGGTCCTCGCCTACGGAAACGTTATTTTGCTAAACGACCGCGATGATTTGGTACGCAGATGCTCGAGCCTGCATAAAAACTTTCGTCGAGGGTTCTCTGTGTTAAACGAGCTCGATTTTTTCTTCACTTTTCGTAAACGGCATCGAAAATTTGTCTGTCCGCGGAAATCGTCTCTACGGAACACACTTAAAATGCCGGATGGATAATGGGAATGCTCATGATTTAAGTTGGGAAAGGGTCTCAGGGTTTAAAAGGTTAATTAAAGTTATCTACGGGGAAACCGGGTCTCCAAACTGGACGTCCAGAACAAGTGTCGTTCTGGACGAGCTGAGGAAGTATTAGTAAAAGCTGGTATGTAGTAATTTGTAGAGATATGGGGTGTTCTGGTTAGGCTGTAAAGTTCGAGGTTTGTTATAATTATATTTGTTAGGGAGGTGGACTGCGATCCGTGAAGGGGCATTGGTGGGCCTGAACGTATACTTAAAACCGTTAAAGATTTTTGAAGAAACGCGCGCATGCTTATTAAGCTACATTATACCGCGTGCGTTTGAGCAACAAAAGGTGCAGTTTTGTGATTGCTGAGAGGGGTGCGGAACATTTATTGGTTTATACCTATTTCCCTTCATCGTGAGAGAGCCATGATAGGGCCAATGGGTGGAGGCTTTTAGTTTTCGCTATCTTGAATTTGTGGTCGGTTTTTTTCACGATATCGTCCGTGTCTGAGTGCTGAGTAAATTCGATATCATCTGTGTACATGAGATCGTGAAAAATTTGACCTTTAGCGAGATGAATTATTCTGTTAGGCCAGGTGGAGAGGCCATCAAAGATGTGGGTTGCGTAGATGACGCTGCAGTTGCGGGATTCTGTTTCGAGCTGTAGGAATTTAAGAAGCTGTGCTCTGGCTACGACGTCGAGGTCTACTGTTACTTCATCCAGTAGGAGGACCTTGAATGGCTTCAGTAGGCCCATGCATAGCTGCACACGTCTTTTCTGGCCATCGCTGAGTTGGTGCATACGCCAGCAGAGGTCTACACCTAGAATTTTTATAAGGCTCAGTCCTCTTTCCTTGTAGTACTGTAGACCGATGCTTTCCAGCAATTCTTGGACTCCAATGTCGCGGTTGATGATGCTCATGTGGCACCACTCGGTGCCCAGATAGGTGGTCATCATCAGGCCGCTGTTTGCTGATGTGTTGGTTGGGGCGAAGGGATCACGGTTGTCAACTTTGATGTTGCCAGTAAGGCACAGATGTTTGCCACTCAGAAGCTTGAGCAATGTGGACTTACCAGCACCGTTAGAACCACATATGAGGGTACAGGTCTTCCACGGAATTGATAGGTTAATTCCAGTTAGAGAGTCACTGGGAGCATTGGGGAACCGGTAAGTCAAGTCTCTCACTTCAACGGCAAGAGTCATGGTGTCAGGCTTCTGTGAAGTGGTGGGGCTTGGTGGAGATATATGCATGAAGGTGAGCAGTGTTGTATTATGCCGCTTTACGTTTTGAGTTACCTTGCTACCTGTCAGCTCGGTGAAGACAGAAGAATTTGCGTAGAGAGGGTTTCGGGATGCCTCTTAGCGAATGTCAAGCTCATCGTTTATATATATACAAGACAAAAAAGTGGTCATAAGTCGTCTCACATATTTCAGTTACTGCAGAAGGATCAGATGACAACGAACCATAAAATGATATCAGTCTCAATGTAGTTCTTTTATGTAGCTTTTCACTTGTTAGCCTTCTTGAGCTGAAACATAATATTTTTGTTTTACAGTTTTTCTTCTTGAGCTAAGTTAAGATATGACCACACAAATAAGATAACATGGCCCATTGCTGACCCTTTAAAAGAAACAGGAAGGACTATAAATACGACTAGTCAATAGCATGGACGAAGTAGACGACATATTAAATCAAAACCAGGTTGTAGAAGAGGAAGAGGATGAGGATGATCTGACTGAAGAAATTGCAGGTGTTGCTGAACCTACAAACGCTAATGACGAGGATGGTCAGGACGAAGATGAAGAGCAGGATCAAAACATGGAAGAAGAGGACGAAGAAGAAGGAGATGATGACGATGACGATGATGAGGATGACGATGAAATAGAGGATGACGATGAAGACATCGATGAGGATGACGATGAGGATGACGAGGATGAGGATGGGGTCAATGATGGCGATATGGATGGGAACACACGGAATGGGACCACAAGTACCAATACTACACCAGATAGCGAGTCAAAAAGGACTTCTGGTTATGACAAGATCCACATGTACTATACAGAATTGGCAAGAAACGCAAGAATTGCATCAGTGTACTCCATTACACCGTCCGCGGCCATTCCGATTCAGACGCAAGTTCATTCTATTACAATGTCAAAAGGTCTAAAGTATCTGTTTCTTGGAGGGCAGGATGGATACATCAGAAAATTCGATTTTCTGAATACAATTGAAGGGAAGCTCTCTTTGACGATTTTACAGAAGCATTCACTTGTAGAGTCAATTTCTAATGCAGGTATTTTGACGTCATACTGGGAGAATGAGATTCCTCAATTACGAAAAGATATGAAACTCACAAAAAATGGTAAGGAGTATGAACCAAAGGTATCTCCGGTGCATGCTTTGGAAGTCCAGTCAGAATGCTTGTTTGTTTTGGCAGGGCAAGAAAATGGTGGAATCACATTACAAGGTGTTCGATATATGGAAGGCCAAATAGGATATTATTTTAAGAAACACAAGAGTACCGTAAGTTTGCTGATGTTGAACGACAGTGAGGATAAATTCTTAAGTGGCTCCTGGGATAAACAGTTATTGGAATGGGACTTAGAAACGGGAGAGTGTGTGACTGAATTTAAAGGCGCTTCATCACAATTATCCACTTTGGCATATAGGCCATTGTTCTCCACAGTGGAAATTTCGTCTTGCCGATCTGACCAGATTAACAACTCCAGCGACGTTAAGTCGGATAATGGTAAAGAAGATGATGATATGGATTCTCTTTTTGGCGACGAAGACGACGATCCGCTCGCTGACAAACCCAAGGATAAAGAATTAACCGTCGACCAATCTCAACAAACAGACACCGCTGCCCCAACTCCAACTCAAATGCTCGATTCTCTGGACATCATTGATAAAACTACCCTCAGGACAAAATATAATGAAAACGTGTTACTTACATCTTGTATTGATGGCGCAATCCAAGTGTGGGATCGCAGAATTTCTACTTCTCCACAAATAACTTTCCCCAGGCATAAACTAACCCCGCCATGGTGTATGTCTGCATGCTGGTCAAACGATGGTGATAAAGTGTATGCAGGTAGACGGAGTGCAATTGTCGAGGAATATGATCTACGTAAAATCTCCCAAGTAAGCAAAACTTTAAGGTTACCCAAAATTTCGGGTCCAGTATCCTCTGTTAAAGCGTTGCCCAATGGTAGACACATATTATGTGCGTCACAAGATAACATAAGACTGTATGATGTTAATTCTAGCACATCCACGCCATTTTTAATCGTACCCGGTCACCATGGTGGCACAATTTCACACCTGTATGTCGATCCCAGTTGTAGATTTTTGATAAGTACCAGCGGGAATAGGGGATGGCAAGGAAATTGCACAGACATTACCTTAATTTACCATATTGATCTAGAATAATTGAATATAGAGTGTAGACTCAATTGAATAAATGAATGATTGGTGACTGTAAAGATATGGAACTAGGTGATTGAGTTTTTTTGCGGCATCAGGAAACTAAGCATAATTGTATATATACGCGCGTTGATTTTCGTAACTGATTTACAAATTTAACGTTTCAAGGAAACTTTGCAGATATTCCGTATTGAAGCTGTTGGTGACACTGTTTACGGAGCAGGTAAAGTCATATCTGAAATATGTTATGGGTTGAGCCAATTTCTAAAATTATACTACAATGTAAATTAGATATACTATATAACAAATATCATAAATGAGGGAAAGGAAATCGAGTAATTTAAAACAACAAAAAAAAAATAACGGAATCTGCCAATAAAATAATCATGGGACATTTTATAAAATGGAATATAGTATAATTTTTTTCGACTATTTTTTTAAAAATACACATCAGTACCCCTGTAGCCCTTATTATTATAAGCCTTAAGAGATGTGTGTTTGAAATAGTGATTTTACAGGGTCCAAAAACAATGTTGGTGCACCCACGCCCGTGAATCTGAATGAGGTGGACATGGACATAGCTTGGTTAGCCGTCATTGATGCAGCTGAAGTGACAGCATGCCAAAGTGCAATAGGTGTTAGGGATGGTTGGTTTTGTGTATAAGCTTTCAACAATAATGCGAGGATTCCAATGTAAATTGGCCATTTCCAGACTGGCCCAGATTTAGCAAATAGTTCATAGGGCCACCAGACATTAGTGGGGGTTTTGGCATATGTGGAGGTTGAGACAGTAACAGCTCTCCTCTGCTCGTTCGCCTTTATCTCTTGTTGAACTATGTTTTGTATTTCCTCTAACGTATATTGGTCATCATTTGCAGGCACGGTTTTCAAGACGCTGTAAGGATTTATCCAAAAATAGCTGTTGAGTTCATCGGATGATGACACAAAGATATGAGAGTCGAGAAAGTCCCGACTTCTTTCCAAGACTCTATGCCATTGTTCGGTGGTGTGTGGCAGCCGCAATACCTGTTGGATAACACCATGTAGCAAGTCCGTTATGTTATCAAAAAGATCTGCCTGGGTTTCACAACTTTCCAGTAGTTGCTCTTTATGTTCGATTATTAGTTGTGTGTATATTACCAACGGCACTAGCATACTCCCTGAGGTGATTACCATGTCAAAAATCTCGTATAATGGGGAGAGCTCATTGTAATCCGGTTTGAGCTCATGACTGAATATGGTGAGGATAGAGGACAACGCAAAAAAGGGGTCCACCTTATTCCACTGCAACTGTTCGTAGAGCAGTGGATCCATAGTTTGGATCAAATGGGGGATGATCTTCAAGTGGTCAATGGTGAAATCTAGCGAAGTCATCATAAAATCACGCAAATACAACAAACTAAACACCTCCACAGCGGCAAACATCGCATCCGTGGGATTGAACTGTAGATCGTTATCCTCAGGCAAAACCGTAGTGTCACTCACGCTGCTACTCACACTCGTAGTCAAGTGATCATCTAGATTAGAAAGAAGCGAAAAACAAGGCTCGGCATCAAGCGTCACTTGGAACACCATCACAAAAACACTGACAACATCATGGTAACCTTGGTAATACCTCAGTTCTGGATACTTCCTTAGAAACCGAATAATAGTAGCCTGCAAAATAGACCGGAGCTTGCTCTTCTGCACCTCATCGGTAATAAACCCAAAAGACCGCTTCACATCCAAAACAACCTGGGCCTCATCAGGGTGCTGTGCCCCTTCTCCATAATCATCCTCAAAACTCGACACCCCCACACTAGAAAACATATCATCAAGCGTCCCATCCAATTCCACCCTTCTTCTAAGAATATGGCACCAAAACTGCCTCCGCAAACTATGGTTAACAAACCCATTCCGAGAAACCCCCAAGTGCATACATCTAGAAAGAAACCCGCATTTTTGCGAAATACATGATTTTATCATCTGCACCTTAAGACCCAACTGTTCATCTTGAGTAAAAAACGTCAACGATTTATCATCAAAGAGCGAGTCCGTTATCGATATGTTATCACAACTGGAGAATAAGTTATCTGACATCCTATGCGATTCGCCTAATGTCTACCTCCCTCTGTACACTTTGTGGCCCACTGCCTTGTTTTGTGTTTGATAAATGACAGCTTGCTTGTGTTGATATATATATGTATGAACCCTCTCTCTGTAAGACCAATCCATTTTTTCACGTTCGTGCTGGGAACAACGCCAGCGCCGCTGGCGTTGCTTTAAGGGAACGAGAAACCCTTAATCGACCTGCTTTGCTCATGGGCGGGAAAGGAGGCTTGTGTATGTAGTTCATTTACGTAGCAATTGCTGTTGGAGACAGGGTGGGACCCAAGAAGGGAGTTGCTGTACTGCACACTCTGGAGGGACGTCTTCACCAGTGCCAGTGGCAGCACATGTCCACTAGATCGATTTTTAGAGGGGAGCTCGGTGTTCCGAGTTGCAGAGCTGACAGAAAAACACGGCCGGGCGATTGTGGTCACGTGATCTCGAGATCACGTGACCACAATCGCCCGGCCGTGTTTTCAAGCGCTCTGTTCTCCTTCCCTTCCCACCACACACACACACACACACACACACACACACGCTACTACATAGCTACCCACTGCACACCCTCCCCCCTCTGCCATTGGAAATGGGCTGGTTCACTAACAGAAAACCAATAGACGACCAGACGAAGCCTCTCAGCAAGGCCTCTCGCAAGCAGTGCTGGGACAGCCGAGACAGCTTCTTCGCCTGTCTGGACAAGATCGGCGTGGAAAACGCTCTAGACCCGGAAAACGCTGCCCAAATCCAAACACACTGTGCCAAACAGGAGTCAACTTTCAACAACGACTGTGCTACGAGCTGGATCAAGTACTTCAAAGAGAAACGCGTTGTCGACATTAAAAGAGAACGAATGATCGCCAAGCTAGAAAGCGAGGGAGCACAGCGGGTCGACTTGGGGTACGTGGGGTCTGCTGCCACGCCACCATCTCATCGCAAGTGAGCGGGGGCAATAACGGTGCCTATTGTTTCGTTTGCTATCCCTTCCATTGTCTCTTCCGTCACATGTGAATAGTTCTATATATTACATTATATTACGTTATATCACGTTTATTATGTTAAAAGAATAGCAATCTCAGATTGCCAATCTCAGTTATATTGGCTTATTGTACGCTACCAGCCGAGCGACAAAACGGGGTTCCATTGTGATATAGCGCCGACTGCTATTGTCAGAGAACAACAATGGGGGTCATCACGGGGCAGCGTGGCGGCATCGTTTGCGGTTTCCATCCGCGGCTAAAATCGGCTACGCCGATTTCTGGCCGCATGGAACAGTAGCCGCCGGCTGTTTACTATAAAACGCACCGAAATTGGGAGCGGACAGGAGTTGGAATGTTCTCTGGGGGGTTCTTCGGGAATGTGTTGTTTACGAATCGAATCGCATCGAAAAAGGGGGGCCGGTGGCCGGAGTTCCATACGTCTCTGGAAGACGGGCAGACTCGTAAACAACAAGCCGTTGGTGAAGGCAGGTTGGCGGAAGTTGGCCAAGCACATGCTCAAAAGCGGGCGATTATGGGGGATGAGTTAGAGTGGAAATAGGGCAACGCAATGTGACAAGCGGGTTGGAAACAAGGGAGAGCCGGTGTGTGTAATAATTTAGTGTAGTTGGTATATATAGGTGGTATCTTCTTTGTGAGTAGGAGTTGTTGTTGTATGGGCGGCAAGGACGCGGAGGATTTTTTTGTATTTTTGGTAGTTCAATGGAGGACAAAGGATTGAGCGCGGTGATTCGTGATGGGGAACCATCGGTTAATATCCCCAGCTGGTTCGACTCTCGATTAAGGGAGGGGGGGACCGGTTGGTTGTGGGCAGTTTTTGCGGTTTTTGGTACATTTTCTGTTGTTTATACGGGGTTGCTGGTCAAGGCTTCAGTGAATGGGTCGAGCAGTCTGCGTCATAAGTATACGGGGCCCTTGTTGGTTGCGTTAGAGTTTACGTTTGCGTATTTTACATATGCGTCGAATCTAGGGTGGACGGGGATTGCTGTTCCGGCCAATGGGTCGGCCGAGGTTTGGACGCCCGAGACGGGGACGAACTGGAGACAGGTTTTTTATTCCAAGTATATTGCTTGGTTTTTGGGATTTCCTATTGTGCATTATCTGTTTGAGTTCAATGGGGTTGTCGCGGCGGCGTCTACTGCTTCGTGGTCGTTTGGGGATTTGATACATTCGTTTTCTCTGATTGTTTTGGGAACAGAGTTTTTCATTGTTGGGTTGCTGGCAGGGTCTTTTGTTCCTACGGTGTACAAATGGGGGTATTGGGCTTTCTCTGCACTGGCAGTGTTAACATCGGGTGGGATTGCTGTCAATCACCATGCCAAGGTGTTGCGGACCAGCGCGCTTTTACATCCTCCATTGTATGCGACGCATATCTCGTCGGCATTGTACTTAGTGTGCTGGGGTCTCGCGGAGGGCACGAACATTCTTACTCCTAACCAAGAGTCTATATTCTACGGCATCTTGGATATGGTGGTGTTTGGGATAATTCCTGCAGCTTTGACAATTCTTTCTCGTATCAACGAGGGCAACTTGCCTTCCTGGTCTTTGTTTAAGAGGAAGATGTTTGATTTAGAGAAGGGTGGTGGGGCAAGGTCCGGTGAGACCATTGAAAGTGACCATGAGCCGGTCGAATAATAAACATTAATGTAGTTTTCTGGCGCTAAACCGAATTTGTTTTTATTTGCTACTGCTTCATACGGTAAGCCAGGTGGGGACGAATTGAGAGATATTGAGCGCTAGCTTTTTTGAGCGCTCTTAGCCATTAATATAATACTAGTACTAAGTTAATGATGATTGATACCAATGATATCCACTCTCGATCCCCTTCCTTCCTTAATTAACGCTTGTGGAAACCCGCTGTTTCTTTTGTTTGTAGCTCCCCGTTTTCTTACATATGTATGTACCTCGATTGTTCTTTTCTTTCCAATGCTAATAATAATTACTAATGTTATAGTGCTACGCTGGCATACGGTGTGTGCCACCCTTCCATGGTGTTCTTCCCGTTCCTTTTCAGCGCGCAAGGGCTCTCGCTACACCATCCCCCCTGGTTCTTGCATGACGCGCGGTAGTTCCTTGCAGAATGGTCGGAGAAAAAAAGAATGGTCGAATAAAATAATAAAATACAATGCATTTTTAAATGGATACTATATTTACACAATAAAAGTCCAAAAAAGGAAACTCTATATACTCTTTAATAATCAGTTTTTAATTTTCTAATTTTTTAGTTGTTTCTTTGTTCTTTCAGTTGCTCAAAGTAGTAGTAGATTCTGAGGTTTGGTTGGCATATTTGTGGACATGGTGCTCAACATCTCTCTTGCTGTTAGATCCACTACCGACAGAAAAGACTTCGATTTTAGCCTTGGCGCCATTCTTAGCAGTAACGACACAGAAGTTAGCATTGCCTGCACCAGTGCTAGAAGCACCTTGAACTTCGTTAGCACCACTTTTACTAGGGTCGATCGAGCATGGAGCACCAACACAATCTTCTTCGTTGTCACAAGTTATTTTGACACCATAGTTTGGTTTGTTACCGCTCAAAGAAGATCCTAAGAAGATAGGATTCCAGCTAATTTGAACAAATGTGTTACCATTAGAGTCCTGGTTAACACCGGCAACATATGGGGCCCAGTTACCTCTGGCGTTGCTTTCAGACCCCCAGATACAACCTTCTTGAGCACTAACACCTGGTGGGTTGATGTAGTAGTGAGCGGCAGTTCCAGCCCAGTAGTCTGGACCTGGGACAGCCAAAGGTTGTGTAGAACCACCACCAACAACAGTTGGGATCAACATTTCTTCGTTACCAGGTAGGACAGTTTGACAGAAGGCAACCTGACTACCGGCCTTATTAAATGCAGAAAGGGTACCCTTACCTTCGTAGCAGTATGCTTGATTTTTGTTTGGCTTTTGTAGGTTACCGTTTTCATCACAGTACAAACCACCGTTCATAGAACCGGGGTAAGTGTATGATGTAGATGACTGGTCCCACTGGCCCATCAACTGGCCTGGAGGACAGGCATAGGGACAGTAAGACCCATAGGTACACTCCTGATCGGAACTCATGGCCCAGCCACCGTTCTTGCCTTTAGTCTGGACTGCAACCATACCGTTGGAGTTTGGGAAAGAACAAGTACCTTCTCTCTTAATCACAGCGGCTTGGCTGATAGCAACAGAAACAGAAACGAAAAAGAATGACTTCATAGTTGGATAATAACAATTAAATGAATGTAATAATAATAATAATGAATGAATGAGAACTAGTATAAATGTTCTTGATTTCTTGTAGTTTTTAAAAATTCATAAAAATTCAAAACTTGAGATTAGAATGAGATTGGAAATCTTGACCACCCTTATATACGATTTCAAGTGCCTCAGAACTCACATCTTGTTCATATCGAGATACTACAAAGTGTTTCTTTTGCTACTAAGCCAATCTAAGCCAACAGACTTTGATCGAGATTAGAACGGCAAAAAGAAAGATTACCACTCAACTGTAGTGTGTAAAAAGTAACTTTGCTCTTCCACCTTGATACTGAACTTACCTGAACCTCGAATACACAAAGAAACCGCTGTAGCGACATGACTCGTTTCTTATTGTATTCGCAGTGTACCTTTTCTCCCCTTAGCAAGGTTTCCTGCATAACCGATCTGCAAATCTTCGAAAAGCCATTGTTTAAAAAGAAACCTAAAATTTGCCTTTACTTTCTTTTGAGAACGCGGACAAAAACCTAAACATTTAGATTAGTCAAAACTGACTTTTTCTTGGTCATGTGATTTAATTAAAAAAAAGTCGATTTTTTTTCAATCGTTCTTCATAAAAATTGATAACCCCCTCATCATTAGTCTGAATGGTTTAGTCATTCACTCGCGTTCTGTAGTGGAAACAGTAAGTAAAGATTTCATATTAGAGACAAGGAGACTGGAATACTCGGCTGATACCATTATATACTGTAAATCTATAGTATTATTCCAATATCAGGAGGGTAATCTTAATATCTATAACTATATTTGTTGAAGGTTTGTCGTTGGCTAGGTTCAAAAAAAATTGCGTTCCCACAAAAAACAGTAGTAGAAAAAAAAGCGATGTTAAGCAACAAAGAGCTTAGGATATTATCATTGTTGGTTTTGGATACTGTATTTTTTCTAGTGGAGATTATAGTCGGTTACACGGTACATTCTTTGGCTTTGATAGCGGACTCGTTCCACATGCTAAATGATATTGTTTCATTACTTGTTGCTTTATGGGCTGTAAATGTTGCGAAGAATAGGAATCCGGATGCTAAGTATACTTATGGATGGAAAAGGGCTGAAATATTGGGTGCTTTGATAAATGCTGTGTTTTTGATTGCATTGTGTGTTTCAATTTTGATTGAGGCTATACAACGGTTTTTTGAGCCTCAAGAGATCACGAATCCAAAGTTGATTCTATACGTTGGAACTGCAGGGTTGATATCCAATATTGTGGGTTTATTTTTGTTTCATGACCATGGAGGGCATATGCATTCTCATGGCGGCAGCCATGATGCAGAGCTGGAAGCTGCAGATCCTGTTCCGCATTCGCATACAGACCATGAGGCCTTGGATAGTGATTCATGTGGCATTCAGGAGTTTCTGCCTGCCTCTGTTGTTGAACGTTATTCAACCGGAACAATTAAAGTAGATGAGAACACTCCACTCGTAAGCAGCAAGGGTCATAACCATAAACACTCTAATGAACAGCATTCAGCACATAAAGACGGACAACACAAGTCTTTGAATATGCATGGTGTTTTTATCCATGTGCTAGGGGATGCCTTGGGTAATGTTGGTGTAATTATCACAGCTCTTTTCATCTGGAAGACCAATTATTCATGGAAGTACTACTCCGACCCCTTCGTTTCTCTAGTGATTACCTGCATTATATTTTCCTCTGCTTTGCCTTTATCTCTTAAGGCGTCAAGGATCTTACTGCAAGCTACTCCGTCATCTATTTCGGCAGATGAAGTTCAAATGGAGATACTAGCGGTTCCAGGTATTCTATCTGTTCATGACTTTCATATATGGAACTTGACTGAGTCCTTTTCAATTGCTTCGATCCATGTACAGATAGATTGCAATCAAGATACTTATATTGAAGTTGCAAAAATCATCCGGTCTATCTTCCATAAGTACGGAATACATTCTGCAACTGTTCAACCAGAATTTGTTGGAACGCGTGATATTAGCGATGATTCTTACAGGAGGTTTTCTAGGATCGCTGGTGGTGGGCTAGGCTCTTCAACATCAATAAACGACCCGGTAACTGATAGTATTAAAGGCCAAACGTTTGCATATGGAGCTACAACGAATCAAACTGGATGTTTGGTGGATGATGCAGCTAACTGTAACTCAGACAACTGTTTACCATAGCTTTTATACTTGGGCCTAAATATTTCAAAAAATGTCTGTACCTTTAAGTTATTTCCTAATGGTCAATGTTTATATATATACCCCAACCGATTATTCATTTTATAATTAGTTAGAATGAAAATGGATTTATATTTTTGTATAGTTCCTACGCACCTGGCTTCGAGAACTTGATTTGGGAAGGATGACTCAACTGCCACTGTAATGCGTGTGAACGCATCATTATATTCTATATTAATACAAACTAATTTGGGGGGTTTCTGCACGATCGAGGATTGTGAAAAAATATCAGGATATATAACAACATAGAGAGGGAACCTCTAAGCTATCAAAATAAATCTAAGGGGCGTAAAATGAAACTTGTTTATAATTTTCTTAATAAAGATAATGAAAATTTTGAATGGAATGGTAATAATATAATACAAATTTCAGTCTTTTACAATCGGTCTTCTGAATAGTTGCAATTCAGGTCATCCATTGCAAAAAACGTTTTTTTCTGGATAAAAAGTCGAGACGTTTAAATAATATTAGGTAAGCGGCGAGGCGTGCAGACGCACCGTTGTCACCACTCCAAATTTGGAGCCCACCTTACTTTTTTGATTTCCCTACAAGCTGTAATACTTCCCTCAGCACTCATTAAATTTCGATCCATTATAGGCTTAGAGTCATGATGGAGTGAAGATTTTGTAGGACCATCTTCGTTGAACGTTACCAGACGTTCAAACTCATATGCACGAATGATAGCAGAATCATTACCTTTTCCATGTTTTTCATCTGGAGAATCCTGTACCTCATGATCGCTATTACTATCATCTTCATCGTAATAACCACTTAGCTGCTTGCAGCGTTCGTTCTTATAATGTTCCTTTACATGCGTATTCACAGGGATGGTAACCCTTTCCATAATTGTGGAGGGAAATGGAACATCATAGGAATTACAAGTATTAATTTCGGTTGCAAATATCGTTGCATCTCTAACGTTCCCATTAGAACTGTCCATTAGGAAGTTCAGACGGTCAGAGCTTAATTTTAACGAAGATTTTTTTGGTTTTAGTTTGTAATGCCTTGGATGACACAATTTCCCCCATTTATCTACTCCATTCACACCGCTGAAAGAACGCTTTCTCGATCCAGCCGTGACATATCTCGAAGAAAACAAACATTCACCAAGCTTGGGCCCATTTTTAGTACCCGTATGTTCTGTAGTGTTATCGTCAGCCCCCATGGCTAAATTAGACGTTACCTGTGACATGTTCGTTCTATTGACTAACAAGCTCAACGACAACTCGGTATCTAAGTTTTCAGCTCCTTCACTGCTATATAAGAAGTTTCTGTTCATATGCTTTTTTGAAACATCAGGAGACGATGAGGGAACAGAGCTGATGTCACTAATCGGTGACACTATACTGCTGCTCTCACTAAGAGTCTCATCATCAGAACACGATATCAATGGACTGACGACACCCAATTCCTGCGGGAAAGGCATGGAAAGCGTTTCTCTAACTACTTTAGAAGGCTTCGATGGCGACTCTATCATGGAATGCTCCTTCTGACCAAATGTACGCAATTTAAGCTGTATCTTGGGTCCCAGCTTCAATGGAGGTAACTTCATCTCATCGGGCTCAAGCACATGCGTCTTTGGGGTACACATGATTAGTTTTTCCGCCGATTCGTACGCGCCTTCTTTCGACGTCTCAATCAAAGACCACATAACTGAACTCAATATATTCCTCTGCTATACTATTAATCGGGCAAATAGAGTTGCCTTAACAAATAGCACAAAGCTATAACCTCAATATCAAAAAAAAATTAGCTAACACCGTATCTGTATAAGCCCAAGGAGCCTGCGATTGCGATCAGGAACAGCTTGCAAAGAGAGTCAAAGACGAAATTGTGATTCGCTTTTATATAAGGCTACCTGTTCACTCATAATCCTCTGATGAATGCAATTCTGTAAATACAAAAAGATCTACTAATAATATGACGGAGAACAAGTAATACTACAATAGGGAATCGCTTTTTTGCAACCATAACAGAATGTGGTATATGCACTAAATCCCGTCAATAACCATTATGCGACCGTTCGCTAAGCTGGATCGAAAAGGATTCGTTTCCAGTTTTAAACTTCTTAGTTTCCCGGTTAATAATACATATTGGCATTTTTTACATTTCGAGCGTCGACATCTACAATAATACCAACATGCACAGGAACGTAGACCGTCCCGTTATTTCCTTCAAAATCACCCTCACACTTTACTGCGGGCGTACCGTTAAGATTTGCAAAATAAATTGCGAGGAATTAAAATATCTGTGTACTCTCTCAAAAGGGAAGTATGGTAAACAAAGAACGGAGTTCCCTTTCTGCACCAAGTTAAGTGTAGTTCAACACTAAAAAAGTAAATGCAGATCTCTGAGCACGAGAACCGTCGAGATTTTTGCGTTATTTGCACCTCTAAGGAGATGTTAGATTGTTTGTGCTGCAGTAGGCTGTGTCAGCAATCATAACAGAGCTCGACGCCTTCTTGTTAAACAATTGCCTATTGTATCTAGCATTTCGATAGAATCCAATGAGGAAATAGGTCATTCCTAATCCTGTAAATCAAAATATTTTGACTTTTGGAGTTCCAGACTTGTATATTGTTGGGACACAAACGGCAGAAGCAGCCAAGGGATCTGGCAAAAAAAGAAAGATGCAGCTCCATGATCTGGCAAAATGCACACGGAAATGCCGTTGATTTACATCTCAGAAAATCAACACATTTTGTTCTATGGAACTAAACGTCTTTGCACACATGCCCTTGCTGAGTCATATGTAGTGGCGCTTTCGGCGGAGAGTGTTGAAGATAGGGGGACATTCGATGGGTTTGCTCTTTGGGGTTGTTGCGGGAGCGTTGAATGACGGTGTCAGGCGAAATCTAAAGCTTGAAGGGGTGGCGGGTTAGATACTGGTTAGATACTCGATAGATACTAGCGTCATTCTGGTTGCTGGTAATATAATCGTAGGACTGAGTGTTGGTCATGGGCGAGGGGGAAGAAGATGGTGTTGTGGATTTTTGAGACTTTTCTATAGCTATATATATAGTTTTTGTCCGACACGATATGAGTGATCTGCGAATCTCGAAAAATAGCATTTACAAGAAGACGAAATATGTCGTGATTCTGGTTAGCTGTTGCATGACAACACTGTTGCATGACAACCGCAGTTGCTATGTATCGGGAATAAATTTTGAGGCCACAAGAAGATTTTCTGTAAATTTTAAATCCTGCCGAATAGATGTGGACTCGTAATTTGCCGTGAAATGCATCGAAACGCCCACATGTGTAAAGCATAGACTCTTTTAGAGCCAGTTGAGTGCACAATACATGATGCACTACGATTGAGGATATTCCAGTCATCAATCTAATGCTGCACTGTTTCATCAGCGGCAGCCACCGTGCGCAAGACGAGATAGATCTTTTTTCTTGTTGTCTGTGAGTTTTTATTAGTGGTTTACACCACTAATAAAAACTCCCTGCCGATCGCTATGTTTTCTCTCGCTACGTATCTATTTGTACCATTTTCGATGCTGGAAGCAACGTTGGCATAGATCCGGCGTCAGATATTGGCCATGTATGCAGCGCATTTTGTGTAAAGAACAGACAAGAGTCGCATTGTCAATTGCTACGCTGAATCAAGTTAGAAAACAAGTTCTCTTGCCCTCTTTCCTTGCGTCAGTAAAAAGGCACTAACATAAAACAAGAATAAATGCTATTTCCCACGATCTCTTATAAAAAAGTGCTAGAAAGTGTCTATTAAATGTAGTGAGTTTGGAGTCATTGCGGATGTCACAAAAAATATCGCGCAGCTTGGAATAAAAGAACACTGACATTGCGGAAGACACCATGATTTTATTGACATAAACACGACAAATATCTAGACCACAAAGACCCTTTCAAATTATAAAAAGGCAGTAAACTTTAATTCGAGGATCGACATTAATTCTAAGAGCCTCTTAGTGTACTTTTCTAAACATATTTCTGCTCTGTAGAACAGAAACAAAAAACTTGCTTCGTTTCAAAAACAACAAAAAAGTATTGCATCAGAAACAATACAACATGTCCAGATTATTCCATAAGAAAGAACGTCAAGAAGTTGAAGAAGCTGCTCCAGTGAGTGAAGATGTACCTAATGGTGCAGGTGATGAACAGCCCAAGCCCAGACAGAGCAAGGCTTTAGCCCACATTGGTTCTTATCCTTTGGTTCAGCAAACGAAAAACATCCTAGATCAGCTTCCTCCAGCTAGAATTATTGTTGCAAACACCAAACCAACCGTTGTTGCGATCATTAATTCTAAACCAGTTGGTCTCATAAGACCCGTTACGAATGTCGCTGACCACTTGGTTGACAAGACTTTAAGCGTTTCAGAGAAAATAGTACCCTCGATGAAGACGAAGACATATCAAAGATTAGGTGAGGAGCTCATGCTACCATACACCCTCACTAAAACTGTTATTATCAAAACCACATCCAGCACAGCGAACGTTGCTCATACCTACTTCTACGAACCTACTCATGAGCAAATATTAAAATTCAGAAAGTACTATAACGAAAAAGTCATCGACACTCATGGGAAACCATTGATTAGAGGTTCACTAGATTTCATCGTCGGACCAGCAAACAAACAGTATGAAAAGCTCATTACCAAAGTACTACCTGAAGGTAAACAGGTGCCCACAAGCGGCTTCAGTAATGAGGTTGACAGAAGTTTCGCCTTGACCTTCAATATGGTTACCCGCCTAATCCCTGCCGCCGCCAAGAAAACCTCCAAAGTCATCTGGACTCCTTGTAACTACGTCAAGCACGTCAACGGCGTCTTCAACGAAAACTTGGACAAACAAGAAGACTTGCATTGGGGCAATTCCTGGAAAGCTGCCAAAGAAGCGGTGGCTGAATTGAACCAAGAAACCATCGGACATGTCAGGCACATCATCCCAGGTGGCGGTCACAGACCTTTCGCCTCTAGAATTGAATCCGAGGTTGCCGAACAAGAGCTTCTACAAGAACAGCTACAGCAGTTACAGCAGGAACAAGATCAGCAACTACAACGTGATGCTGGCGTTGTTGCTTAAAAAAAAATAATAAAGAAACAAGATGTGGCATTGTTGTGTGTAATATCAAGAGAATGGAGAAGACAAAGAAAATAAACCTTATTATTTTTTTCTTTCAGAATTTCGATTTTTGTTCCCTCCTCCCCCGCGCCTGCCAGCCAATCCTCTTACCCGGCCTTTAGAAAGGGAAAACAAAAGCAGAAAACGGATTCTTTTGATTAGATTTCCACCTATTTCACTCGTTTTTAAGTTCAAAATCCCAGGTGCTACGCTACGTAAATGATTTGGTGCTTCCCATCTTTTCTATTCCTCGGTTTTTCTGTCAGTTTTACTTTTTCCCTCCATTTCATCCAATGGTGGTGTACTAAAGAAGCCGTTTGTGTTTTCTTTTATGTAGTTTTTCGCATTGCATTGTTTAGTTTAGACAGCGCCTAATTCAGGCACTTTATCGTATATAACTATAGTAATCGCACGTTTTCATTGGGCTATTTTAAATCATATCGTGACTGTACACCTGTACATCCGCCACACATCTGTACACCGGACAGCAGAAATACTGTAGTGCGCCATCGGCGCGTGATGCTCATCGTTTGAGTTATAGTGCTTTTCCTTTCCGCACGCGAGAGGGAGCCCCCCCGCCGCCGGCCATCTAGCCGGGCTGCCCGTCCCTCCTGCCCTGCGTCGGTGGAGCATTGCAGCGCGTGCTGGTCGCTCTGCCTATAGGCAGAGCGAGCAGCACGATCGCCAGTCGTGCGCGGTGGATGCGAAGCAGCGATTCTTTCTAAAGAATTTCTTGAACTCAAGTGCAGCTTAAACGTTAAGCTCTGGAAAACGATACGTACCAAGACTAATCGAGGAAAAAGTGAGTATTATAGACATTATTTATGCAGGACGGATGTATATGAGATGAGCATGGCTTTTTTTGGTGGGTATCCCGTTAGCGACCTGTGGGGATGTTTGATTCGAGTTACGATAGATTGCGAGTGATGGAGATGGAGATGGAGGATTGCCGGTGCAGAGATAAGGCTCAAAGAGATGTATGGATCCGGGCGTTGGGTTGATCTTGGAGACAGTGGGACATTAAAAGATGTCAGGTTTGACTTGGAAGTAGTGCATGGCATGTTTGGAGTTTTTTCAAGAATTGGAACGTACGTGCATGCGTGCATGCACAGGTGGATTTTGCTGCCAGCTGGAGTGTTGATACCGATGGGGAGGACCATCAAGACGTTTTCTGGTGGGGTGTGAATCAAATATGCTTCGTCCTTTGTGTGCTAGTGTGGTGCGATTATACTAACGTTGAATTTTACAGTGGCTTTCAAGGAATACCAAGTTATCGGCCGTCGTTTGCCAACTGAGTCCGTTCCGGAACCAAAGTTGTTCAGAATGAGAGTCTTTGCTCCAAATGAAGTTGTTGCCAAGTCTCGTTACTGGTACTTCTTGCAAAAGTTGCACAAGGTCAAGAGGTCTTCTGGTGAAATCGTGTCCGTTAATGTGATCAGCGAGGCTCACCCAACCAAGGTGAAGAACTTTGGTGTCTGGGTCAGATACGACTCCAGATCTGGTACCCACAACATGTACAAGGAAATCAGAGATGTTACTAGAGTTGGCGCTGTTGAGTCCTTGTACCAAGACATGGCTGCCAGACACAGAGCTAGATTTAGATCCATCCACATCTTGAAGGTTGTTGAATTGGAAAAGACTGCTGACGTCAAGAGACCATACATCAAGCAGTTCTTGACAAAGGACTTGAAATTCCCATTGCCACACAGAATCCAAAAGTCCAGCAGCATCTTCGCTTACAAGAGACCATCCACTTTCTACTAAGATGGAGAATATTGAAGGGCATTTAATACTATTTACAACCTTTTAGACCTGTACCAATTTTATGTAGATTGTGTTCTCTTTCTATCCAAAGATATATGTGTGTTTAAGTACACCATACAAAATTGAAATATATATTTTAGTAAAAAGACAGGAAAAACAAAGAATCCGCGGCTCAAAGTCCTCCTTGTTGGTCATGGGACCGCTCCTCGGTGATCTGAACATTAAGCACCGCCATAGAACTGTCCTAAGTATTAATTACTACTGTACGTTGCCGCCTTTTACGCGCGGTTTCGGTGTACTTACTTAACTACATGATGATTTAAAACATCCGGGTAACGAGCTGGATTTTCTGCCTCGGCCATTATATATCAATCAGCACATCTTTGTAGAAGAACTTTGTTATCGGATTCTGAGGCGCAAGCCCATAATCAACAAAGCTTATTTAAAGTTCAAGGTTTAAGCAGTATACTAGTTGTGACCTAGGAGGTATCGAAAACGATCTGTTGCTTAAGATAAAGTTATGACAACAGAGCGACAAGTACCGAAACACAACGAGATTAAGGCTAGCGGGGTATCTAGGTTTTCAACAGATGATGACAATGATGATCCAGTTGAAGCGTTTATGAGAAGACCCGAAGAGAAAACAGCTGAGTACACGAATAATAATAGTAATAATAGTGTATCAGATGAGGGTAGTGGTGTGACTCATGGCACGGGTCACAGCTTTACCAGGGCCTTAAGGGCCATTTTGAAGAGCAGTGACAGTGAAGATCATCTTCCTGTGACGGAAATTCATCTAAAATCACATGAATGGTTTGGTGACTTTATAACGAAACATGAAGTTCCAAGGAAGGTATTTCATTCATCTATTGGGTTTGTGACGTTATATTTGTACACTCAAAACGTAGATTACAAGAAGGTAAAATGGCCGTTGATGGTTGCATTTATTATAATTGGTGCTGTTGATATGATTAGGTTGCGTAATCCAGATATCAACAAACTTTACTGTCGGTTTGTTGGAGCGTTAATGAGGAAGAAGGAAATACATACTTACAACGGTGTTTTATGGTATCTCTTGGGGTTGGTCATATCGTTTGGGTTTTTCTCCAAGGATGTCGGATTAATATCTTTGTTTTTATTAAGTTGGTCAGATACTGCTGCTTCTACATTCGGAAGAAAATATGGACATTTGACGCCCAAGTTAGCCAGAAATAAGTCTCTTGCAGGATCTATTGCTGCATTTGTCGTGGGTTTTATTACATGCAGCATGTTTTATGGGTATTTCGTGCCGGCTTATTCGTATGTCAATCTTCCTGGTGAGATTTTATGGAGCGCAGAAACTAGCCATATGAATCTAATTCAACTTTCCATAATCGGTGGGTTTGTGGCTTCTTTAAGCGAGGGCATCGATCTATTCAATTGGGACGACAACTTTACAATCCCTGTATTATCTGCAATATTCATGCATTTAGTCATTGTTGCATTCAAAATTCCAACCATCAATATGCATAGATGATATCTACCTTTTTTTATATTTTACTCCTTATAAATCAGCGAATTTATGTATACCTAAATCTATAGTATATATATTATATAAATAGAATTATATAATAATGGGATTGGCTCTGTATACTAATAATATAGTGTCGTTATTCTTATGATCCAGATCACATGATTTAAATTTTGATGGTGTGTGGGTTATATTCCTTTTTTCACTCGAAAAATTTTTTGTAAAGACCTCATCGAAAATTTTCAGAAGACAAACCAAGTATTATTTATTGGTTGGTGAACTACAATTAGATATTCTTAGCTTCATATCCTCAGTCCAGCCACTTGAAAGATTACCATGGCCTACGTATTAACCGAAACTGCTGCTGGTTATGCCTTGTTGAAGGCCTCTGACAAGAAGATTTATAAGTCTGCCACTTTAATTAATGATTTGAAATCCTCTGAGAGTGTCTTAAAACAATTTAAAATAGCAGCTTTCTCAAAATTCTCTTCTGCTGCCAACGCTTTAGAAGAGGCTAACGCTGTCATTGAGGGTAAAGTTTCTTCTCAATTACAAAAGCTGTTAGACGAAGCCAAGACTGATAAGAAAGCTACGTTGGTTGTTTCAGAAACCAAACTTGGTAATGCGATCAACAAATTGGGATTGAACTTTAACGTCGTCTGTGATGCTGTTACTTTAGATATATATCGTGCGGTTAAAGAGTATTTGCCAGAATTGCTACCAGGTTTGTCTGGTGATGATCTGTCGAAGATGTCTTTGGGTTTGGCTCACTCCATTGGTCGTCACAAGTTAAAGTTTTCTGCTGATAAGGTTGATGTGATGATCATTCAAGCGATTGCTTTGTTGGACGACTTAGACAAGGAATTGAACACCTACGCTATGAGATGCAAAGAATGGTATGGTTGGCATTTTCCAGAGTTGGCCAAAATTGTTACCGACTCTGTTGCTTTCGCTAGGATCATTTTAACCATGGGTGTCAGATCCAACGCCGCAGATACTGATTTGTCTGAAGTTCTTCCGGAGGAAGTTGAAGAACGTGTGAAGGCAGCAGCTGAAGTTTCTATGGGTACCGAAATCACTCCTATTGATTTAGATAACATTAAGTGCCTTGCTGAACAAATTGTAGAGTTTGCAGCCTACAGAGAACAATTGTCCAGCTACCTATCTTCAAGAATGAAGGCCATTGCTCCAAATTTAACCAATTTAGTTGGTGAGTTAGTCGGCGCTAGATTGATCGCCCATGCTGGTTCCCTAATTTCTTTGGCTAAGGCACCAGCTTCTACCATTCAAATTTTAGGCGCTGAAAAGGCTCTATTTAGGGCCTTAAAAACGAAGCACGATACTCCTAAATATGGTTTGCTATACCATGCTTCTCTGGTTGGACAAGCTACCGGTAAAAACAAGGGTAAAATCGCTAGAGTGTTGGCTGCTAAAGCTGCCGTTTCCCTACGTTATGATGCGTTGGCTGAAGATAGAGACGATTCTGGTGAATTTGGTCTTGAATCCAGGGCAAAGGTTGAAAACAGATTATCTCAACTAGAAGGCAGAGATTTGAGGTCCACACCTAAGGTTGTTCGTGAAGCCAAGAAGATTGAAATTACCGAGGCCAGAGCATACAACGCTGACGCTGACGCTATCACTTCTGAGACTGCTCCAGCTTCTGACTCAGATGATGAAGAAGATGAGGATGCAAAGAAGAAGGAGAAGAAGGAGAAGAAGGAGAAGAAGGAGAAGAAGGAGAAGAAGGAGAAGAAGGAGAAGAAGGAGAAGAAGGATAAAAAGAGAAAGAGAGAAGAAAGCACTGACGAAAAAGAATCTAAGAAGTCAAAGAAGGAAAAGAAGGAAAAGAAGGAAAAGAAGGAAAAGAAGGAAAAGAAATAACTCACCTCCTTAGTCTGCTACTATCATTAATTGCATGCATTTCCTCATCTTACTCTACACTGTAAAATAGTTTTAAAATAAGATATATTTAGCAAAGCTAAAATAAAACTTGTTGTCATCTTAAAAATATGAGGATCTTTCCTCAATACCCTTATTTAGATTTATAGGAATAAGGAGCTGCAATTATCCTTTTTGTAAATTACTGCTTGCACCTAAAGTAGGTCTCTGTCAGATTTTGGCGAATTCCGTTTCCAAAAATTTCAGTTGACAACATTGAAAACTCATCTCAACTTTAGTAGGATGAACGCTCTACGGATAGCACTATATGTAACACAATGGTGGAAAAAGAAGAACTATCTATTGAGGAGACTAATAAGATACGTCTCCAGCTGGGCTTGCCACTGATTCCAGTACCTTCTAAAGCGCCGGGTTCCCCAGAAAATGTAAGCCAAACAGAAAATAGAACAGCTGGAAGTCCCTCATCGCAGGTGTATGCTCCTTCAGGCGATCAATTACATGACCAGAATACAGCAAGTTCGAATAGATCTAGTATATTAACAGATGCATTTATTGATAAAAGAGCTTTTAATCTTAGGAAGCGTATTAACATGAGACGAGGTCATACCTTACTGGACACAGATGAGAGTGGTGGAGCTGATTGGTTGAATGATGTTAGTAAAGCGAAACAGTCGGCTCCTAAATCAGTTATCAAGCATGTATATGATCAAGAATCAGAATATTTATCAGGCAGAAGTTATATGGTGGCACACGACTTTGAATCTTTTGTAACAGGGAAAGATGTCATACTGACATTAAAAAATACTGATATTGAAGATGACCAGGAACAAGCAGACGTGCTGGAGAACGTAGATATGGTTCATGACGCTGAAGACTCCAGGAATTTGAAACTGAAAAAAATGGCTAAGGATAGGAAGCGAGGCAAACCCTCGTTCGACAATGAAGTCATCAAAGGACAGTTTTCAGATGACGATGAAGATCAAGGTAAGAAAGCAGTTTTTACAATAACTGAGGACAACAGGATATTACAAACCAGCAAATTATATGCTACTTCAACACCGGAAGTTTTGAAAGACAAACGTAAAATAGAACTAGATACTTCTGTGCACGAGGAATCGATGGCTGATTATGAGCCAGTTAAAATAAAGAAAAGGAAAAAGGTAGATCGCAATCAAAATCTTCGAAAAAGAGAACGATCCAATCCTCTACCCAAAGTAAACCTCGTTGACGAGGATGCTTTTCAAGAAGATGCTGAAGATCAACTAAATACTATTTTGTCTATCCGACAACCACAAGTGGGTATCACGACCGAGGATATTGCTAGAGATATCCTAACCGAACGTGAGGAAAAGAAATCTAGAGCGAAGAATATAGAAAATTTGCATAAACATTACATGGTAATAGACGAGGCAGATACGTTTTTGAACTCCCTCAGAGATAGTATTCTGGAAGAACCACCAACCGTTCCAATTGAGACGGTAGAACCGGGTACCAGTGCCCCGCCAAATAGTGATACGGCAGGCATAAATGAACTTCCAAATACCAAAGAACCCCCCGCAGAGATGAATACGACAGCACCAACTTTCTACACCGGTATTGCAAGTACCTTGCAGTTTTTGAAGGAGAAACAGGTTCTAACATCTGAAGGTGTCAGACAAAACTCTATCCATACGAAGAAACGAGATCTACTAAAGCTAGAACAACGAATAGCCGCTCGTAAAGTTGAAGAGAAGATCGACCTTGAACTAGCTGAAGGTAGCGTAAAATATACAAAGAACGAACTGGATAAAATCTCAAAATACAAAGAGGATCAAGTTATGAGAACCGTATCAAAGCTACAAAAAGAAAGACTGAAAGGGTATAACCCAGACGTCAAGCTCCAGTATAAAGACGACGATGGTCACGAATTAACAACCAAAGAAGCATACAAGAGGATTTCGCAGGCTTGGCATGGCACTAAGTCCAATAAGAAAAAACTTGCAAAGATGCGCAAGAAGATCGAGGAGAGACGTGCTGAAAAAGAGCACCCTCCGTTGTTAGACCTATGACGTATTTTCCCATTTAATATATATATATACAATATATTATTGATATAAAAGCCAACATTAGATACTAAAAATACTTTTCCGCGAAAAATCTTCAGTTAAAGATTCAAATGCTGTTTGTTTAATCATCAACCTTTTATCTAATCGATCTGACATACACGACTCTAATTGTTGTAAATAACTGTGTAACTGCGACCCAATACAACCTAACGAGCTAACAGGCCACAAGGGTTAAGAACCCCGTAATCCCCCAACATACGTTGTCATGGTCTCACCAGTTCCTGACATAATATTCGACATAGTCACGTGATTCATTTTGCTGCGTGCTTCTCCCATAAAAATGTGAAAAGAAACAATGGCAGAGATGTTTTCTACACACAATACTTTTCTATGTAGTAGTTAATTAGTTCATGTATTGAAATATCGTCATATTTGCAACATTAGGCTATTCGGATATATTAAATTAGCACACAGGTTCTATTCCGGGTGTGTAAGGGTCAACAGGAGGCGTGTTTTTTATTTTAAATTATCATCTACTTATTGATTGTCATATTGTAATAAAGTCTGAAGAAGATCCACAAAGCATACCATAACTACTCTGATTAGGAGTCACAGAACTGTACACTAGCTTATATCACCTTAACTCCTGACGGAACAAACCTTTTACATTCGCTAATGATCACCACACAGAGTACTGTTCAAAATACAGCTTCCAAGCGTCGTGAGTCTATTCACAAAGATTATCTTGCGCCTTCCTCATCGCACAGGGTTCAATACAATTCTCCGGCTAGTCATGTACAGCTCAAGGCATATGCTCATCCGCGAGCACCTGATAAATCGTGGAAGACTATTGTCGTTGAATTGTTTCCAGCAAGTGTGCAGCAATTCTTGCCGGAAGTGGATGTGAAGATTACATTATTGTGCTTAGTGTGGTATGTGACGTCTTGTATATCCAGCAATATATCCAAGGCTATCCTAAGGGAGTTTCCACATCCAGTTGGTCTCACGGAACTGCAGTTTTTGACGAACGCCTCTCTTTGCTTGCTTTTTATCACGATAGCCAACTTTCTTCATCGCCCATGTTTTCAGGCTACCAGATTATCTGTCAACATGAGCAAATTTCCTGAGGGTATATTGCCCGGTTATTTGGGTGGTAGCTTTAAGGATGTTATTAAAGACCAATTTTTGACTTTGGACAGACGGGTTTTCGTGATGACATTTCCCATGGGTATATTTCAGTTTGTGGGCCATATTACGTCCTACAAGGCTATATCTATGATACCGGTTTCGTTGGTTAATTCTGTGAAGGCTTTGTCGCCAATAATTACTGTGTGCTGGTATCGGTTTGCCAAGAAAAAACGGTTTAACCCGATGACATACTATACCTTAATACCGTTGATTAGTGGTGTTATCCTAACATCATCATCGAGCGGCAGCTACCAGGGAAGTCAGAGTACACTTGTTAGTTCATCTCAATCTGAAGGTTCGTTTGCTGTTGGTTTTTTTTTGCTGCATTGTCAATGACAATTTTTGTTTCACAAAATATTTTCGCAAAGTCAATCCTAACTGTAAGAAGACGAGAACTATTACCCAGACAGAAAGCTTCCTTGCTGAATAGCGGAGATTCCTCTTATCAGCTGGATAAGATAACAATTTTGTTTTACTGTTCATGCATTGGGTTTGTTTTAACGTTGCCAGTATTCATCACCAGGGAAATTTTAGCATCGTCAAGTGTATTTGGCGACTTTTCACTTCGAGCACTATGCCTAGTTGCTATATATGGTATTACCCATTTTCTACAAGCAATGCTAGCATTTCAGCTTCTTGGAATGCTTTCTACAGTGAACTACTCAATTGCTAGCATTATGAAACGTATTATGGTCATCGGTGTAGCCTTGGTTTGGGAGTCACGTTTATGGTCTACCCAAATTTTGGGGTTGTTTTTAACCATGTTAGGATTATACGGTTACGACAAATGGGGCAACAAAAGCTCCAGTCCATCAACTTCCTAGGTATACGTAATTGTGCTGCTTATGTTATAAGTTATAAGTTATCCAACTGCAGTTTATTTCTGTTACTATTCGGTATAAAGTACTTTCTTTTTTTATCAACTTTACACTCATGTATTAAGTGGAGGTATATTTTCAGAACATATATAAATCAATATACATACATATTGTATACATATATACATAAACAACATATATGTTAGTATCTATCCTACTAAGAAAGGTCTGTAAACTTATATATCGTTTGAAAAAGCAATTTGAATACTGCTTTAGTCGCTTTAATGTCCAACAGGTGTTTCACCAGTTAGCTTTTGGATAAAATCTCTAGCCATGTCACCAAAACCGACCATAAATACAGTTTGCCAAACTCCAAGACCGATTCTTGGTGTCACACCACGGTACAACCCTTTCAGGCCATTCGATTGATAAATATATTTGAAAGTTTTTGAGACAGTCAAATTCTTAGGTCTATTAGCATCCACGGTTTTAGATTGCATCTCAACCCTGATGACTTCAATCGGTTGATTCCAGGCACTCAAACCACCACCAACAGCGGAGGCAGCTATCTTTTCAAATGCAGTTAGCTTTTCATCCGGTCCCTTGCTGAAGAATTTCCTAAAAGCTTCTTCAACAAGTCTGGACAATCCGAACCTAGAACCCCAGTTAGTCATTTGCCTTATGGCAACTGCATTAACCCCCTTGTTAATGCCTCTTATGCCCTCTTTTGCAAATATTTGTTTGAAAACTTGCCATGAGCTTGGCACAGGGACACCAGCTACCGGAGCAGCTTTGCTTCTGGTGATTTCCACAGTCTTCATACACGTACAAAAGCCCATAGTCAAATACGCTTGAGCAACACCACCTGAAACACCACCCATAATACCAGCCCCAAAGTTATTTAAACCAGCCCTTTTGAATTGGTATTCAGCTTCGGCAGAAACAAATAATAGAACAGCACCTTTAGTAGATGCCTCAATCCATGCCCAGGGGATCAACCCTTGGTAGAAACCAAACACACCACCACGAGACCAAACGTGTTTGATCGACTGCAAGAAGCTCAAGTTTCTGTTGGCAGCCATAGTAGTTTTTGTAACCTCCAAAGGTTGACCTAAAGTGCTGGCCTCACACATATTCAACGCAGCACCTAGCAGGATATTAGAAAAGCTAATTGGCTTCTTCTTCAGCTCAGCAGGCTGAACAACATTGGACGTAGCAGTCATATTGAATGTGTTGAACCGATTTTCCTTGGTTACGGTTCAATTGATTTGCTAAAGACCAATAACACAGCAGAACACAGTTGGATGATATATGATTTACCTCAAAGAATGATTATTTTAAATTTTTGGCCAGTGGTCCGGGACAAAGTAAACATGTCACGGAAAGATTCGCATATTCGGAAGAGTTCATCATACATATGCAGCAATAATACTGACAAAAATCATTAATAGAAACTTCCATCTTTGAGCTAGAACCTATTTGAAGCGATTGATATTCTCATTATCTCTTATACTCTCGAGCCATTTCCCAAACGTTTAGAAGATGCAGTAGCAACTTGGCTACGGCTTACTGGTAGCGCTAAATTATGTAACTATTGATATTACAACACAAAAGGTTATATATATATATTTACAGGAATTAAGTCTATAATTTATATGCCTCTAGTTTGATCCACTCGTTGATGCCGCAATTATCCAGAAGTTTGGAGGCATATTCGTTCTCGAAATAATGGCACAGGTGCCCGGATTGATTGACGTTAAAATCAGGCTCCGCATCTGAAGGCTTTATCATTGTGATCTGTAAATACACGAGTGGAATACGCATCTGGTTCATGACTGCAACTGCATCTTTTGTTAATAAGTTGGGCGAACTCATCATGACTATGGTATTATTTCTTTTTTCATGGTTTTTGCTGATCATCGAGAATGCCCCCATCAGCTCACGGATCTGCTTCCCAGTGATCTTTCTGGCTGTGAACGCTTTACATTGCACAATGATATCCAGTGGCCTGTAGCTATTGTTGTTCTCAATGATCTTGGTCCTTAACGGCTTGAGATTCAAACCATTAACACTATATCTCTTGGGCAACTTTTTATCCAGATCCACTAATTTCTTTACCCTGTTGTAGATATTAGAGATATCCCATTTACCCCTGATATCAACTCCACCATCATAGGCCCCACCAGTCTGACATAAATTTTCAATATGTAGCTTGTCATGAAGTTCTCGCATCACTGTTAGCTCGTAGAGCGTGCCTTGAAACACTGTCGAATCACATATATGAACATTATCACTAATATATTCGGTTAGAGATTTCCTATAAGCAACGCAAAACGGTGTCCGACTAGCTGTGGTCCTTATCATGTTTATTCAGTGCGGCTGAGTAAATCGCCTTCCCGAGTTCTACCAACGTAGAGCAGTTTCACATCTTCAAGTTTCGGATAACTTCCAGTCATTACGTGAATTCTTTAAGACCAGCTTTTTGCAAAACTGTCCAGGACACAAAACACACACCACGAGAACTGATCAAATAACAATGCCTACTGTAGATTTATCTACCGTGAATAGTTCTAGTTCTGCTAATACACAGAATGGTAGTGAATTTACAAAGAACGCAGAACAAGTGGTTACCGTTTTCGATCTTGCATCCGAAATTGAACAGTCGTTAAACCAAGCTTTGGCACAGATCGAGGCTAACGAGAGCCAGTTTGAGAAATCTCTCATATCCATACATGAGCGGCTAAGTAATTTGCAACAGTGAAAGCATTTTTCTCGACCGATTTCTCCGCAGTGATGAGCTGTATGCTCCTTATATTTGAATATTGATGGAAGTTTAGCAGAAAAGCACGCATGAAGGAGGTTGTAAAACGTATTAACATATGCATGGAATTGAAGTGGTCTTCAAAAGTTTATATTAACGTTATTTAAGGTCTTTATTTCGTACCATAGCCTTGTGTTTTAGCGGTGTGTGTTGGCAGCATTAAACAGTGTGGGGAAGTACAATAATATTACCCGGACATATTCATTCATCGAACTCGATCTTTTAAAATATCAACAATTTTAAATGCTAAACGGTCAAAGCAGCTGTAGTTGTTGATATAATCAAAGAATATATATGTCGAAGAAGCCCAAAAATAACCATAGACGGCGGAGGAAGAAGTCATCTGCCCAAGTAACAGCTGAGGGGCGAAAGTCGGAGCTCTCAGCTCTTATTGATGAAGTAAGCGTTCAGAAAAATGCTTCAGCATCTACTGCGGATCGAAATGAAGATCAGCAGCTCATAGACCGAAAAATTGATCCGGAATTTATTAGTATCTTTCAAAGATTCGAGGCCTCCAAGGAAACGAATAAATCGGACAGTGTGCCGCAGTCTGGGGTTGTTTCAGTTTCGAAGTTTAGCCCGCCTGCTAATGATTTAGACGACTATTCGGATGATGCGGAGGCAGAGAGACCAAAGAGCAAAAGGAAAGCAGCCAAACCGTCTCTTTCCACGTTGAAATCTATTTCGACCCATCCCGATCTTATACAATGGTATGACTGTGATTCTCCGGAGCCATTCTTTTTGGTGAAGATAAAATCTGCCAAGAATATTGTACCTATCCCAAGTCATTGGCAAGCCAAGCGGGGGTACCTTTCGGGGCGTTCTTTACTTGAAAAGAAGCCTTTTGAACTTCCCGATGTAATCAAGCAAACCGATATTGAATCTATGAGGAATACTGTGCTCGGATCAGGAGAAGATGGCAGCTCGCTTAAGAAGGATGCAAGATCACGAGTGCAGCCAAAACTAGGGCGATTGGATTTGGATTATGTAAAGATGCATGATGCCTTTTTTAAACTAGGCCGACACTGGAGGCCAGAACTGATGCTAACATTTGGTGATTTGTATTACGAAAATAGAAACTTGGAGCAGGAGCTAAGTTGGACTAGAATGAGACGAAAATACAAACCGGGAAAATTATCGTTGGAATTGAGGAACGCTATGGGGCTTCCCGAGGGGAGACCTCCTATCTGGTGCAAAAAGTGGAAAGATATTGGTTTACCGCCGGCCTATCCAGGGTTTAAGGTTGCGGGAATAAACTGGGATGCTAGCAATGTGAAAGCGGGTCGATATGGAATTTGGAAAAATCAGGAGCAAGGAGAGAAAGTCGAGTTGTTTGGTCAACTACTGTCTTTTGAAAAAGAGAATCAGCTACTGGAGCGTGAAAAAGATAGGAGGACCAATTCGAAAGGTATTGTAGATCATCAACCAACCATTGTCACTGACGAGGTTATTCAAGAGCCGCTGAAAGATATACCGATTGATGCAATACCAGTTACAGAGATCCACGAGACTGCTACAAATAAAGCTACTGAAGAGCGATCGTACACTACTCTTGAAGAGAATAAACGTTCTCAGGATCCGGAACTTCTCCTAAAGGGAGGGTACAATACTGCAGGGAAACGGAAGAAACAAATAACTCCTGATGTTAATCCCAAACGACATCAGTTTAAATCTGTCTCAAAAGACGAAGATACAATCGATAATTTCAAGTTTTGAACAAGAGTCATGTAATTCTAGCACGCAGACGCTTGAAAGTTCAGATTACACCAGTGTTCCAATACTCATCTCACTGTCCCACAATTAACTATTCAAAACCCCCAAGAGCGACATAATCGAACTTACATCTTGATGCTTTTATTTTTAGGAAATTCTTCGCAGCATTATCCATCGAATAACTCTTCAGCACCAACCAGCATTAACCAGCAGTGACCAGCAGTGACCAGCACTAACCAGCACTTCGCATAAACTCTAAAGGAGAATGGAGCGCCAGATAAGTATATTTAAATATTAATAAATTATATCGTTTATGGATATAAAGAAACCTTAAACCACATTTACGTGCTCCAAGTGGCTAGTTCATATATCTATCATTGAACCCTGATTATCAAGACTGCCAAAGTATCTAATCATCCGAGCACCAATTCAGGAAGTAATTTATTCCTGACTGCACTGTAACAATTGAGATCATCTACTAATTCTAGCGCCATAAGGGCTAGAAACTCACCAATATTTAGCGTTTCTACCGTATATTACTATGTGACGAGAGCATTAAGGCTTGTACACCCAGACAGTCTGGATAGTTGTAGTCAAGTTCATTGTTACCATGAAAAACTTTTGGAGACAAAAATGGAAGCTCATCTCTTAAAGATACTTCACCATCATTTACTATCGAACAAAACATAATCTTAACGTCTCAATAATCCAATATTACATATTACTAATGGGTAGAAAGAAAGTTAGTTGTTCGGTTCCTCGTGGTAAAACATATTCCCGGCACGGCACTTTCAATAAAAAAAACATCGAGAGCAATCGTGATCATAATACTAGTAATTACCTTAAGATCAATGAGGATAACGTGATTGATCTAAGCTCTAGGAGCGAAGCATACCGTGTAATTCAATCCCGAAAACCAAGTCAAACCTATAGCATCCATAACAACATGTCAAACGAGGAAGGTATTGAAGGAACTGTCGCAAAAGTTGACACTGGACGGTATCAATATTCTCAAATCTTACAATTGGAGCATGCTATTTCTAATATCATAGAATCGCTGAATCGGATTATAAACATGTCACCAAATTTCAAGACTTACTTGGAAAATCTAAATGACGAACATACCCCTACTGAATTTTTACCGAGTTTCGCACGATACCAACTTAAATGTGCAGCTGAGTTAAAAACTTTATATCAATTAGGAAAATTCCCAAGTTTCAACGAACTAATGAATTACGAATGCAAATTTTCCCCAACAGAAAAACTCCCAATATTCTCTAATTTAACCGAGGAAGACATTGATGGACTATCAAGCCAAGTTGAGGACGAAGAGGAAGATGATGATTATATTCCTACCGCAGTTAGCACTGAGGTTATTAGTAATTCTAATACAAAGGAAGCACCTCAATTAACGGGATATGAAAACAAATGGCCTCCCGAATTACCTGAAATCAAGAATCCTGCCATAAAAGCTCGTGTTTTCACTCATAGGTCTATGATAAATGATAAACTATATCTATCTGAAGCTGCGATGATTAAAGCACATAATGAAAGATTAGAATTTCTTGGGGACTCTATTTTGAACACAACAATGACTATGATTATTTACAACAAGTTCCCTAGTTTTAATGAAGGTCGATTATCTCAATTAAGAATGAAGTTGATTAACAATGAGAGGTTGAAGGAATGGTCTTTTATGTATCGTCTTCCAAGTATGCTTAAAACAAATGTAGAAACCATAAACAACACTCCAGATTTCCTAAATGGAAAGCTGAAGCTCTATGCAGACGTGTTTGAGGCTTATATTGGGGGTTTAATTGAAGACGATCCCAAGAAGAATCTACCCAAAGTTAGAAAGTGGTTGGCCGCGTTATCGGAACCAGTAATCCAAACTGAAATGGAGAATGACGTTATCCTAGAAAACACTGATGAAGTTGATGTGAACGCAAAGAAGACCTTGTATTCATTAATTGGCTACGCAGCTTTGAATCTACATTACCACCCAGTTCACAGACCCACTACCAATGCTCCGTATGCCATTGTCGAGTGCAGAGTTAAGAACGGAGTTGTGCTGGGCAGTGGTAAGGGAAAAAATGTCAAAATTGCTGGAATGCGAGCTGCTCAGGTTGTTCTGTCAGATAAAGCCCTAGTCGATAAATATGCTGCCGAGAGAGCTGCAATCCCAAGGGAAGAATCTGTAGTTAAAGAAGTAAGCGATTTCAAGCGTAAGGATAACAAAATAAACTTTTAGAAGAAGCTACTTTACCTTATTCGAGTCATTCTGTAATTAGCGTCGGCTGCAAGAAAAAAGATCAAATATATCTAATACTGCATCTAAGCCCAACACATGATGACGAAATATAGTCATATAACTTAGATTGTTCATGTCCTTATTTTTTATAAAATGCATCGAGGGATCAATTAACCACAATTCTAATCAGTATATGAATTAGTCTAATAGTGGTCTGCATATTTATTAATGAGGCACGAAAACGCCTTCTTCAGCTCTAATTTTTTTTAAAGGCTGCTCCGAGGGATCTAGGCCAGTGGAGACACCTCGATCACCGTTGGATATAGCTGGTGTGTCATCCTTGGTTTTCCTTTTTCTCTTCGCAGCGCTATCTGGACCTTCATACTCCCTAGTAATCATAGTTAATAGGGTGGTAACCCTTTTTGATAATTCATGCACTGATCTTGTTCTAATAAACCAGTCAAAATGAAATAGATTGCATTTCATAATTTCTTGCTTTACTTTGTCATAAAGGTTATCCGAAAAAAGACCGTATTTGTTAACTGTAATCAAAATAAACTTATCTTCCATTGAATTATAAGTTCTCCTTGCATTATTTGGAGGATATTGTATGATCATTTCGTGAAGTGGGGATTCACATTGAGCAATTTTCATCTTTAATAATGACTCTTGCTGTCTTAACTTCTCAGTCTTCCTTTCGCCAGCCTCAATGGTATTTAAATATTTTTCATAACCCTGGATTTCTTTATACCTCGACCAAAAAACATTACCGTATTCTTCAACTTCTTTAACAGTTTTATTTTCTAGCATTGATGCTATGGCTTTAAAGTTTGTTCTTCCAAATTTGGAAGAACCGTTAATGAATGTTATGAATTCACGTTTAGTCCAACTAGTAAACGATTCATCTATACATTTCTGCTTCATTAGTTCATCTTCTTCGGTAAATTCCTCAGCGTTATCAATCTTTGCTTGCTCAGAAGCTATCCTTTCAGAGATACTTCCATCATCTTCCTCATCATCGGATCCCAGATCATAACTGGCGACTTTGTAGTTTATTTTCCGCTTATAAGACAACTGTTCCTTTTCCTGTAGAAAGTTTAAATTAGGTGATGGGAATTGGAAATCTTGAATCAAAACAGCTCGTGGAGCCTTTGGCATTTTTGGTTGGGGTGTAGTTTTTGAAGAGTTCTTATTTGCAGCGCCTCCTATAATTTCCTTATAATAATCATCAACTGAATAAGTCTGTTCCCTTCTCCTTTCTCTACGCGATGGGTTGATCCATTCGAGCGACTTAGCTTCAGTTTTCTTTTTTTCAAAGATTGTACCATTCCATTCATATGCTGATTGATCAGCCATACCATTGAATTTTTGTAGGTCATCCAAGCCTAGGGCTTCATATTTTGCATTTAATTTTTGAGTCTTCTGCTCACCTTTTTTCAAAATTTCATCAATATCATCATCCATAGTAACCTCGGTAGATTTCTTGTCAAATACATCCTTTGCTCCGAACTGGATCATATCAATCAATTCATCTTTGCTATTTCCTAAGTTGGCACTCTTTTTGCCAGTACCTTGCTGTATAACTAATTGATCTAACCTTAACTTCTGGGCGGCGCGTTCAATAACCTTTTCTTCTATCGCATTTTCCGTAACAAAGCGGTATACATGTACCTGCTTTTTCTGACCAATTCTATGAGCTCTATCCATTGCCTGTAGGTCAGCTTGTGGGTTCCAGTCTGAATCGTATAACACAACTGTGTCCGCCGTAACCAGGTTGATTCCTAGACCACCTGCACGAGTAGTCAATAAAAATATGAACTTATTTGAATCCGGCGCATTGAAGTCATCAATTGCTTGGATACGTTCCTCATGAGATGTAGAACCGTCCATTCTACAGTATTCATATTCTCTAAAGTAACAATAATCTTCCAAAATATCCAGAAGTCTAGACATTTGGCTAAATATTAAAACACGAGACCCTTCCATCTGTTTTCGTTTCAACAACTTGTCCAAAACAATCATCTTACCAGAATTATAGATTAAGTGTTCATCTGTTGTGAATGGGGGACCAGGTTCAGCCCCTTCAAATAGATAAGGATGGTTACAGCACTTCCGCAGCTGCATAACAATGTTCAATAGACGTGTTTTACCCTCTCGTTTTGCTACAGCACCATTTACAGCATCGATGTCCTTTTCAAGTAGAGATTTATACCATTGAAGTTGCATGCCCGCCATACCCACGTAAACATTAGTTTCAATTTTCGGTAGTAAGGACTTTTCCACTTCAGCTTTTACCCGTCTTAGTAAAAAGGGTTGTAGAACTGCATGTAACTGTTGTACTACGACTTCCTGATCCTGATCCTTGTCGTTTTGTTGAAACCATTCATCGAAAACCTCTGATTCACCGAATACATCTGGTAGCAAAAAATTTAATAAGGCCCACAGCTCATGTAAATTATTTTGCAGAGGTGTTCCAGTAATCAATAGCCTGCCTTTAGAATAAAATAGACGAATAATCTGGGATAATGTACTTTGCTCATTCTTGATACGATGCGCCTCATCGATAACAATATACTGCCATGCAAATTTCTTTAACGCAGCCTTCTCTTTAATTACCATTTCATAAGAAGTGATTAGAACGTCGAAATCACAGCTTAAAATACGATCTTCAAGTAACTTCGCTCGTGTCTCCTTATCACCCTGTAAGATTAGAGTACGAACGTCTGGAGTCCACTTGGAAAACTCGCGTTTCCAGTTGTCAAGTGTGGATTTTGGTACGACAACAATAAATGGACCATCAATATTTTTGATAAATTTTAAATATCCAAGGAACGATATCGTCTGCAGAGTCTTTCCTAACCCCATTTCATCAGCCAATATACCAGAAAGCTTGTTCTCATGCAAGGATATCAACCAGTTAAGACCATATATTTGATATTCCCTCAGTTTCCCAGCTTTGACATAATTGGGTGATTCAGTTAAAACAGTAGTTTCAGATAGGCGGCCTTCTTCATCTTGTATTAGCTCTGCATCTTCCTCTTTTTCTGTCTTCCTATAATGTCTCGATGAATCCCTATTGCGCAGAGACTTGTTATTGTTACCGCGCGATTCCCCATCAACCATCCTTAATAACTTTTGCATGTTTTTGTCCCTCTTTGCACGCATCCCAATAAAATGACGAAACAAATCCGTCAAACCCAATAGATGTTTAAACCGCACATACGTGTCATCTTTATCTCGCTGTTTAGCAACTTTTGCATCAACATCCAGCAGGAATCGCTTCTTTCTATCTTTCCAATATTTTGAATCTTTCTACAATAACCGTTCACAATGTTAGTACACAGCCCATAATTAACGACTATATTCCCTATCCTTAGAATTTCAACTTTTCAACTGTTTAAGTTATATAAAATGACCAAACTAACCGGAATAAATAATCAGCTAGATTCTTCAGAACAGCAGATTTTAGTCGCGCTAAAACGCACAGACATAAACATACCGTTATCGTTTCAGACATCAGTTGTAATTGTAGGCAAAATCCTACCGCTGATATCCTTCAAACTCCTTATATGGACTATGACGAAAAGTCAATTTGAAGCAATAGCAAGCAAGAAAGGATAATGATATGATAAAACTTTTAAAAAATTTTATGATATTTATTTACTCAGATTTTAATTGTCAGTTTGCCTATGAAGGCGCGGCTGAAGTGATTTCCAGCTTATACTACCGTACACAGTGAGGATCATAAGTAACATTGAATGAAGAACATAAGATGAGGTAATTTATGAAGTTTATTAGGATGATAGGGGTGTTGGGAATGTGAATATGCATTTTTAAAGCAAGATGAGGAGAGTGGGGTGGTTGGAAGTTGAATGTGTAGCTCAGCGGGTTGGGTTGAGGCGGCGATGAGGAGATGAGTTACGGTCAAGGCTGGTCGATGGGCGCGATGATGGGTGAAGAGACGGTTTAGCTCCAGTCGAGTTTTTTGAATTTTGGCTTACCATTCTTGATGGTCGGAGCTGATTCAAGTCCAAATTGAATTTTAAGTTGTTTTTCGTAGGTTTCCTGTTGCTTTATTTCCTGTTGTACTCGTGCAGATTCTTGATCCCACCATGCAGCGAAATCCAGTCCTTCCGAGAAAGTAGGATCAGTCGGAAGGGTTTGAGTGGATGGCTTACATGGTTGTTGTTGAGGTGGAAATATAGTTTTGCTGAGGTACGTTGTGATAGAGCCTGCTTCCCCCTTTGTTGTAAGGCCAATTGTTCCGGTGCTGGAGGCACCTGTCTTCAGAACATCCATCAAAGAGGGGAACAATTTTATATTTGCACTATTTGATGTTGATCTAGAGGGGCGGGCTGCAGTATCCCATGCTGGCTTTGGGTTCCTAGGCTTGGCACTTTGATTTACGTCCGTGCTTGTCAATTGTAGTTTGATTCGTTCCTTTTGAGAGAGTTTCTTGAAGGGGATGGAAGGTGTGGTAGGCGAAACAACCTTCTTGAACTTCAGTGGTTCCTGTACTGCCGCTTCTATGGAAGGGAACATTGAAAGTTCAGTTTTAATTCCAGGGGAAGTTGAGTTTGGTACAGATTTCTTCTTGGCAGCAGTTTCAAAGATAGCCATGTTCTTATTTTGTGGTTCAGATGATGTAAACAGCGTTACTTGCGGAGAAGAGTCTGTAGGCAATCCACGACTTGCCTTCCTTCGAGACTTCGATACTACAGTAAAGCCTTCACTTTCAGGAGATGATCCCCCGCTCTGAGTAGTAGTGTTTAGTGACAGCAATGAACTGCTGGAAGAAGCAGATAAACTTGGAGCTCCTTTTTCAGACTGCCTGATAACAGGCTTTATATTGGTCAAATCCACACGAAACACGGACTGATTTTTCTCAGAATGAGAAGTCTTGCTTTTTGAGGCTGCTTTCTTAGATTTGATTTTGGATTTTTTACGTTTATGGCCAGGAATGACTTCAAACTTAGAAGCTGGATCCATGAATATTTCATTAAATTTAGAAGGCATGGACTTGAATTCGGTAACCCAATCAGTGAAATTGTTATATCCATGGTAACAAAGATACTGACCATTAAACTTTTGGTCAAGTTCATCGTTTCTTCCATTTCGCAATTTCCTCGCAAACTTTTCGAATACAGCCCAGTCCTCAGAAGACAAATACTTATCCACAAGTACTAGGTTGGCTTCAAAAAACAATACTTCATAATTGTTATAGAGATACCAGAGACAAATATACGTAAGCCCATAGCAATTAAGCGATATTGCATTAATCCACATAGGTACAACGGTTTTGTGCTGGACATACTTAGATAACACAGCCTCACAGTAGGATTTCAATCCATCTAGCATTATTTCCTCACAAAGCTGAATCAAATCAAACAAGTCATTTATAATATCAGCAGGAGATTTAGAAGGCAAATCTATCAAAAGATTATCAAATGGAAGCGCATATATGTATTTTAAAATAACCGTAAATGTGGTTACTGAAACATGTACCATATTCAATGGCGCACCGCGATCCCAGCAATCGTCAAGGAGTGCCTGAAAGTATGAGGAGCGGCATCGCAATAAGAAAGAATGGGCATACAAAACCTTTTTATCAGCCAGCAATATTTTAACATCAGGTTTGGCATAGAGCTCTAACAAATTTGGAAGATTAAAGTGATGAAAGAGATATGGTATTGATGATTTTGAAGCAAATTCCGGGCTGCAATGCTGATAGAGCTCGTTTAATGAACGGACCAATTCAGTAGAACTTGGAAACAGGTCCAACATACCCATATATTTTCTGATTTCTTTCTTAAACAAGATATATTCTGATGTGGGCATGTTCAGAACATTTTTAGGTGAATCATTTATTTCTCCAGAGTATAATAAGTGGAGAACATAGTTCAATGGATGTATAGCATACTCTACTGCAGAAGATGAGGATGAAGCAACTTGTATACGCCAAAACTTAGAAGCTGAATCACTCATCATGGTCAACTTGTTACCTGAATTTAAAGGTTTCTCATATATCCGAGAGCTGCCTGCCAAACTATCGATAACTGAGGGACATCGTAAACATAGCAAAACTTTGTGACACCTTCCTATCACAACTCCAGAATTATCTACGAATTCAACGTCATAATTAATATTTAGCCTCGTAGGTATGCTTGCACCTACGGCGTCATCAACCTTATGGCACATTAGTTTTTGAAAGGGTCTGTAGTAATTTGTAAATCTGCTATCATTAAACATAGATACCTCTTGCCCCTCCATATTACGGTCATGTTCCTCACTAACGTTTCCAACTTTATCTTTGAGACAAATATCAACGGCTTCTAATGGATTTTTCTTTAGTTGACCTCCTAAATCCTCTCCAAAGACAGCAGAACAAAGCTGTAAATCTTCACTAATATTATTGTCGTAGAATTTCATAATAGGCATGTCAAAATCATCTATAAAAACAGAAAAGGAGGCAAATAATGGATCGCAGCTCACACCAACACACCTTCCACCGGGAGATTTCTGTGGTTTCAGTTCGAACGGCTGGTTTAATCCCTTTGAGATGTAAACTTCCCCGCCGACAGTGCATAGAATCAACTCACCTCGCATCCCGACATCAAAATCTAAACAGCGGTCCAACCACGTCTGTGGAACCCAATATGGGCAAATGTTAGGGATGGATGGCAATTTACTCCACATATCTTTAGATTCCTGCATCTTAAGGATTCCAACGGAGCCATCATTATAGAGGATACAGATGTTGTTACCAAAGGAATTACGCGTCCGGATCTTGATGACCCGTTGTGAGTCAGCAGGAAGTGACGGCCTAAATGTGGCAAAGTTATCACCATGAAAAATGCTAGGTTTGGTTAACGTAAATTTGTATTTTTTAAAATCTGATAGAACACATAGTTTGTAATTATCTGACCAGATTAAGGTTGCATATTCCTGACATATCAAATCATGCACATTTTGAGTATTCGTTTGGCACACGATGCACTGAGGTTTTTTACCATCATGCTCAGAAGCACTATAAGATGGGGAAATGAGGGGTTTATATGGCCCCATTTGTCCTGAATTAGAGCCCCATGAGTACAAGCAGCCATCGACTCCCAAAGCAGAAGAATGAACATTAGAACAAGAAACAAACGAGATCCGATTCTCTCGAATAATCGATACCTGCTGTATAAACGGACAACATGATTCGCCAAGCTCATATCCCAATTGATTACATTCATTACCACCCCATGAATACACCTTTCCGGACTTTGTTAAAATTAGATTGTGCGTGTCGCTTGAGGAAATGCTCGATATAGTTTCCTTATGATCAAAAGATACCCTTTCAAATTGAAAATTTTGCAATTTTAAACTTTCTGAATCACTGTTTAAGGCCCCCCTAGCTGTGTTCCCTGACGAATATATCTGATTGTTGACCGTAAGCAACACAGAATGCCGCTTATTCATGTAGCACACCCGAAATCGTGGTGCGTCATCAAGAACCGTTCCAGCCAACTTATATGACTCGACCTCATACCAAATTTGTCTTGCCTTCGAGTCACCAGTTCCCAACTGGAAATAATCGTTTTTACCCAAAGTATAGCACCTTCGGGATCCTCTGTTCTTGTACCAGTTCCGCAACTTTTGAATGGATGGCCGCAATTTGGTGATATCTGTCGACCAGTCGACATGTGTTGACTTGTAATTTTCCCTTGGTAACACACTATTGGGTAACCTACTTAGTCGCCAATAATCATTCAATTCCTTAAGTAATCTTAATGGGGTAAAGCCCTCTCTATCTTTCAAGTCCAGAATGGTACCCCTCCCGAGATGATTTACGGCTTCAAACGTAGTATGCCAGCGGTAGTAAATCTTGAATGCCTTCTCATATTGGCCACTTATAAAACAAAGATGCAAAGGAGAATATCCAGACTCCCAGTCTTGAGAATAAGGTTCAATATCATCAATAATACTCTCTATATGCACTTCACAACACCGAGATAAATGATATGAAAGTGACCTTCCAAATATGTCTAAGTTGTCACTATTTTTCTCACTCTTTGGCATACTGCCACTAGCGTATTTCAAAATAAACGGCAGATTGATGAATTACTTAGTCCTTGAGACTCTACCTCTAAGTTGTTGAGTTAAATATATAACATATCTTCAAGCATTGAGCTGTAAATGGCATAACGTAGGTCACGTGCTCCCACGTGACAACGTAATTTTCTGATTTCTGTTGATTGCGTAGATTTGGCAACCTTGAGGTACTATACATCGTGTGTACCTTTAAATCAACATAACCAAATCATATAACCATGATAAATGAATAGTATATCTGTATGTCAGTCATGAGGGTGATGTATCAGCATAGAAAGCATAAGACTACCTCTAGAAGCCTAGTGGAAGAATTATTCATTCCAACTGTAGTACAGGATGCACGGATATATTATCACGTGATACTGTAATATAAGGAAGTGAAGGAAATCATTGGTTGATTAGTACAACCAGTCTATTAGGCTTATAATTGTTATATTTGGCATCTATACAAAGAGGTGGCGATTGTATATTATATGTATCTAAGGAAAACGGATGGATTCAAGTGCGGCTGATTGATCAGAGGAAAAAACGATGGATCGCTCTATTGATCTTCAATTAATATTGGCATCTGCAGATGGTGCATTGAAGACGGTTTTTGATAAAATTTGCAGCAAAACCATGCACCCGTTTCAATTACGGACATGCCATTGAGTAAGGTTATGCTATGAATTTCCATATGGACTCGCAGGGTCTGTATTACTTTGACATACTGATCAATCCAAAACCATACACTCGCCCAGCATGTCTTATCCACGCATTTGAGGATGACTGCGATAATTTTGAAAGCCGAAACTGCGCTTGCGATCGATTGGACCTCTTCGTTGATGGAGGAGAGACCGCACATTTTCGTAATTTGACACTATCTCGGAGCTATTTGAATTACCTTAATGAAAGGAAGCTACACCTGATCACAGTTCGCATGGTTGCACAAGGCAAGGTGCCTATTAATATTGTAACCGATAAGAAATGGCAGAGGTTAGTAATGCAATATGAATTGAATGATATAATAACAGGAGACGATTTGATAAGAGATATCTATGATGTTTACTATTACAGTGACGAAAGCTTGGTAGTAAATACACAACAAGCAATATATGCAAATGTTCAGGTTGATATTTTTAGGCCGAAGAAATTGGGGTCTAGTTACATGTGTATATTTGCTAATTTTGTGCCCCAGTTAATCGTTGGACGGAATTCTGGTGAATTCCATTCTATTTGGCTCAATGATGCCTTAAAACCTGAGAACAGACAGTTGTTAGCATTTGTTCCTTTAAAAAACCCTAGAGATAGTATGGAAAAACTTAATATTTTCCATGAAACAATGGAAAGATACCAATTAGAAGAGAGCGTCTTAAGTTTTGTTGTTAACGATTTGGATATGCATTTTGAAGATGCAGATCTGTCTCCTTATTATTGCGCCGAGTTATTGAATATGTCTTATATCAACAGTGCTAATAGTATTTTAGATATATTATCTTTTCTGATGTTTACTCATGCAACCAAAGAACTTGAAATATCCTCAGTGTTTACACAATTGGTTGATACACATCCAGTGATAGAACCCATGCAGAAGGAAGCCACGCATATCTTTGACATTAGAGACGAAGATATTGCTGATAAAAAGAAAAAGTTGATTTGACGCAATATAGTTATTCTGATTTACAAGCATTCTTGGATTCCGAACAAGGTTATCATTCCTGGTCGAGTTGGCAATTCAACCAGAAACATATTTTTGACGATGAGAATGTTACGTTGAGAGTCAACTGTAGTGATCAAGAATGGAAAGCTTATAACTACTTCATTACTATATTGTCACCCATTAAAGCGCTACACTTAAAGTTTCTGCAGGAAGAAGGAAATGGACTAATAAATTGTTTCGTCATGTATGAATCTCTAGTGAACTATTATTATGCATTAAAGCTTGTTTGGAAAGATGAAACAGTTACAGACATCAATGGAACTGATTACTCCTTTCTAGTTCCACCAGTGGGATTGGATCAAGCAAAGAAAGACGCAGTTCTTCAATGTGTCCTATGCTATGAGAATATCTTTGAATATTATCATCATCGGTTTTTTAATAATCCGCTTCCATGGGTTGCCATCACTTTAAATCCGACAATGAAGTTTCAATATATTGAAGAAATGTTTCCCGAAAAAGCGGAAACTTACAAGAATATTACTTACAATTATCTAGATCATTACTGCAACCACGAGTATGTGAAGAGTGCAGATAATGACCCTAATGAGGAATTTCACGAATACTTAGCCCGGCCACATCTTGATTTGATTAATATAGGCGAAGGGTCCGATTCGATTGTCAAGTATTGGTTTGACAGAAAAGAGCTCTGGCCAGAACTATCCGTGTTAGCTGTTGCAGTATTTTATATGCAATGGCACACCACAACTGCGTTGCACGACATAACCCAAATTTCTGATTCTTTGATAAAAGCCAATGGCAGGAGACTTAAGTTTCCGATCTTTGAACTTCTTGTTAAAATAAAGCACCACATGATGCGTTTTGGAATGTGCTGACATCGAACACAGAGATACTGAACAAGTCTTGATAAGTTATTGATTAATATCTGGTAGGACTACACAATACTATATCTCAGCTACTAAAAGAAAACTAGCAGGTATAAAAAGGCATAACAAACCATGTATCCATATAAGAACAGTTCTAAGAATGAAGTGGTTATTAGAAATATTAGAGAATCCTTTCTCTAGCCATCTTAGTAGTATCTAATTTTAAACCACGTTTTCCTTTAACTTGGTTCCTGTATTCCTTCATATTTTCGAAGTATTTGTCAAATAAGAAGGAGCAATCCTGGGGACCACCTTTAGCCTCAGGATGAAACTGAGTAGAATAAATAGGTCTTCTAACATGAATTATCCCTTCGTTAGATTTATCATTCAAATTTAAAAAATAAGGGACAAACTCGCCAGCTGGAAGAGTAGATGCATCAACAGCATAGCCGTGATTTTGAGAGGTAATGTGGCATTGACCAGTTGTTAAATCAAGGGCGGGTATGTTGTGAGCTCTGTTTCCATATTTCATTTTAACAGTTGAAGCACCGGCAGCCCGGGCCAGTAACTGATGACCCATACAGATTCCAAACACTGGTAAATCTTGAAACTCTGGGCTTGCCAGTAACTTCTTCAAGTTAGCCACTGTAGTATCCTCGCAAAAGACTGGATCCCCAGGACCATTCGAAATAAAAACACCATCGAATTGGTCTGCGATGGAGCAAATATCGTAGTCGTAGGGCAAAACGACTACATTTGCACCTCTGGACAGCAAACAACGCAATATATTTTCCTTTACCCCACAGTCAATTAGCATGACATTGTACGTTGAGGATTCGCATGGGGCCGGGAAGTATAAAACTTGTTTAGTAGCTACTTGTGCAACAAGATTTACCGCAGAAGGGTTCACGCTTTTTGAAACTGGGGCTATGTCGTTCACAATTACTTCACCCAAAGAAGAACCAACTTCTCTTAAGTGCTGGACAACAGAACGTGTATCGATACCTCCTATAACTGCAACACCCTCTTTTTCACACCATTCACCTAAGGACTGGACTGCAGTCCAGTGCGAGTAACGCCACGCATAATCTGCAATGACAATAGCAACAACATGAATTCTAGGAGACTCCATGTACTTAGACAAGTTATATTCATCCCTTACCGACCCATCTGGAACGCCATAATTCCCGATCAAGGGCTGAGTGAAAACAAGTATTTGCCCCCTATAAGAAGGATCAGTCATTGATTCTGGATAGCCTACCAGAGAAGTGGTAAAGACAACTTCCCCATACGCGGATACGTTGGCTCCCACAGAATAACCCTCGTACGACGGCCCACCATTAATGGAAAAGGTCGCCCGAACAAAGTCTTTTCCTGTCATTCAGTTATTTGAAGTGGGAGGACCGGTGAATAATAATAATAAAAGTAATAATAGTAATATACTTTGCTTCTGGAAAAAGACTGATTCTTCTTATTGAGAGCTCGCTTTCCAGATGTGGTCGGAGATATAGTCACTGCACGTATATTGGGAGTAACAGAGCTTGAACATATATTCAGTGGTTTTTAGCTTTAAAACCTTTCGTAAAAAGGACTTGGAAGATATATGTATCTAGTAGCCAAAAGGTTTTAATAAAAAGTTCACTCTAGCTTCGCAATTAGCACTCTGATAAAAACTAAATGAACAGCAGTAACACAGAATCTGATAATTAAACGGAGGGTTAAATATTAAAAAATAGTTTCGACTTTTTATGAGCAAAAATGGTTTCAAAAAGTCGATATCAAAATAAATCTTGAGTTAGAATCCTGCAGGTAGTGTCAATAAGATGGAGCTTATGTTTGAATGTGCGTCCTTTTAAATTTCACGAACATGCATACTCTTTCAAAGGAAGAGTCATCGAGACTTACTGCGATGCTCGAAAAACGTGGAAAATTTAAGGGACGAAGATAACCCTGACTAAAGAGCCCGAAGTAGTACAAATAACAAACGATAAGCGTTAATGAAAGACATTTAAAGCATAATTTGACGAGTATAAAATACATAGGAAATTTTAAATTGCAATATTCGTGTCTATAGAATGGTAGTAATAATGCAATAGTAATAGTAATAGTCAATGATAATCTAGTATATATATGAGGTGTATATCTATATATCTATATATATTATTTCTAGTTTGATACAGTCGAAAAAAGAATCACTGAAAAGAATCAGAAATCAAAAAAGATCAACAGGTTCGGAGGCATTCATTTGAACCTCTTAACAAGATTCTTTTTCATTTCTTTCCTTTCCATTTCCATTCCCTTTTCATATATAAGTACAGTTAATTTTGTGTTTGATCGATCGACTCTTGTTTAGTTTGTATTCAATCATTCTGTTGTCTATGGGACACATGCACCTGTGTCATATATTGTTATAATGTCTGTTTGGAAGAAGATAGCCGGGATGAAAAAAAGGACGTGAATTATCGATGATTTGCCGTCAGTAATATAGAGACGGGGTCGGTAGTCAGATTCACGATGTGCGTATTAGCGCGAAGCAGAAGATAGGGGAGTTTATAGTATCTCGAACGCATACAGCAGGCCTAAAATTTGCCTAAAATTTGCATGATATAAGCTTGCTGATGTAAAAAAAGTAGTATAATAGAAGAATGTTTCGTCGTCATTGTCTCTTTTATTGTGTTCGGGGTTCCGTTTTAAAGTTTGTTTTGCCTTAGATGGTTATTATTATCGTTATTAGTATTATTATTATTATCATTCATAATCTAGTAGATGGCACAGCTGTGAAAATAGTGGTCAAGACAGCGGTAGTCACGAGGACTAGGAAGAGACACCACAAAGCACGTTTGCGCATGATGTTTAAAACGAACGGATGCCTTACCTTGGTTAGTCTATTTCTGCCTCCCAAGAGGCTGAAAAGCAAAGGCACTTTTGCGGAGTTTGTCTTCGACTTTTTAAGGCCCAATTCTGGTTCTGCAAATCTTCTTGGAGACACCAGAGTTTGCGTGACGCCACAAATGGCGTAAATGATATCAAGGTGGTAGATTCCGCACACGATGTAGTAGCATCCAACGAAGAATGGCAGCAGAGTAACAGTACGGACTTTACGGTTGTAATCGAGGAATATTAAGGTGTATCCAACCCAGAAGCCAATACCCCAGAAGAAGAATCCTGTAGCCACCCTCGATAAGGTGGTGCACTGAGAGTAAGGCGAGGTCCTTGTTTTCTGCGTAAGTGAGACATCGTAGTGCAAGTTGTGCAAGGCCACAGACGAAAGAAATTTGGGGAAGCAATAGATCTCCAAAAACTGGAAAGATATTATTTTGAGGGGTTCAAACACATCGGGATCATATCGCTGCTCACCCTTGACCATATTAATGACTTCGAGCCGCATGTGTTCAGGAACGCTCGTAAGCAGTCTCTCGGAACGCATGTTATCCTTAGCCACCAAATACCTATCGACGATCGCATTTGCACTAGCGATCAACTGTTTGGTAGTAAGCTTGGGCCGCTGAGATTCCTTCATCTGACGCACTAAATACTCATCTAGCATTACTGACAAGTGTGCATCCTCCGCCGTAGCGTAGTCACCGTGCCCAGGCTCCTCACCGTCATATCCTTTATTGTTACCTTCTCCTCCCTCAGCCCCATGAGGCAAGTTCTCCAACAACTGCGAAAATCTATCTGAATCTGCCTCCCCCTTCAAAAACTGACTGATCCGCTTATTATCATGGTAGTCCAAATACCCATCATTCAATAAGGCATCCAATAATAACGAGCTGGAAACACTCATTCTATTGTTGTTATTATTATCCGCCGCCGCGTCTGACCCGGCCGCCGACACCTGGCTATGCCGCTTCTGCCGGTGTTTCTGCTGCTGCTGTTGCTCCTCAACCTCCAATAACAACATAGACTCCCGAATCCCCCTCACATAGTCCTTACAAAGCCTCAAATGTGCCATCACATCCACCCAAAAGTCCATATAATTCAAAGCCCCAGGATACTGAAACAAAAACGTATAAAATGACCACGAATCAACAGGTGCGGCTGTCTGGTTAGTCAAAACCTCATACAAAGTAGGTAACCGCTCCGATTGGAACCTTCTCTCTTCCGTCTCCATTATTTCCTCAACTTCTCTTTGTTTCGCTTTTTTTGTCTTTCTGATATTACTCTATGTGGCCTAAATATCTCTTTTTTCAAACCCTCTCGCCAAACTGATGTTCCTTTCAAGATCGTTCGACCTTTTTCAAATAACAAATGTCCTTGACCCTCTATAAAACTATATTAGCGATAGTACGTACTATATTAGCTGTATATATGTGTGTGTGATCGTGGTCAAAACATTTTATTTTTTGCAAATGTTGAAAACAACTAACGATATGCAACTTTTCCTGATCCGTCGCTTTTGTTTACTTTTGAGACCGAAACCACAACATCACTATGTACGTCATCGATCCTCAATTTCACTTTCGTCTGTCACGTGACCATCAAGAAACCTCACCGACCGTAATCACCACAACAGTAACCACCACCAACCAAACCACACAACCTTGGGCAATACCCCTCCTATCTCCACTAGCTGCCCCACCCTTCAGGAGATTCCCGGCACAATAGTAGATGCAAATAAACTTCTGGCCAGCCTCCTTCTTCAAGAAGCTCGAGAAACCTTCAACTTCACCATTTGGGGAATAACCACAAGGACGGCGGCGTCAGCGTATACGATAACAGCACAAGCTGAACGAAGAAAGTGTGAAAGAAATATTGACAAATCACAACCGCTGCTCCAAACTTTGGAGCGGCGGACGGGAAAGTTAGTCCCCGGTTATTTCTCTTACTGGAGCCCAATCAATTAGTGAAATGGGGACAAGCGAGGCTACGTTAGGTAGTATAGTTTTAGGCAGGGTAGGGTAGCTTAACTGAGTTGGTGTTAGTAATAAGTTAATCATTATGACTACCAATACAGAACCGCAAGCAACAAAAGAAATATGACAATATCAGAACAGGAAAAAAAGGATTGCAGGACTAACACTGATAACTTATAATAATAATAGGAACAATTAAATAAAAATTGAAAGATAAAGAAAAAATGATATTATAGTACTACTATTGGTAGTGGTAGTGGTAGTAAAAATTTTGTAGACAGATTCTGCATAGGGGAGGAAGATGAAGTCCACTTTTTTCAAGAAATTTTGTTGGTGTGTGACAGAGAGGAAAGGAGGATGAGTTGGGGAAGCATTGGGCAGTAATAAGGTGGTGTGGTGTAGCAGTAGTAGCAGAAGTAGTGGTAGTGACAGTATTGTTTTATAGTTGGGGATGGGAAATTGGCACTGGGCATTGGGAATATTTTTCAACAGTCCGGCGCAGGTAGCCGTTCCCGTCCGGGGCGGATAAGCAAATAAGAGATGTGTTTCATGACCCAAGAGAGGGGGATTATAGATTAGATTTGTGAGCTTCAAGCTTAATTTTGAAATCCTTGCAGTTATCTGCGTCGATGTGATATTTCAGCCAATCCTTGTTACTGTTGAAGTGTTCGTAGCACGCCGCACAACGTCCGGCGGAATTAGCCCTTTGGGCTTTGGTAGTACCTACTGGGTAGACAAAGTGGATAGACTTCAGATGAGTTCTGAAGGTGTCCTTGCGAGAGAATTCTCCTGAAGGGTGGCATCTGCAGTCTTCAGACCAGTAAGGACAGCGGAAGGCTTTATTTGGCATATGTTTTTTCAAATGTCTTGTTAGGTAACCCCGAACCTTGAAGCTAGAAGGGCAATATGGACATTTATAGATAGTGGTACTTTCAGTGGTTGGTGGATGGCACACAATTCTATGGTAGTTCTCGTGGGTGGCAGAATTGGAGGCGAAGGAGGAGGGAGTAATGTTACTACTATAATTCTGGTCTTCAAGGGAGATATCTAAAATCTGAACAGAGTCTCCTGAGTCTGTTGAGGAAATATCATCAAAGTTCACCGGCGATACTAAGGACGAGCTACCAGGCAGTTTAAAGCTGAATCCACTGCAAATCTCCTCATCAAGAGACGAAGGCTCCGCACAAGAAGAACCTAGAGCTGCTGGGGGTTCCTCCGCAGCTAGTGACTGGCTGTCTTCGCCAGCAGATCTTAGAGACAGGTTATCAGCAGTCATTAAGAAATCCCATAACTGAGTCGTTGTCAATTCGTTCTTCTGAACGATAGATGTGTTGTCTGTCCTGCAGGCATATTGGCTATTATCGTTGTAGTTATAGTTCTCTCTGTAGTTGTAGTCATTGTAGTCATTGTAGTTCTTTACTGCCACACTATTGTTGCTGTTATTTGTTTGTGCCGCATTGTAATAACCTGTACTACTGCTGTTCACTTGGCTAATTTCATTACTCAGATCCGTATCTGGCAGAATCGCCCGCTGCCGTTGCAACTGCTCATTCAAAAGGCCCAAAGACACCACATTACCTTGGGGGACACCAACAGGATGAAACTGAATATAACCCATACTTGTTTCTGCTTAGATCTCTTTTCTCGACTCAGGTCGCCTATGGAGGGCACTTCTTTCTATGTCTACCGTGAAAATTATATTCCATTCACTACTCGAGTAGCCAAAGTGGAACTTCGTCTTTATAAAAAATTATTATATAGAAACAAAAGGTCAACTTAGGTTTTCTTTCTCTTTCCCTGATATCCGATATTAAGATGACTTCTTAAACTTCGGCTCGATTTCTTTTCTTCGAGCTCGATGCGTTCTGCTTTTAAACAAACCTTAATATTTCAATTACCTAACCTAGATGCAGTGTGGTGGTGTCTGCATGTCTACTTTGCTTGACGTTGGTGCGCCCGACTTATTTGCTCTCCATCATCTTCGAGTCGGCGACGCTCTCCAGCAGGCTGTTGTTGTTTTGTTTCCTCTCGCAATATCTGAACTCTTGGAACGCATAATGTCTCTGTATCGTACTAACTAAATAGAGATACAATAATAGAAATAATTATGAGAGATAAGTACAACATTTCTGTGGTGCGACTTTGAGATAGCAAAAAGAACCAGATGGCCAAAAACGGACACAACCGAAGAATGCAGCGCACATTTCGGGTTATCTATAAACCATCACATGACTATGTTGAAATCGTGGCTACAGAAGGCATCCTCGAGAGAATGCCAAGGAAATATGAGGGTGTGTTAGTGTTGTAGTTTTTTCAGTAGGAAGTACTAGGTATTTAGGGTGGATACGTAATATCGAGGGATCCTACAATGTTTTAGGCGACACAGGATGAAAAGGAGAGAAGACATCCTGAGCAAAGAAGTACGGTTCGCGGCGCAGTTAGATGACCATCCAAAGAGCAGTTCCGACCAGGAGGCCCAAACAAACCGCAGTGATAAGTGCGGCTTTAATACGATCTTTGGAGCCAATGTTAAGACGGCTGTGGAGAACATTATCCATTGGTGTGCCAAGACCAGCGCCGGGATCACCGTTACTTGTTCCACCGGCATTTTTAGTTAAGGGAGGTGCTTTAGTATGGATCAGTAGATTTTGAATTACTTCAAGAGCACTGGCCTGCTCACCAAGGCCGTAATACCCATCCCAACTGCCAGTGGTCCAATCCAAACCGCAGGTTTCCCCGTCTTTACCTCCTGAACAGGAGGCAGCCGCAGCCGCAGCCGAAGCCTCGAGCAATGGATCTATGGTTTCTCTGGTGAAAGGAGCAAGAACACTTGTCACAGCCAGCATACGTGAGAAGATGCTCTTAAAAGAACGTTGATCGTTATTACAGATTTTGTTATCTTGGCAGGCACGTTCATACATAATATTATTTCTGAAGAAGAAAGCACGCGCACCTCCGAGGATCTGTCTCAAACGGGTTTCCCATACAGGATCTCCATTAGTAGCGTTATACATATATGCGCAACCACCAAGGATGACACCATGGTTATAGGTCCACTCTATACCTTTGATATCTTGACAGTTGTCACCGATATGTGCACCGTCGAAAACATTTGCTTCATCTTTCAACACGACGAACTTTACATCAACAAGCCAGGAAAACGTTTCATTCGCAATATCCAAATAAGTCGAGTTCCCAGTGTACCGACCAAGCCTAGCAGCTAACTGGAAAAGACACCCGTTCGCAATGGTATTCTTGTAATCATAACCAAGATTCCAAGTAAATATCTGCCATCTGAGACCTCCACCACAATGCTGGCTATCCCACCGGGCATACATCGTATTGAAAACAGCCTGCGCCATCGTGAGCCAACCTGGAACATTACCCATCTGTGCATCGGGGAAGTTACGCTCAACAGCTCCCATAATAAAAAGTCCCCAGATACCCTGATCATCATTACCTTCTGTCATCGACTGGTTACTAGGAATATAATCGTAATTAGCTCCTGTCTGAGCAATCATCGACTCATATAACGTGCTGTTGTACTCCATGTTGTCACACAAGTACCAGTTCTCTAACATGCCTGCAAATACCAATCCCGCTTCCCACCAGTAGTACGGTTGGATGAACATCCCCACAATACCACCAGGCGTACTCCCCCAGTAATAATCCATAATACCCCTCTGTATCTTTTGCGTCGCTGCACATATTGAATCTTTAGACTTCACATCTAACTGCAATCCTCCGCAAACCGGTACGCATATTAGCAGCAACAAGCTATAGAGTTGTACTATAATTCTCATTTTATTTCCTCCTCCTAATTATGCTTTCATATATTGATATATTGACTCCAACAATTATCTGTTTACTATGTATGAATAATACCCCCGGATCCCTTTTGCTTCCTTATCTGATTATGACGTTCTAAACCTTATATTGAGAAGACTTCCCATGTACTGTAGTTTAACCATTAAGAGGGGTCTTTTAGTTGAAGTTCATCAAATATTGATAAAAATAACCAGCCTCCAATTTCATCACTTCATACGCCACTTACAGTCCGCGCCCAAATTATTATGAGCTTACATCATTAGTACCTAATAATATATGTGAAGCTTGTTGAAATAGGAATATTTCCGTAGGCGAAATTGACCCAGCGTTGGTAAAAACAATACGAAATAGTTAACTAGCAGTGGTTTCAATATTTAATATTTTCACTGCTGTCCTTTGGACAGTGTGCTGCCGCAATTGAATAATGTATGCTGTCACCGAAAACTGTAAAAGCGTCAAAATCGTATTACGTAATATAAAAGTTCGTTCCTGGTACTACATATTCAAATCACTCGCTAGGCCCGCAGGTCTCGACGGTTACTTTTGAATCAACGACATCCAGCTCTTTTAAGTCAAAGTCTAATATACTATAAACGCCGTCAACAGAACTTGATATTTCTATGTTGCCAATAAAGTTACCAGGACTTAAAAAGAAGGTATTAGTTGAAGCCATAGAGCCTTCATTGAAGAACAACTCCAGAATGTTAACATCAACGATACCTTGGACTTTGTAAATGGAGTAAGAGCCGTCTTGGGACCATGGTTCGCCGTTTACAGATAGCCTGTTGGTGAAGAATGGATTGCTGTGGACGAATTCGACTTTTGTGTTTCCACGGTCGATGAAGAATGCTGCAGCTTGAGCGTTGTGGCCCAATCTCAAGTATTCAGTTTGATCTTTAGAACCCTTTAGGAAGAAATTCAAGTCGGCAGATTGGGTATTGACGACGGTTGTGGAGTTGCATGCGAAAGTGACGGTAAATTCGAAGGTTCCAGTAGGGGTACCTTCGATAGGGATAGTCAAATTGGCGGTTGAGTTTAAGGCCTTGTTAGAGAGAGCGTACCTACTTTCAGAGGGTTTGTCATCACCAGCAAGGTTTAGTACTGGCACTGAGTTCAAGTTTAGCTGAACACTTTCTGGAGTTGGGGAATATTGCTGAATGGTAAACCTTCTTGGCAAAGACATTGATGACCTCCAAGGGTAAGTTGGCACATAGGCAGAGTATTGCCAATTAGACGTCCAAGCAATACCAAGATAGCTAGAGTCATCGGGGCTATTGAAGAAACCTTGGAAAGCATAAAAGTCTTTACCAAAATCAAGCATTCTGGTTTGATGAGTGAAAGGCGTGAATGTGGTCCCGTTAAAGTCACCAATGAAGTACTGGTTGAAAGAACCTCCCTGTGGACCACCTGGATTAATAGCCAAAAACAGAACCCACATATATTCTGTATCGTTGTTCTTGACATCATATGAATTGTCTTCCAAGGTATAGTTGTTGTTAGTCGCCTTGGTGACAGGTATTTTCGCTAATCCAGGCGCTTCATACTGGAAACCTAAAAGCCCACTATCAGTAAACTTCGACTCTAATGTCCAGTCTTTTAGATTCTCAGATGAATAAATGAACACACTGTATTGCTGACATAACGCAACTGTCATTATCCACTTTTGGGTCTCTTCATGCCAGATAACCTTAGGATCTCTGAACTGGGTAGAGTTGAACTCCACAACGGGGTTGTGCTCATATTCCTGGAAGGTATAACCACCATCAGTGGAATAAGAAAGATACTGTGTTTCAGATTCAGGAGTATTGTAAGTCCAAATTGCAACAACTCTTTGCCGTGGGTCAACAGAATCATCAAAAAAACCAGAGGTGTTGTTGTAATCAATAACCGCAGAACCTGAGTAAACTCCAGAATCGTTACGGGCAGGCGAAATTGCAACACCATGGTTTTTCCACAACATCAGATCCTCAGACGTCGCGTGACCCCAGCATAATGGAAACCCCCAAACCATATCATTTGGATTATATTGATAGTACAAATGGTATAGTTTTTCCTTAGCATCATACCATAGACCGTTAGGATCGTTCATCCACCCGCTATCTGGAGTGGCATGAATCAAAGGTCTGTCTGCAGCTTTTCCAGTATTATCAATGTCTCTTTCAACTAATTCAGAGGCATGATATGGAACATACGAGCTAGTGGCGACACTTCCCAAGAGTACCAGTGAATACAGTTTAGAGAATATCATCTTAGCTTATTCTATTAAACCGAGGAACAATTCAATCCTTAGAATTAGAACCTCTAAGAAAAATAAGAACAGTTTGACCTGAGACACATAACGCATACATAAATACCTACACATATTTATATAAGTATATGTATTATTTTATTTTATTTTATGTTTTATGCGGGATCACCCGTCGACGTTCACTTTTAGTGTCGTGAGACATCTCATCATTGTAGGCAAGCCTAAAAAAGAAAGAAAATAATCGAGAGAGTGAATGAATGCCAGATTCCCACGGATTTTAAACAGTATATGTTCCAAAAGAACAGATTGCAATAATAAGAGAAAGCATCCGTAATTACATAGAATAACAAGTGGGTTCTTGGTTTTTCCATATTACATAAAGCTAAAACCAGTCTTATTACGGCTCTCCACGCCCAAGATACCATTGAAACTAGCTAGGTATTCCGAATTTTTTTGATGTTCGAGGCTCAACAAAAAAAACAATAGCGCATGTACTCGAAGGGCAAATTGAAGTGCAGCCCAGAACGAAGTGTAACGCTTTTGCTTTTTTTAGGTATAAATTACCGGTGCCTAATTCTGGTTCCTGCTGCACCTCAACCCGAAGAAATCCGGGGAAATAACAAAAATCCTTAGTGGAGATCTAACTAAAAATTACCCCATATGAGGTCATGCATAACATTTGACTGATAATAATTAATCCGTCAAAGGTTCAGGTTCAGGATCTGTGGAAATGGAGAGAAGGTATATGGAACAGATTTAGAAACAAGAAGGTTAAAAAGTTGCCCGATCTTGCGAAGAGTATGCCATTCTGAAGCAAAACAGCATACGTTATGGAGATTTCAGAATTTACGTGGGCTAAACTTACTCCACTTCCGTTCATGATTTACCAGCAAGGAAGGTTTTTTGGAATATCGAAGTTTTGAGGAAGTACTAAATGGCAACGAACAGCAAGCTAAGAAAATAATAAAACAATTTAGAACAAGCCTATTACGACATATGCCTATTTTCACCCTAAATGAATGACATTCTCTTTAAAACAACATGGGTGGTACCTTATTAGGCTGGTAACTTAAGCAATGCTGGGCAGTGTATTAATTAATGTAATGATCCAATGCTAACTTGCCAGAAAGTGGTCGTTTTGAAATGAGGTGATTATTCGGTGAAGGAATTGCGAAATATATTGAGAGCTGAAGCAAAAGTAATGCCGTGTTGCCACCCGTGCTTATATTAAAACCATACCTTTCACCAAGAAGGATAATCTACTGAATACGTTGCATTTATGAATCGCCCAAGTTTCTTGTACTTACGGAAAATATGTTTACTATTTGAATGCATGCACGTTATGTATGCGGGGTTCTACCCTTTTTCTTCTACCCGCATTTGGCAAAGTCAAAAAATCTTCTGTCTATACTTTACAAACTGCGCTCAAAGAACCGTTACTTAAAAGATTATTGCACGATAGACTGTCAAACCTTTTCTTGTAGTATTAAAGGTTTTTTTTATAAAAGCTCAGAGGATAATATTCCTGGTATGCCGTTTTAATTATGCTTGTTTTATTTAGGCAATGCATGGCTTGAGTCATACTCCGTATAATACGCTGGAGGTGAACTCCTTCGGAGCAATTTGAATAACCAACCATCTTTTTCTTTAATTAAGTGCTTGATGCATATATTAAGGGAGTTTAGAACATGAATTTAGTATGCTTTCAAAACATGCAATAAGATTTGAACATTTAATCCTGAATCATGACTATGCACCAGGGTTAGATGTGGGATAGCGTGGAAACTCTTACATAACGGAACTGCGGTCTCCTTTGTGACCTATCTACGTGCTAAGATCGAGGCTAGATGCGGAAGAAATAACGCTGATAGTATACATATTTATTAACTTGTTGATTCTCATTGATCATATTCACCTCTAGTATATTCAGCAAAAAAGTCCAGAACATTCTTTTGGAATAAATTCACAACACTTTCTGGGAACCTAGAAGCCACTTCATTCTGCATTTTTGTTTGATCCATATCCTGGAGGACAACAGCTATGGCGTCTAGTAACATTAGAGAAAATTCACTGTACCAACGGTGATTCCAGCAACATAATCTAACGCATAAATCAATGATCCTATTATCCTGCGTACTAATGGTATTAACGATCTGCGAAGAGATCATGCCAGAAGCGCCGCCCCTGTGAATAACAAACTCACGTTCTTTCAAATAGTATTGCAATAGCTTTCTACATGATTGCGCTGAGAATCTTTGGCGTAAGCCATTCTGGAAAGCCTTTGCTGCTTCATGGTAATGATGTAGTCTATTGGCACAGAGCCCTAGTAACTCCCACTCAAAAGTTGTTTTGATATACTGTGTATTTTGAGCTTCGAAATGTAATTGTTCTGCTTGCCAGATCGTATATATTTTCAAATCGTCATATATCAGCATGAACAAGTTATCCAACCATCTTTCACATAATCTTTTAGAACGCAACCCTTGAGGGGTTTCTGAGTCAATACTAGGAGTGCTAGCGCTTTGATACTCTTCCTCCATAACGAACAATTTTGCACGATATTTCAAAAGTGGTTCCCAACCAGTCTTTTTTGCAATCTCTGCAAGTAGGGAATAAGCTAACTGGAAGTTGCTCTTCAAGTTAGCAGCAGGTAAATTTGTTAATGCTGGGTCCACAGATTTGTGTTCAGCTATAACATCCTGAGAATTCAATCCAGTAACTTCCTCTAAAATAACGTCTACGGGCAATGGAAGATGCAAATTCCCAGACTCCTGAGTGACAGTTATTATACGTTTGAACACATACTTCTCCTTCAATGGAGACATTGGGCAAGTATTTAATGTTAGTAGTGCATTTTCTATATCACCCAATGCTGTGAAGCTCTTAACCAGCAAGTACCATGGCCAAAACTCACTCGGGGCAGAATTCACCGCGGCCTGAGAGGTATCCCGAGCCAGTTCCAAATCATTTTTACGATCCAACAGAAATTCTGTCTCAATACAGAGCAATTCGGAGTTATATTCTGTTGTTTCATCAGAAGACAATTCTTTGTGAATCATCTTAATCGCATCCACCTCACGATCAGCCTGAATCAACAAACGGGATAAAACGACAACAACTTCTGGATTAGATGGTCTGAGCTTTTCCAGCATGTGTCTACAGGGTTCAAAGTTATTCGTCAACCTTGCTAATTGCAGCAAAGTTTCGACAAGGTAATTATTGGTATGTGATATGCATCCAATATGGGGGGGGGCACCCAATCGCGGGCCTTGGTGATAAACTAAAGGAAACAATGTAATAAAGGAAGTTGCAATATCTCCAATCTCACTCGAGGTAAACGGGTTCAAAATTCTTGTCTCTACAACGGAGTTAACCTCACCGTCTTCAAAGTTGTCCAGCATCATCATCAGAGTCCTCGCCACGCCACTAATAAACGTTTCAGCCCACAACAAATCATGCTCCGATTCATCCAACTGGAGAAGCTCACCTCGAACATCCACTACAAAGGACTGCACCGTACCTGGTATGTGAACAGTAACATTAACGTCGCATTGCCGAAATATATTCCAAGTACAATACGAGATCTTGGACACCTTGAACGGCTTCTGTTTACCAAACCAGATCTGAGGCTCCTCAGAAATACAGTCTGCAATGCTCTTCAAAAACACCGCAATCGAAGTTGGATCCGACGTATCAGCTCCAGTACAGTATAGATACGTCCCAATCACACCTTTTAACTTCTCGGCTGGCTCCTGTGACGAAATGTCCTGGCTTACAGACGTGGCCCTTTTATGCGAACTATTCTTGCCACTAGATGAAATATACTTAGATATAGATATCAAATCCGGTGGACCCAAATCCTGAAATTGAGCCAGTTTAGCCTTGCGTTGCTCCAATGCAAATCCAGGTGTATCTTCTTTCACCCTGAATTCATCGTTATAATGTTAGTACTTAGATTTGTATGGATGCGCTTTGCAAGCAAATGAAACTGAATCCGCTCCCGCCCTGAACACATACTCTGGAATTGAACCCTGTGAAAACATTTTTGTTATCCCTGAAACTGTCAGTGAAGTATTATCTCTTTCAAATACCTGCTGTGACCAAGAGGTAATATATGTAAACAGTTGATTGTACGTTTGAATCGTATCATTTTGTTTTTTCGAAGGTGGTGGTGGCGAAAACGGGACTTGGTAGGCTAAGCTTTGACGGTAGGCGTAGTCGATCCACGGTGTTCAGTGTAGCGTCTGAACGTGCAGAAGAAACCATATCTGCTGCTTTCGAGCAAGCTCCAGACCCGTAATGCATGCTAACGTTTGGGACGCATGTCCACTTCCTTGTGTGTCGTGTCCGTCTTCTCAGCTCACTTGAGTGAACCTTCGAGTGGCTCTTCTCCCCGCATACTTTACACATTAGCCTTGGAGCTGATTCTGGAACAACCAAACAGGTATGATGAAACACCAAAAGCTAGGGAGCGCCTGCGGATATAGGGCCCATGGATGCATTGGCCAAAATGCAGCATTCCCGATTGGAAAAGGACCAGTGCTGGAGTATAATACGGCCCAGCAGCATATACATTTGAAACTATTATACAGTCATATAAAATGATTCACTAATAATCCCCCTACCCCCTCCCACCTAGCTTACAAAAGAGAAAGCAGAAAAAAACGATGCATGCATGCATATCACAGGGAGGACCTTCATTCCTCTGTCAATTCATCGTCCAATCGCCATTCTTTAGCCGTCAAACAGTACTTCTCAGGAGGTAGACGTACACCCCACATGGACATCACCTGGGGAAGCGGTTTTTTGTTTCGTTCCTGCGCCAGCTGCAATAGCAGTTCCTTAGGTGCTGTAGGCTTGAACTGATACTGTGTCCTTGCTCCAATAGCCAACCGCACATCCTCCACAGTCAACTCGCTGCTGCCACTCCCATTGCTCGCATAGTCGTTATACAGCACTGCATCCTTCAATACACCTCTAGTATAGCGATGGGCAAAATCCATAAGTTGGAGTGGTACTTGATCTTCATACGCGTGGATCGACTGTGACGCCAGCAACAAGTGCAAAAGCCTAACATCCCTCGGAATATCCTCCTGTTCAGTCATTTTAATTGAGAGGTTGAACCAGAACCACACACAGCCTGAGCTTTAAACACACCAATGCTTTCGTACTGTGCCTCCAGAACCCAACTGTCGCCTCAGAAACCGTGACAACTTATGAATGTCTGCCATGAAGGCAAAGAAAGATTCTCAGGAAGCAAGAACGGCGGAAAAATTCCAACCCACCACGTGACCAACATATCCGGGTAACGTTTTAGGTGGCAAACCCCTCCTCTTCCTCGAGATGGCGTTGTTTCTGCTCCCAGAAGTTCCTGGAATATAAAGCACTTGAAATATAAAACCTGTCCATCCAAATTCAACTTTACAACTCTTCCGTGTAACCGTTGTAATACTGCAAGATATGTCAGACGATTGGGAAGCAACTACGGTTATTGGACAAAAGGTAAGGAGGGGCGGTGGCGGTCCCAGACAGCAGGTGGCCAGAACTCAAGGACAAATCAACGCTGCCAGAAGGGCCGGTCTAGTGCTGTCTGTCGACAAAAAGTACACCTCAAGCAACACGAAGGGTAATAATGAGGGACAAAGACTCACGATGGTTGACCGTGAAACGGACATTGTGAAGCCAAAAAAGCTAGATTCTTCAGTTGGTAAGGCGATTTCCAAGGCCAGGTCGGATAAGGGTTTGAGCCAGAAAGATTTGGCTGTGAAAATCAACGAAAAACTCACTGTCATCAACGACTACGAATCCTGCAGAGCTATTCCCAACCAGCAAGTTCTAGGCAAGTTGGAAAAAGCTTTGGGTGTCAGATTGAGGGGTAAGAACATCGGCGAGCCTTTCGGAGGCCCTAAGAAGTAAGTTATGGACAAGATGTTGTTTTCTCGTATACTCTCTCCTCTCTCTCATGAATTATCAAGTTTTTTGTTGCATCTGAATATAAAATACTATTAGTTTTACACGTATATATGTAAATATACCATTCTGGTGCTATATTGTGCGAGGAGCTGCTGCTGCTGCATAAGGAATGTCGGGCATCGCAGCATCATCTGAATTCCGGAAAATGGTTTTATAATTTTTTTCAAATTTGGATAAAAAGTGAACCTTGTAGTTTTTAATAACTCCTTTTTAGTTACATGAAAAGGTTGTAGCTTTCCAAAGGTTGTAAATCAGTTTCATCCAGTTTCAGAGTAGTGGACTCCAATTTAGATATGGATTCGCTATCTTGTACCTCCAGACATGAAAATTCTGAGAGTTTTTCAATTTCTGATAAGGCATTAAAATTGACGAGTGAAGAGGACATAAAGCCCCATTTAACGTCGCTTTCTGAACTCTCGAAGGTAACTAAGATTGATCTTTCAGGTAATACAATTGGTATTGATGCTTCTATAGCGTTGGCAAAGCATATTGAGAATCATAAGAACATCAGTGAGAATGTTACGGAGATTAATTTTGCTGACTTGTATACGTCGCGGCTTGTGGACGAAGTTGTGGAGTCTTTAAAGGTTTTACTTCCAGTGCTGCTGAAGTGTCCTAAGTTGGAGCTCTTGAACTTGTCAGATAATGCGTTTGGGTTGCGTACAATTGACATCTTGGAGGATTATATTGCGAACGCGGTGAACTTAAAGCACTTAATTTTGTCCAACAATGGGATGGGTCCATTTGCCGGTGAGAGGATTGGGAGGGCGTTATATTCTTTGGCGCAGCGGAAGAAGGATGCAGGGAAGCCGCTTTTGGAGACGTTTATCTGCGGTCGAAATAGGTTAGAGAATGGGTCTGCAAAATGCTTGGCGCTTGGATTGAAGGGTCATGCTGGCGGGCTGAAGACAGTGAGGTTGTACCAGAACGGGATTAGACCGAACGGGATTGCAATTTTAATCAAACATGGTTTAAAATACAATGTCAACTTAGAGGTTTTAGATTTGCAAGATAATACTTTCACAAGTGGTGCTTCGATGGTTCTTGCAGAGGTTTTGCCCCAGTGGAAATCTACGTTGAAGGAATTAAATGTTAACGATTGCTTATTGAAAGAACTCGGTTGTGACGCAGTCCTTAAAGTCATGTTGTCGAACCAGTTTTCTTCTTTGAAGACGCTTAAGTTGCAATATAATGAAATGAACCAAAAGACCTTAGAACTAGCTTTGTTACCTGCTTTGGAGAATGGTAATTTGGATGCTTTGAAATTTTTGGAACTAAACGGTAATCGTTTAGAAGAGGAATCGGAAGCCTTGGAAACTTTGCACGACTTATTTAATGGTGAAATAGATGAGCTAGATGATTTAGAAGAATTAGATTCAGAGGCTGAGTATGAGGGGGATGAAGAAGAAGAAGAAGAAGAGGAAGAAGTGGAGGATGTCGATCTAAAGGAATTAGAAGAGGAACTCTCCAATTTCTACATTAACGACTTAGCCAAGGAGGTTGAAAAGGTACACATCTAAACAAGGAAAGATGTCTGAGCTTCAATTTTTACGTTTACTTTCGTATGTCTGAAGATACACTACTGCATTGTATAAAGATATAATTTTTTAAGAATAGTATTAATCATATTCAACCACTCTCATTGAGATAACCAAAAACTGGTCAAAAGCCGAAATTTAGAAATGTGCTGTTATTTGACAGCGAAACCTTCATTGTAACTTAACAGCACTTTCCATGACCGTTATTCGTTTTTCCTTCTCACACCAAACGTTTTCTAACCACTTCTCCAAATGACGAGATTTCATGTGTAGTAAAGGATCCATACGGCATCTCTCTACGTGTATTTTAATGATTATTGGCCTATCTCCGTTCTTTGCTTTATACATATCCCATAGCGATGGAGTGATGTGCTCCAATTGATAATGAGGTTCCCTAATCCCAGTAGGTTTATTGTGCTCATGGATATGGCTAGGATCGTTTCGTTTAAGTACAGGTTGATAGTATACAATTGTAAAATGGTACATGAACTCATTTATTCTAACTTTTTCAGAATGGACAGGTTTGTGCACTTTCTCGAATTCGGTGTCAGCGTTCAAAAGACTTTCGAGTTCGACAAAGTCTTGTTCAATCAGTTCATCGTCATGTAGCCACTTGTCAAGCCTATCTACAACATGCTCCATTAAGCTATGCCGTTTCTTAATTTTCTTCCAACAAGCCAAGTCTTTGATCACAGCGTTTAATTGTTTATATCTCGGATATAACACTTGCTTCAACGAAGGGGTATCCTCATATTTTGACTTCAACAATTTCTGTTGTATCATCACCAATTCTGGAGTAATAATATTGACCTCTGGAAACAAAATGAAAGCACTATTCCTATTTTTGAGAATATGGGAATGCAAATTGGACACGGAAACTATGCTATTCTCATCTTTCGACCAAATATTGAATAGTAGCCTCAAAGTAGGAAAATTGGTAATTCGAGCCCATGTAATGAAGTCCATTGGAGGAGGTAGCTTGAATTGTTTTGTACGTACCAACGACCATAAAAATTTCCTGTGATCTGGAATAGCCTCCTTTGTTTCTAAAATCAATTTGCTGATAACGATGTAATCAATGATAGATCTGTGGTTTGACAAAATCAACGTAGTCAGCGGAGCCGAATCAACATAATTAAGCCCAAATGGATCACCGGTAACAACTATTTTAACATTTTCATTCATCAAAGTATCATTTATCATCTTTACCTGAAACGTATATTCAATGGCTTTTATCATGTTATCCATGAACGGCATAAACTTACCCTTTAAAAAGCCTATTAAACTGGAAATTCGATGGGCCAAGGGAGATCCAATGAATGGAAAAATTGTAAGCACCCTGAGGAACACAGTTAAACCATTATTGACTGAATCGGAACGTATAGTTAGATCAAAGAAGCAACTCAATAATGACCAGATCGAATGTAAAATCATATATTTACCAATGCTCACCAACTTTAGTAACCATCTGATTATGTGGATGGGGGGAACCTCCGCCAACCGACCAAAAGCACCTGTTAGATTAGCTTCAATGGTGCTGAAGAATGGCATTATACTAGTATAGTCGTTCTACTAACACTTCTTTTATCGATATCGTGTCTTACAGAATAAACAGCTATTTGTGGCAATGGCGGCAAATAACCTGTCGCATCTCATCTCAATCTTTAAAGCACAACTCGGCAATAGAAGAATCAACTAAAAAGGGAGAAGCCATAGAAATAGAACTGGAATACCACTTGAATACCGTTCAAAACGGCTGGATTTATCCATGACCATTAGTAATCTGAACCTCTCAAGTATGTACATAATTGCATCTTAGTAACCACCCATACATCACTGATTATGTCTTTGACGAAAATTTGACATACGATCTACATCTTTAGTTGCTCATGTGGTACATAAAGTAGTTGTTACTTCAGATTTATCAGACAAAGAAGGCTTTAAGTATACTTGGTAGAATTACGTCTCAGGTTTATGTTGTTCAGGCCCGTTGTTATATCCCCATCTGTTGGGTTTAGAGCGATTGGATCTGCGACCATTTTGCGTAGATCTCTTTCCCTCAAACCGAATCTCAATAAATTTAAAATTGTGCCACCTCCTCCAGGCGGTGTTGAAGGTGATGTGAACGAGGCCTTCAAACATCCAGAAACAAATTATCTTGAGGGCTCATACCATTGGTACTATGAGCGAATTTCCGCTGGTTGTCTCATACCATTGGTGGCAGTTCCTCTGTACGGAGCACTATCTGGAACTGCAATTCAGTATCCTATATTAGATGCACTACTTTGCAGCACGTTACTTATTCATGTTCAATTGGGGTTGACAAGCTGTATTATAGATTACATTCCAAAACGGAAGTTCGGGATATGGCATAACTTGGCAATGTATTCGTTGTACGCAGGGACTGCAGTTGGCTTGTATGGGATATATGAGCTAGAAACGAATAACAGCGGTATTACGGGTTTACTAACGGGTCTATGGATCGATGGGGAAACCAATCTTTATATTTTTGGAAAACGTTAAGTTGTTTCAGATGATTCATATATATATTATATTTATCTTTTATTTATTTAAGTCATTGTTCTTGAAGCTTTACTCTTTCTTAATAGTATGATAGTTAGCCAGGTATATGAAGCAACTTAAACTTGGCATCTAATAATCAACTGGTGTGATTGACACATTATTCTACTAGCTAACTTAGACCAGCTAAAAGATTCGGCGCTAAGTTGGAACATTTTGAATAATATTTTAATTCGATCTTCAACTGATATTTTGGCAACGTCATATAATCTGCAAAATATAAGAAAGCTAGCAAACTGAGAATTAAACCAATTTGCACATTAGCCGAATAGAAATACACCCCAGTTCCTCAATTTTTGCTTCCAACGCTTGTTACTGATTAGGTGATATAATATTATATATGAGACGTTCACAATGGTACAGGACGACAACGACTAACGAGAGAGTAATACGGTGATCGACCTGCCAGGTAGAACAATTAAACTTATTACAGTTCCGTTTCGATTAATGTTTCAAAAATCGATAGTTCTGCGGCCATAATAATGCTGCAGTACAGCGTTTATGGTGTTTGAAGTTGTTTCAGATACGGATGTTTAAGCGTTGTAATTACTAGATTGGGTAATTTACATAGCACTTTTGTTTATAAATTAAACAATGGAGCATGCACTTGAATTTATATTACAGATAATATTAAATACTGTCTTGATAAATTATAAGGCAACCCTTGGTATTAACTATATATATAAAGAGCTAACTTATAGTTTCCCGTTGAAGAGGTTTCATTCCACAAATTTGCGACGTTTTAACTAGATTAGGGGTGGTTGTCGCAGTTACATAATATTTCAAGATGTCAGAAGACACACTCATTCCCATAGAACAGTACTATGACCCAAGTTATAATCCACGAGCCTCACTTCTGACTTATGAATCGATTTATAATCATAAAACTACTGTTTCTTTTAAAGATATAGAGGAGTTTATTAATACTAAAATAACACAAGGTGTATTCGTTGGCACTAAGATAGGTGCTGCTGGCTTGGCTATTCTAGTTTTATGGATGGTGTCTAAAAACAGGAAAACTCCGATTTTTTTGATTAATCAAGTTTCACTCTTTTTAACGCTAACCCATTCTAGTTTATACCTGAAGAATTTACTTGGCCATTTTTCCTCGGTCACATTTGCCTTTACTTTATTTCCTCAATATATCAGTAATAATGACCTACATGTATATGCTGCTACAAACATGTTTCAAGTGTTTTTAGTTGCTGCCATAGAGGTCTCACTCATATTTCAAGTTCGAGTCATTTTTAGAGCTGACAATTACAAAAGAGTAGGTACAATTTTGACATCTATATCTACAGTGTTGGGAATTACCACCGTTGTGCTTTATTTGGTCACTGCTATCAACTCTATAAAAAATGTCTACTATGACGTTTCTAAAACAAGCGACGCCTATTATTTTAATATCTCTACCATTTTGATGGCCTGCTCAGTTAACTTCATGACCCTACTTTTAACTGTGAAATTAATATTAGCAATTAGATCTAGAAGGTTCCTAGGCCTAAAACAATTTGATAGCTTCCACATATTACTGATAATGTCAACTCAGACACTGCTGTGTCCATCTGTGCTATATATTCTCGCATACGCGCTCAGCAGTCGCGGCACGGATTCTCTGACTACAATTGCAACTCTGCTTGTTACTTTATCATTGCCACTTTCTTCTATGTGGGCTACCTCTGCAAATAACTCGACAAAACCTAGTTCCATTAACACTCAATTTAGTCCATATAATTGCGAAACCATGTCGTTCGGTACAGGATCCTCAACGTATTATGCTAATAGTATGAATTCAAATAAGAGGAGCATTACTAATAAGCTGTATGACCTTTATCCAGCTAACCATTTCTCATGTAAACGATCTTACGGGAGCGGTGAGGATAACACAATAGTAGATATTGAAAAGAAGTGTTTTAATATTGGAAGTAGTATTGAAAGCTCGCCAGCACAGCCTAGTACTCTAAACAATGGTACTTCAAGCCACAATAAAAGCGTAAATGGGAATGTTGAAGTACAAACCCCAACCACTGCTGCTGAAGAAGATGCGAAACGATTTTGGACTGACACATACTATCCTACTGGTATACCCGATGAGGAATTCACAGATTTTAAGGTGTCTGGAGAGCAGTGCAATATATTCCAATCGCCAACCAGTAAGACTAGGAATAAAAGCTACAGCCGAAATACAATTCGATAAAATAATTGGTTTTAATATTGGTGTTTTTAGTTTATTTTCTATAAGTAAGCAATTCGAATTCTTGCAAAGTTTTCAAGCAGACTAATATTTAATTTAATATAGTCCGATAAGGGTTTTGCTTTTCATCAACGGTCACTCGGTGATATATTGTCAAGGCTTATTAAGAATAACCAGCCTGCAAATGCATTTACCAGATGATGAACCCAGTACAACGTCCTGATACCGTATATTAATGTAAATATTGACAAGTACAATAATCCTCCGACAGTGATGAGTCCTCGAGAGTTAGCCTTATATCGGGCTGGCATTCTAAAACTTGTATTAGCTGCAATCAGAAATATTAATGGAAGAATTGCCAGAAAGTTATGATGAGACGTAAATGGAGTCTCCCAATCTACTGCCAAGTTGTGAAGAAAAACAACAACAACAGGGATATTTACCGGCAGAACAAGCAGCAGTAATAGTAATAAAGATAGGTTATAATTCTTGAGGTTGGCATATTTTTTCAGTCCTCTATCTATTTGTGATAGCCGTATGCAAGTGGTGACTTGTAGCAGAGTTAAAAGAACATACGCAACCTGGTAAGGAATATAAAACAGAACGGAGAACGTGACTATGATGAAACCAATATAATGCCGTATTTCGAATTTCTTATTTATTTCATCATCTACCATCAGAAACTTTTTTACTCCATCTCTTAAACTTCTCTGAATAATTTTATTGTATCCTTTATTCAGAACAAAGTCCACTACTGCTATCAAGGCGTACAATAGATACACAAGAGTTAGTGACATGGTTAATAGCATTGGCCCCAACCAGCACATAAATACTTCATTGACACCTAGGTAGTAAATGCTTGAAATAATTTGCTTATTAGACAACTGCAGTTGGTGGGAATACCTTATGGGATCAAGCAGCAATAATAGTTTTTGAACCATAGAAACGTTCATTAAAGGTGTTAAAAATATGCTAACAGTCATCAGATAGCCCCAGTATTTTCTGACCAAAAAATGCAATGCCAAATCGAAACTCATAAAATCACCAGACTTATTGTAAATAAAAAACTGACAGCACAATACAAGAGATATTAAAACTGTCGGTAGAGTCAAAATAGCAAGTCTATATCTCGTGAACAAAAGCTTTAGCGTCATAAACCAATTAATACGAAGCCTAATTTTAAGATCTGTTAAGGGTGGTACAAGCAGCGTTATTCTTAAAGATTTATCAGATGTAGCAAGAGAAGGAATAAATGGTGCATCGCTGTAAAAAGATATATCGACTGGATGCTGTAAGTCGAGGTGCCACTTAGTTTCAAACGTCTTAGCAACTGATTGACTGAGAAGTGGTTCAAATACTAAGTTTTTATTGTCATATTCAATACTCATCACATATGACACCAATGAACTTGTCATACGAGGAAATCGAATAGCAAATATGAAAGAAAAGTCAGAGGCAACGTGGTTAATCTTCAAAGGGGAAAATAGTAATTGAAATAAATTCTTGTTGAATGTTTCAACTGACTTTCTAGTGGATAATTCGGCAACAATAAAATCAGACTCACGAATATCATTCAGTGGTGGTTTTTGAACGACGACTAAATTGTAAGACGACAATATGGTATCATTTGTGTGTAGTAATTTAAAAGGATTATTACCAGAACCTACAGAGCTCTCGGTTGGATATAAGGAGCCTTTAAATGACCTGGGAACGCTGATCATATATTCGGACATTGAGGTACAGTTGTACATCCGATTCCCTATTTGATATGTTATATCATTTTGCAGTTTAACGGTTTTACAAAAGAAAACTTCAGTATTGGAAAAAGAAGTTAAAATGGAAAAAGTTTTGTTGCCAGTTGATTCATGGATTTTAAAAACAGAGTACTCTGAAATTGCATCATGATTCGATTTATTAATGGTAAGAGGAACATTCATTTCGATTTCTTTAAAATTATCAATCTGAATAGGTTTAACATTTTCGGCAATGAGAGGACCCCAGGCATTAAAGCCTTGCTCGTAGGAATCTTCAAGTCCACTTAACAGATATCTTCTGGCTAGTTCCATTCTCTTTGCTAATGGATGGGTTTTCGAGGCAGATTTAGAATCCACCATTTCTATAAGTAATTTTGCTAAAACAGTTCTTAATTGGTCACACCATACTATAGCGAGATGATCAACTGGAGTCCATACACCAGGGATAGTTGTCGAGTATGTGGTAAACCCATTTTGCTCTGGGATTATACTAGAAATCGAAGTATAATCAGCAGGTAAAATAGAATCTAAAATCCCACCAGTGATTGAAACTACCGACATGTTATTTACATAAAAATAATCACCTGTATTAAACTTATTTCTCCAGAATGAATTCAATTGCTCATAAATTTTTAGTATATCGCCATCAAAAGTTGCCGGAGCTGTTGAGTGTGGGGACGATAACGTGAAAATAGTGTTAATACTTTCTGGAATGTGATTTTTCAAGGTAGTCATTACTCTAGCGACAACCCCGCCCATAGAATGACCCACGACGATGACTGATTGTGGTAGTGGTTCCCCCGATTTCTTATATGCAGAACTTCTTTTGTAGAGCTCTAATATATAATCAATCGCCGCATTGCAATATTCTGCTTGATCCAACATGGTTCGACCATGAAAAGCAGTATAGTCCTCATTAAAATCTGCACCGAAAAAGTCCAGATTCTTAGCATCGTCATTAACTATGGAAGAACGGCTTTCTCCATAATATAAGTTTGCAGCAGATGCTGCCAGCGATCTCATCTGCTTAAAGCTCCCAGCATTGCCTGGAATAAATAATACCGGTATACCATCTAAATGTATTTCGTTGTCTATCGATGGTCCCTTGTCCCTTCCCTGTTCCCTATAGAGATACAAGTGATACTTCTGTGCTAACCTATGGAACTCTTTATCAAAACCCTTTATGAGCGCATACGATGGAGCCATCATTACAGGTCTACATTTGGGAGAATTCGACCCTTGAAACGGTTTGTACATGGTCGTAAACGTTGTTAATAAAATAAAAAACAGCCCTAGGGTGATTAAAAAGTTGAGTTTACTTCTATATCTCAGAATAGGCCCAGTACTGGCCATTTCAACATAGGGATATGGACCTTGTAAAGCATCTACAGTATGATCATCAGATGTAGCCACCATCGAATATATGGGTATTCCTCGCTTTACAAGCGCCGCCCCTTTTTGACAGGTAGAGCGAAATTTCCTTTTCATTCAACGAATTTAAGGATATACCACACGCTCTAAATACCAAATGATGGCCGTGTTTCAAATATCCTCAGTGTTGCAAATCGCTTCCATTATTCCTGTGATCAAATAAATATGGTGTATAAAAATAATTTATAATAGCAGCAACGTTAACAAATTGTCTCTCATCACGTGATATACAAGAGCTGGTGATGTGAAATAACCGCAATGATCAATGCGTATATCTTATTGATATTCTCAACGATTCAATAATAGTTTCGGCAGCGTAATTTTTCTGCATACCAGGTTTTAGTAATATTACATTATCTATATGTACAAGGTATATGAAGTTCATTAGTAAAAAGTGCTTAATATATGACAAAGTCATTAACATGAGAACTGAACGTTGAATTGTAAACCGAAACATGTAAGAATCATAATTGTCTCTATGGTTAATGGTAGAGTAAAATGAGCCACGATATTTTGATCAGCCCAGGCAGCGTACAGGTCAGATTGACATTGCGCATTAGTAGATGAGGTGGTTGGTAAACGCAAACATGCAACTTTTTACGTATATTTCTGTTGTAGTTATGTCGGCACTCTGACGCTGTCTGGGCACTTGCACAAATCAATAAGAATCTTTTATTCCTTTCGGTATTCCTATTGTTGCTGTGGTTGCTGCTGTTGTTGCGGGGATTGCGGTTGTTGTGGTTGTTGTTGCAGCTGTCTCTGCGCGTTGATTAGTTTCTTTCTTTGAGCCATAATATTTTGACGATATTTCAAGGTAGCATCACGTAACTGTTCATAGGACTTTGTGCCCAACATGGTACCGAACCTTATCACTTGTGTTTCATTACTTATTTGGTTTAATCTAGAAGGTTCGTTTGAAAATTTGATACCGTAAGAATTATAGTCTGAATCATATTTCCACCGTTCATGAAGTCGTGATAACTCATCTAGTTTGGAATCATAGACGTTAATTACATCTGAATTTTCTTCCTGTTCATTGATTATTGAGAAATCCATAAACTGCTCTATCATATCATTAGGGTTTCGGTTAATATCCTTGCGATCTAAGTACTCAATACCACAACGACCAATACGTCTTCTAAATCTCAATGGTAATTCTCTAGTATGGGATTCTCGTTTATCTTCAAATGGATTATAGAATTCTAATCTCTTGTATTTTATATTTTCTATAACTTCTCCATCTTTATTGTATGCAGAAACAAAATTAGAAGCACCAGCAATATAATCTTGTAGATTTGGAGTATAATAAGATCTATTGATCTCAAATTTTGACGAAACAATAGAAGAAAATGGGGCGTTTGTTGGTTTGATATTTGGAGGGATATGTACCTCAAACACAGGGTTGTATGGATCGTCTGTTAAATTAAAAAATAGGTTACCATCCTCTTCACGCCTCCTCCTCATCTTATCTTCAACAAATCTCTTGGTGTTTCTTTCCTTCATAGACAAAAGCTTTTCAACATCTTCCAAGACAATATCCGGTATTTTCGAGCTAGGCAATTTGACATATACATGAGAAACAACGGATGAATCCTGTTGTGATTGGCTACCATTAACCTGTTGTTGCTGAAGAAGATGCTGCTGTTGCATTTGTCTTTGCTGGTCAGATTTCTGAAAGTGTAGCTGTTGTCTTTTCAAATCCGATCCTGATGGTTGCTTAACAGCTAACTTCCTATCTTTACCCTTTGTCTTTAATTTCTTCAGGGAAGTTGCCTCAGTTTGAGCAACGAGATATTTTTTATTTGTGATAACATTACTTACCAACTTTCGTCTCTTTTGTGAAATCAAATCCTCATCCTCCCCTTTGATACCCAATTCACGTTTCAATGACTTGGTATGGCATCTGAGTTGGAATATTTCTTTATCCTTTAGTAACGTATCCATGGACATCTTTTCACGTTTCGCTACTAATAGTGCCAATTCCTTGGTATATTGTAATTGCTGGTATAGCAGACGCAATTTCTGACTATTTTGTGAATCGACTCTCCTAGTTTTCCTAGTTTGCCTGACTTCTCTCCTGCGAAAACAAAAATACGGATCATTATCATCCTTATCCTTCCCACGCTCTGCTCTTAGAGATGGAATAACCGAACCACCAACAACTTCAATCTTTCGCTGCCGCCAGTATTCATAGACAGGTAGCCCATATTTCTCGATCAGAATGCCCATATATCTTGAATTAGAACCCGTACGACTATCAAATTTAGTTAAAAATGGTTGCCCAGCTTCCATCTGTAACTCTGCCGCCAACTCCGTCTTAATCCCCACATCTCCTATATCGTTCTTAAGCATTGTGGGCTTCAAATCCTCATACGGGAGTATACTTTCAGGATCCATGGTCAGAAACGGCTGGCGCTCCTTAATGGCTGACTCAAAATTCGTCATTAGCATCTCAAACTCATACTCAGAAAGCCTGTCCCCCTCATTTTCAAAATTGAGCACATTATTCAAAAAGGCCTCATCTCGCTCATCCAAATTATAACACGGTCCGCAACAATCCTCTAGCTGCGCGGAAAATTGAATATAATTCTTAGGCTCCTGAAACTTCCCATAGTAAAACCGGTCAAACTCCTTCCATACCCGCGACGCATCGGGAGTCGGAATATAAAGATCCTTCGTCTTCAGCTGACTGTTCTGTAATATCTTATGCAAATGCTCCTCCCTTTCCTCATTCTTCTCCACCCCTGTCTCAATCTCAAGCAGCTCCCGCTGTTGCAACTCATCGTGGTCTAAGTCCTTCAAGTCGCAAGCCTTGTATATCCTTAGCTTCTGCTTGACACTGATCTTACGATGCCTAAACCTGGTCAATGACGCCGAAGCCGCACTATTACTACCATTGGAACTAACGCCCTGATCCACCTGCGCACTGGGTATCGGCATTTTGTACGGCCACACAAGACGTCCGGATTAACCACGGTCCAACAGTGTCCGAGTGGCAAACGAGGAGCGTCGAAAAAAGAAAAGGGAATATAACAGTGTTTGTTGTGCTCCTTGCAAGCTTTATAGCGCCACACCTGTCACAGCTCCAAGGGTTCAGATTTTTTATGAAGTCGTACTAATCACTAGGATTCAACAGGACTCCTTGACTATTGGACAAACTTCTTGCAGCAGGAAAGAAATTTTATTAGTGTGTTGTCGTCGTTCGTGTAGGTGGGATTCCTTACTGATGATAAACACTTTTAATAGGGGGACGAACCGGACAAGAAAAATTTTTATTTCTGGTTTTGTTTTTTCTATCTTCCAAAAATTTACGCTGCTGGAAGCCCAGAAACGTCCATACAGCCAAATACGTACATAGTGATGACACTTTTGTTTTTGTGTTGGGAGAAGTGGTGAGAGGACGCGGGAGCGCAAGAAGACGGTATTGGTCTTGGCCGGTGGCTGGTGCGGTGACATTGGGAATATCTGAGTTTATAGGTGTGTAGCAAGATACTTAGCGGTTAGGTGTGTGGTTGTGTGTGTGTATATGCATATACGACGTTATGTGTAGTTTGAGTAGTTCAGCGCGTAAAAAGGTGTTAGAGGGGTGGTGGCCGGTTGGCGGCCCAGAGGGGAACATAATTTGGCGCGGAGCTGTGTCCGGGATTTGGTGGGGAACATTGGTGTCCGGAGCGTTTCTTTTTTGTTGATTTTTACGATTCTTCGATTTTATTTGTTGCGAATGGTATGGTGAGTAAGCGATGAGTATGTATAATATATATATATATATATAGCCGTTGTTGTTGCCAGTCTTGTGATTGGCATGGAGAAACGATTTGGAGCAATTCGTGCGGATAATAGGTAGGTGAGTTTTGATATCCTGTGCGTGTGTGTGTTATGGATGAACTTATTAGCAAGGTTGAGATATCAATTGGTAGGTTAGGTGAGAAAAGGGAGTTTTTGGAGGGGCAGCGGAGGGGTTATCTGGAGGTTCGTGAGCGATTGTTAGCGTTCGAGGATAGTGTTGGTAATGGTGGAGCCGGGGAGAGGGGTGTTGTGTTTGGGGACGTTATTATATCTTCGAGGATCTACGTTAGTATTGGGTGCGAATATTACGTCGAGCGGTCAGCAGCGGAAGCTGTGGAGTGGGTTGGAGGCAGGTTAAGGCAAATTGAGGATGCGATAGAAGATGTCAGGGGGAATATCAGGGGGGCAAAGAAGACGTTGGATGATATGCGGCAGTGGGAAGGGATTTTAGGGGGAGAAAGTGGCGATGCTGAGTTTGGAGATGAGGAGGGGTCCGGGGAGGAATTGCCATTTATGGAGATTAGAGAAGAGGTTGATGATGAGGGTAATGTTATTAGCAGCTCTGTAACGCCACAACTGCATAGTGGTAGGAATAGGCATGATGTTTGGCCGGATGTGGCCAGCTACTCGGACGCAGCAGAAATAGCTACGCCAGTAAACCGGAATAATGTGGTAGATGGATTGGAGAATAATGTGGTCGAAGAATTGCAAGGAAAGACAGAAACCAAGCGTGAATATAGAATGGGTTTGTTTTCTGAAATGTCGCAACCGCAGGATGATGTGAACAAAGGCAAATCAGAGACTGATGATGGTTTGGAAGAAATTCGCGTCGCAGCCGTGTCAGATGTGCGTAAGGAAAAGGATAAGCGTGAAACTGTGTCAGAAAATCAAGTTACGACGCCTGCGAATTCAAAGCCGGATTTTGTGAATCCTGGGATTCTCGCGATTGATGAGAAGGACATCTATACATTCGATGACATTGTTGAGCAGCTGGAAAAATATGATTTGGAAGAGTACGGAAATGTTGATTCAGCTGATATTAGGTATAATTTTGAAGACTATAACAGAATGTTAATCTCTGTTACTGACCAAAATGATGATCGCGAAGAAGAAAAAGAAGAACGGGAACGGGAAGATAATCCTAATGTTAGTGACGATGACGATGACAATGTCGATGATGATGACGATGAAAATAATGATTACGATTATAAATTCATGCCATCGTTGGTTCCTCGTGGTGCGTCGCAGGATTCTTTTATAGAACAGATCAATAAATTACGTGCTGAAAAACTCTCCAAGCTGCAAGAATCCAAGGTTTCTCACCCCAGATCGATATTAAAGGATTCAAACGTTAAAAAGAGTAAAAAAAAGAGTGTTGGGTTTGCAGAAGAATTGGAGATTTACGAAGTTGAAAATATGAGACAAGAGACCAAAGCCAATACGTTCCACTTCCCACGCAATCCCTGGAGAAATCTAAACAGCTATGATTATCCGGGTCCTTCTGAAGTTTCAAGCGACAATTTAGACGAGGATGGATTCGATAGTGATTTATTTGCCAAACTAATTGGAGCTAAAGAGCCCGATGAAACCCATGAACTTCACGAGAATGTGGAAGCAAATCGTTGTACATCGCGGGGCACAAAGTTAAAGAAGAGCTCCAGATTCAAAACGGAAAGAGAGGCCCATAATTTATCTTCTCTAGTTGAAGATTCCACACCAGTAACTAGTGTACACGAGGAGGCTATTATAAAGGACGTAATTGAACGGGAAGTCGTTGTCGGCGATATAATTGAAAAGGAACATTCAATTGAAGATGTAGTTGAGAAGGAGGAGTCTCTGAAGATAGATTCTACGGTGCCTGAAAAAACTGAGTTGTCTAAATTCAAGAAAAACCTTCAATCTCTACAAAAACCAAGACTGCTAAGGCAAAAACCTCCACCGATTCATTTTTCAGATTCTGAGAGTGAAGATGATGAAGGTGAATCGTATCTAGATATAAATGGCGTCACACCACCCAAAGTCGCGGAACCGTTTCCTGATGCTATCCAAGATATAATAGCTAATAATAAGAAAGAAGTTATCAAAATGCCTGATGTTGAGTTTCAAGCATTGGCAGGTAATCTAGATGATATGGCTAGGGCGTATATCCTGGGCATGTACGACAGTGATATCGATGACCCAGGAACTGTTGTTGAAAAACTAAAAGATTTAAAGCATTACAACTTACAGGTGGAGGAGCTAAAGGACGAAATTAAACAATGCCGAGACTCCATCATAGATAATTCACCTTCGGATGAAAAATATGACGAAGATGGACCTATGGTGTCGGATGTTATCGAACATGAAGCTGCAACTACAGGTCTACATGAAGACAATGAAAATTTGGCGTTACAACAGGATAAACTAATCAAGGAGGTTAGTCTAGAGTACCACATGATGAGGCAAAAAATTCTATCCTGGAGTAACAATATAGAAAATGATGACGATGAAGCGCTCCAATTGGAACCCATAGACGAGTATGGAAATCCCATAAAGACAAGTAGATTCAAGGCTTCACAACTGATCTCGCCAGTCTTTAAGCGCCTCTGAACTATAATAAACACATATTATCAATGAAAACACTGGAAACTGGTCACTTTAATTGAATTAAAAGAAACTGTCGTTTATCAATTATACCATAAGCCCTTACACACTCATTTCAGCTGATATATTCAAGTGCATAACATCACGTGATACAACATCACGGATCAAATATCAAATCACATGACTTGTGAATTTATGGATCATCACTGTGGCACCTAAAGATGTTAATTAACTAAAAACACAACGATGCAATTTAAATTTTAAACTTTAAAATACTAAATGATGTGCTGGTTCTTCCAAGTTTCCCGAAGAGTGTGCTCTTTTCCCCATATTAGAAACATCTGAACGTCTTAGGGATATTCATAGGTATTCAAAGGTAATTAAGATAGCGACAGTCATACCCTCATCAGCATCATATACTAAGTTAGTGTATTAAAAGGCAAAAAAGTTAATTGAGTCAAGGAGACTTTGCTACCGTGATATTGAGTAACTTACTTTTACAGTTTGCTTGTTTTCGGTTTTGCTAGTTTTTACAGAAGCCATATAGCTGTGCTAATTGTTATAGTTAAGCAGATAAAAGGTGGCGTAGGCACCCGTTGAGTGTAATTGCATATCCTATATATTGGTTTTGCCAAGCTCGGCACCTGATCTTTTGAACATAGGAAGAGTATACACAGATTTGGCAGCTATAACTAGACCAGAGGATATTAGAGGTTTAACCATTCTCTTACAGTGGGACAATCATTCGTGTCACTTAATTTTAAAATTGGCCTTCCAATTTTATCATCATAGTGTAGAGCTTCTATCGCATTAGCGACTTTCTGGGGGGACTTTCTTTTGACGCCATAATTATCAAATTCGGTCATTGATAAGTTATAGGGCCAGTTAGTGAAAGGAGTTTATGCACACATCTTGAGGAATACAAGAGTGACTTTTAGAAATATAAGCTACTAGTGAATCGTTAATACCATAAATCGAGTACGATCCTACTAAAAATCATATAGGATAGTTCTACAATTTTTTTTTGGCAAGACATCTGTTAAAAACGCATTTTTTAATGGAAAACATTAAGGTTAATCCTAAGCTTCAGGCATTAATGGAGCAAGAGCTTGGTCTTACTGAAACAGTAGATATTCATGGGTCTGGGGGAACGCCCGATACCGCAGAGTTAAACAAGCTTTTCGGCGATTCTAAAGTTGAAATCAATATTGGGTATAATAATATGGATAATGCAGCCATGGAGTTACCTACACCCGAACTTACAGCACAGCACCATCAAGTTCCTTCTTCGCTGAAGGCGCCACAGGATGATAAATATCTTCAGAGCGACTCTTTCCACTATACATCTTCTTTTCAGGCAAGACCTTATTCAGATTACTTTGACTTTGACAGTAAAGATAAACAGCCCCAACAAAGGGTTAACAACAACGGGCTTTCGAATAATAATCAAATTAGTCGATATTCAAAGTTTAAAGAACTTAAAGATCCATACAAGGAAGTTATGACTGATGGAACTGGCTGTGGGTCAGATTCAGAGTCAGATGTTGATGAAGTCTCCAATGGTATCCAGGAAATACTAGACCAAATATTAGATTTTAAGAATGAGTTTAGGGAACTGATAACTAAAATTGATGAGGCATCTACTGCTTCTGCAAGATCAAGGTATCTGCAGGCTGCATCAGAGCATTTGAACAATACAGAGGAAATAGATTTGGGAACAAACGCCGTTATGTCCGAAGTTGTGGATACTGTCATTCAGTCTTTGCATGATTTATTACCAAAAAAATCCCATCGAAAGCGAGATTCAGTCTCGATATCCTTTAAAGACCCCTGGCCTCTGAAGAAACCCAAAACTGAAAGAAGTGTCTCCATGGATGATGTGAAGAACGCTACCAGTTCATCGATTTTGAACCGCGTTTTGCCTCACTCTTCTACTGAAATAAGAGAAGATCCATGTAGTAAAATGCCTAATTTTGGCGTTGTACTAATCAAATCACCTTCTTTGATATCGCAGCTTTGGGATGAATATACGAAATTGCCTAATGAATGGGCTTTGAAAGACCATTTATCCTTTACTTTACAATTACGAGATAACGGTGCATTGGATCTAGACCTAATAGGTCAGCGGAAAACGACCATCAGAGAGTTAGAAAGGAAATACGGATCATCTTGGCGTAATACGGATAAGAACTTTTCTCGTCAGATAAACAGAAGAAAGAAGATTTGGCGATCAATCGAAGAAGGATTAGAAGATGGACTTGAGCTAAATCAATGTTTTGAAATCTTAGAGTCTCATATCAAAAAACGAGGCAAGGGTCTCAGCTGGTATTACAATGGTGTTCCGTTCAGGTTAAGAGATATGCTATTGTCAAAGGAATTATCGTCTGGCTCTAATCCCAGGACCGCCAGATTGAAAAAAACGGGCTAGGTAACGTCATAACGAATATGTACACATAAAAAATACCTAAATCATCAAAATCATTGCTGTCTTCACCTCATATTTGTGCTATTGGCTTCGAAATCTTAACTAAAACATTCTAATTTTTTGCTGCTTCTTTGCATTCTTTTACGTATTCTTTATGTATTAAAACTCTTGATTTTTGTCACATACTATAGCGACGCGCCAGCGTATCAAAAGCCTGTGTCACTACTAACCAATTAATGACACAGTTTTGTGACGAGCTCTACGAGTGACAGAACATATACTTATGAGACCAGGATCTTGAGAGAGACAATTCTGCAAAACCAAAGTTCAAAAAACATTAACTCAAAATATCTAAATAATAAAAGCTATGGTGGCTGTTGAATGCAATGACAAGCAACTAAGCTGTCTTCTAGGTATGTATATGGTAATGCCTTATATTGGTACATTTAGGTATATCAAAAAGTTATTCTAACAATAAGATAAAGCTGGTGATACTCCAACAATACAAATTTTATCCTGGAGGCTTAATCTCATGAAAACTAGTGTGGTACTTGCATCTCATAATGTTCCAAAAAAAGGCAGAGGGACAATCTCGTGGAAATCGAGTAGATATGGCTCTAATATTTACAGACCTAGTGAATCTACCAGCAGTCTTAAAAACATATCAACTACTAAGAAATTTGACATAATTGTGATATCCGCTATATCAATGAAGGAACTTCAAAACACCTGTGATTTAGTCTTCAAATTTTGTCACCAGAAAACTATAATTATTGTTGATTCCAATTTTGCAGTGGAACTAGACCATTTCGTGGTTTCGCAATTCTCATCAGATGATCCAAACAAGAATAAACCAACTGTTTTAGCAATGCTTTGTGACGCTGAAGTCCGAATGATATCCACAAGTTCATATTATTTGGCTAATGATTCTTATAAATATTTGTTTGGAATAACTTACAAGACTAACCAGGCGGAATTGAAGTATTGGCAAAACCTTGAACGTGTACGTGAGCTTTTTAAGGATCCAAGTTCTAAACTTAACAAATTCTTACAACAACTTGGGAGCGATAAAATAGGAAAATTAATACGACTAGTACCGTCAACGCAAAAAAGCACCAACGAGATGGCGTTGGAAGTTTGGTATCGTGTAATCCCCAGGATTGCCGTTCATATACTATCAATTGTGTTCCAACAAAGCGACTACGATAAACTATTAGGTGAAAGTGGCCCTATGAGTGTGTTTAAAGATTTGGTTTTTGAGTTAGTGAATATTTCTTCCCATCAAGCAGGCGGTATTTTAAAAGACTTTGTGAATGATAATTATAGTGAAGAAGGCAGTAAAAATCCTGCATTATTGTCAATGATTAACTTTAATAATGTAGTAAGATTGGCCAAAAGAAAGAAGCATAAATTAGAAAAATACGTTCCATCAACATCACCACAGCGCTTAAACCTAAATTTTGAGGCTTACTGTTTTTATTATAGGATTGAATTTCCAGCAAACATATTATTGTACCAACCTATACTTATTGCAGATAGGTTTGGACTAAGATCTTCTAGCTTGAACTTTTTGTTTGGTGTCTATACTCAGTATCTAGCTATGACAAAGTTCTCAACAGACCGCGACATCTTCAATAAGCAGGATAAATCGTTTCTATTCGGCCCTCAAAATCATTTCAACAACAATTCATCAGGAACTCTGCAACCCTTTTCATGGGACTCTTCTAGGATGTCATTAAAACCGCCGCCTAAAAGACCAGTGAAGAAGAAGAAAGTAGAAGGAGGAAGAGAATCTAAGAATGGAAGTGACAGAAGGGAAAGGTCGAAGGACAAGAAAGACAGAACCATTAAGCAAAGTAAAAAGAAAAACGTAGTTAAGGAAAGCACAGGCGAACAGCTGAAAGAGACATCTGGGCAGACCAAAGAACCTGAAGGTTCAAAAAGAAAACAGTTATTAAGAGATTCTGATACTATGCTGACAATCATGTTACAGGCAAAAGTTGATTTAAATCGGCATTTATCACCGGATTTGAGACCACATTCTGATTTAGATTTACCCTTAGACTTACAAGCCCTTTATCTTGGGGCTGAAACATATGACTTTGGGGTCCATATGTCTCCAAAAGTACACATGTCTCCCAAAGGTCCTATATTGTCACCTACAAGGGAATTATTTGTTCCATTGTTAACAGATAAAGGAGACCGATACGAAGAAGGAAGTCAGAGCGATATGACCGAATATACCGATGCGAAGGATGAAATTGAAATAATGAAAGACGGTCAACGGAAAGTCATTATAGCAAAATCAAATCCTATAAAATTAGATCATAGTCATAGGACTAGCGCCGAACGACAATCTGAAGATAATGGTTGTGAAGAGGATTATGACGATGATGACGATGATGACGGCGAAGACGATGATGACGATGAAGAAGAAGATGATGAAGAATCTGAGCAAGACTATAACGAAGATAACGATTGTGCTTATGAAGGAGAAGATAATAGTGGAGGACCGTACTCTAATCGAGAAATGATTCGTCCAATGAAGCGTCGAACCCACGACGAAGAGATGTGCGTTGTAGATTCGACGATCAGCTTACCCAGCTTCCAAAGAAAAGATCGGAATAACTTACAATACGCAAGCCAATATCCTGAGAGTCTTGGAGAATTTGGGCGGCCTTTAACAATGAAGTATGCTACTGAATTGGAGAAGCAAATTCGTTTAGAACCCTTTACCATGTCCAAATACTATCAAGAAGTATATCATCCAGATGAATTTGACCCAACAAATACTCATACACCTTTAAATAGTACCATGTTAAAACAAAGCGGAACCGCTCTTTCTGCTAAATCACGCCAGTCATTGGATCCACAAACTGTAAGCAAGTTGTGGAAGTTTCAAAGAAGGCAACACATGGAAATGGGCCAAATTTCAAGACCATTAACCACTCCTGAGGACAGTTTGCTTCAACACTTGCTGATTCTTAAAAGAGCAAATATGGGTGGTATTCTTAATGTGACAACAAGCAGATATGGAGATGTCGATACATCTGAGACCATTTATCAAGACTGGAGGAACGGCGAGGGTGAAGTATATAGAATGCGACGCAAAGGACAGAATGAACTTTAATTTAGCTATTCTTGGATAAAGAACCTATTATAGAAGTATGTAGTCGATTATTGATTATTGTTGACCCATTCATATCTAGACTAAAATATTTGCGTATATTCTTTGCCGTCTTTTCGTCTGTCGCAATGTAGTAAAATATTGATTCGTTTTTGGTCAGTCGCGTTTTCGCGTCGCCTGAGACTTCGACGTAGAGAAATAAATATATGACATAATGTGACAATATTGGGATCTACACCATTTAAGAGAAAATGGCTGTTATTATTTCATCCATATTAATTATCTAGTGAAGGAGGTTTCTCTATATGGACAGTCAATGGGGAGGAGGGGTTATCACTGGATGATGATGTTCGCAATTTAAGACTAAAGTTGACGATTAGTATTTCTTCATTGTGCTGAAAAATACTGTTTAGACACTTTTTTAGTAGTGATCATTTGCTTTTGTTGTTCTATACTGTTCTTGGTGTAAAATTAGGGCACGCTGCTGCGTGATTATATATAATTGACGATGGGTTCCCCTTGATTAGAGAAGACTTTTAGATGTATATAAAGGTTTTGCAAATTGTTGCCATTCTCTTATCCCAGCTCTCAGGACCGGAAACAGTTATCTTTCCCAGTGCTGGTATGAATTCTGCAGTTGATGAAGGAAATCTATTTAGTTTTCCGCATATAGATTTCAGTGATTCACATTCTTACAAAGAGGAACTGCATAGAAGTCCTCCTATCATAACTGATGTGATTGGTTTCGATTCTATGTGTCACTCGGGCGATGCTGTAATGAGGGAGTCTACTGAAACTATGATAATGGAACATTATAGGTCGGAGGAAAGAGCTAGTCCAATGCTTGACAACCCTTTGGACTTTGAAATTCCTAATTACTGCATTGGTGTGCCAAGTGAGCTTACTGGACAAGAGGAATATAATGATGGGGGGTATTTGATTGGGTATGATTCAACCAACATTTTAATACCTTTTGATTCCGCACTTACCATCAGCCAGTTAGAATTGGACAAGCATCGTACAGGTAAAGTTGTAAAGAGAAAGCCACTCGTAAGGAGGAAATCCAATCCCTTTTACACTCCTTCAATATACACCAAGAAATTGATGGAGATCAAAAACAAAAATGTACATGTAAATCATGTTATTGGTCACAAGTGATTAACACCTAACATTAGTTATACATTAAACACCACTAGGTTTCTTATCAGGACTTTCTTTGCATGTGTATGTGCGTGCATACTCATCTATTTGTAATAATACTAATGTTTATAGGAATGTTTAGTTATGTTTATTTGTAGCGAAAGTCTAGGCTACATGATATTTTAGAGATTTGGACTGATGATGAATCCAATGATTATCAATAAAATTAAAACAAAAAAATGACGCTTAAAATAAGGCAAGGTATTAAGTTGTTCTCTGTTCAGGATACATGGAAGTACAATAATAAATGGTTCATCTTTTTTATCTTACTTAGTGCTTGGTAGCTTATTCATACAAATCTTCATCCAATCTAGCAGCTGGATTACTTGCGATGAAATCCAGAGCCACTTTGTGACCTAACAGCTCTCTAATGTTCTTAACACCGTATTTGATCATGGTTGGGCGTTCTAGAGATAGACCCCATCCAAGAACTCTCAAATCCTTGGGCAAGCCCATAGCTTCCAACATTTCAGGTCTAAACATACCTGAGTTACCAATTTCAACCCATTTTGACAATCCTTCATGCCAAGAGTATACTTCCATGGATGGCTCGGTGTATGGATTGTAAGTTGGCTTGAAACGTAAGCCTGTGACCCCCATTTTAGCAAAGAAGTCTTCCATAAATTGGATTAAATCACCCAAGGTGATATTATAGTCTGCCAAAACACCTTCAACTTGATGGAATTCTGCCAAGTGAGTAGCATCGACAGCTTCGTTACGGAAGACACGATCGATCGAGAAATATCTTGCAGGCTTTGGGTTTTCTGCTAGCTTGTGTAACATAGCGGCAGATATAGCTGTTGTGTGGGTTCTGAGCACCAATTTTTGAGATTCCTCTGGCTTCCAAGTATATCTATAACCAATAGAGTTATATTTCCCTTGTTCATGAACTGCTCTAATGTTATCCATGTACACCTTATCCTCAGGAAGATCTGATTTGATCGGGTCTTTCAAATAAAAAGTATCCTGAACGTCACGAGCAGGATGCTGTTGTGGAACAAACAGAGTATCGAAGTTCCAGAACCCCGTCTCAACATATTGGTTAGAAGGCATTTCGGTGAACCCCATAGAAAAAAAAATCTGTCTGAATTCTTCCCTAACCTTGTTTAGAGGATGTAAAGCGCCTGAATGTGGTTCTAAACCTTTAGAGTTGAAATTGTACGGTTTGAACTTAAGATCTTTATAGGAACCAGATAGAACCATGTCTGAAGTCAAATCAGTTTCCAACTTCGCCAACTCAAGCGAGAAATCATCACCTTTGGTAACACTAAAAGTAACTTCCTTCTTAGCTGTGATTAGCTTCCGTTTTTTGAGATCGTTCAAAACTTTATCATTGATACCAGAAAGATCCCTCGAATCAATCTTCAACAAAAATTCCCTGGTTTCATCTTGTACTTCATTGATATCTCCGACCTTTTCACTAACCGTTAACTCGTTATCTTTGGTCTTAATAATCCATCCATTTTTGAAAGCCCTTGCTTGACCAACTTTACCGTTAGGACCCAAATGGCTCACAACATCTTTGATCTCAAGCTTCCCTAGTTGGTTCACTAAATGCAATAACTTCACCTCATGAGACCCATTATGCAAAATATCATTAGCCTCATCAGTCAACGTGTAATAGATAGTATCATGTTTGGTATATTCTAACTTACCATGTGCTTTTAAAGAGTTTAAACCTGATAAGACAACTTGTGGGTCGATGTCGGGGAAAACCTCTAAAGTAGAGTTTAGATGACCCAATTGGTCTAACTTTCTCAATATATCTAACTGCAATTCAGACATTCGAAGGGAAATTGTCGTATTAAGTACGTAACGCAAGGGTATCGATAGAAAGAGATATTCAATGCATATACTAAAAAACTAATAAGAAAAAGATGACGGATAATAATTATAACTTACTGCAATTATAATTATAATTAATGTACTAGAGTTTTTTTCATCTTTTCCCGTTAAACTGATGGGAGTGGACGTACTACGTACTTGCGATTGTCAAACACTAAAAAATTTTCAAAAATCACGTGGTCAGTCACGTGATCACGAATGTTACCCTTTTGTATAGAGCCATCACAATATCCTGAAGTGTTAAAATATACACGATTTGTGAGCGTTGTCCTTGCCTAGCTTAATGGCTCCTGTCACTTTGTCTTTGGTACTGAATAGATCCAGCTTGATATTGGCATCCAGCATTACTTCCTTCTTCATATACCAGCGTTTTTCCTCCTGTACAGTGTCCTCGTACTGCTTCAGTAACTTGGCTTGAATTTCTTTAAGCCATTCGTGCTGCTGTTGTAATGAGGGCAACGGCTCGTCTATGGCCTGTGCGGGTTCCAAATCGCCGCGCAAACTGGAACTTTTCGTAACAAAGTCGTCATGCAGCTTGTTTAGCTGTTCTTTATAATATAGCGATTTAAACTTGTTAATTCGGGTGATCTCATCGATCTCAGGCCCCTGTTTTCCCTTATTGCCCGTCAATTCGATTAAATTCCCAGGCACATTCTTTACCACTTCATAATTAATCTTCAGATGATCGTCAACACAGATAATGTGTCGTTTGTGCCCGCTTTTCCTATCATCATCGATTTCTTGCACTCCGGCCTCATATCGCTTTACAGCTTGGTTCGAATACACCAACTGTATATCCTTTCTGAACAAAGTATTTGAAAGGTCAGACATTGTATATGACTACGATGTTCCCTTGGCCAGACCTGGGCGGAGAAACAAGGAAGGGGGAGCATCAACTTACCGTAAATATGTTAATATTTGTTCGCCTTCGCACTCTGCACTACGTCGTCAGAGGTGATCCTGGCGCTCCTGGGTTTTCCCACATGGAATGAAAAATTTCCACAGGCGATGAGATGGGGTCTTCTTCTGTCGCAGCTCCCCAAGAACTCAAGCGCTCACCAGTGGTCATGGATACGGGCATACAGGATCTAGATGACCTATTTGGCTCTTTGAAAGCGGTTATGAGGAGCGGCGCCAACAGCAACGGTGCTGCTGCTGCTGCAGAGCATCCCGTGGGAATGCACCACTCCAACGACTTGGACAAAGACATCCTCAAGATCTCCGACGACGACGACAACGACCTCGACGGCAAAGTCGCAAGACAACAAGCAATCTTCCACTCGATCGAGAAAAAACTGCACCAGCTTCCAAAACTGAAAAACACCTTCGATGATCTGTCACGTGACTCCTCCAGCAAAACCCTCCCACCAGCCAACCTGCATGAACCAACTGCACCACCATCCACCAAACCGTGGTTCCAGCTCCCCAAACAAGAGCTGACAGACTCGCTAAAACGTGATCTAGCACTGATAAAACACAGAGCCGCTCTGGACCCCAAACGGCACTACAAAAAGGAAAAATGGCAAATACCCGAACGCTTCAGCGTGGGAACCATCGTCGAGGGAACAGGCGAATTCTTCAGCAGCAGAATCAAAAACAAAAACCGTACCAATACAATACTGGCTTCTCTGATGGCGGACACTGACACCGATCGCTACTTCCGTAGGAAATATTCCGAAATCCAAGAAAAGAAAACCGCGGGCAAACGCGCCCATTACAAGCATGTCCGTGAGAAACGGCGTAAACTGTGAGACCACTTCGGCTATCTCCTATGTTATGCACGCTACGCTATGCCACGTATGAAGCATGGTTACCCGGCACACATATATATGTATGTATAGAGCTCTGAAATAAAAAAGAAACGGAAACACCGGCTCCGAGGTCACATGACCTGGGTCATGTGACCTCGGAGCCTGCTGCGCAAGATTAACAACAAAAAAAGAAACGCCCTCGTTGTGTTTGTTTACATTCTGAACCCCCTGCCGGAACGATAAACAAAAACCGTACAGCCACCACACCAGCATCAGCAGGCACCATGTGCTTCCGGAGCTCTGCAACTAAGTCATCAGCTCCCCCAGTGCGTTGCGGTGCAGCACAGAACCGCTCCTGATTGGCTGGCCGGCATATCCCGGCGTTGTTGCCCCGGCAACCACGAGCCACAAAAGCTCTGCGCCAAGCGCAGGTCCCCAGATCAGCGCGCACAGGAACCGAAGATATGAAAAGACACATCGAGCAGAAGGAGCCTCAGAATACGACGCAGGAGACACATGCACGGGCAGGCGCGATGAATTTGAATTATGTAATACATAGGTCTTACGTTTTATTTCCATTTTATTTCATTTGTGTGGGCGTATGTGTAAAGTAATATGCAAGTAAATGCATTGTCGTGGTTAAGAGAACGGACAAAGGAGGGTGAAAGAAGAAGGAGGGGTGAAGGGATAGAGTGAGGATATGGAATCGTTAGGTATCTCGGATGGTTCGGTCGAGCAAAATGTTTTTATTTAGATTTTTATGCTGAAAGGTTGAAAAAGCAAGTAAAATAAATGATTGGGATAAGGTTTTTATGGTTTGGTAGACGCAGTGATAATAATAATTATACTTTCTTAGGCATACATAGTAAACAAGATAAAAAGTTTTAATGTATCGTCTATACATAAGAAGCAATGTATGGATAGGAAAAGTGTAGCTTGTATATATATATATGTATATATTTTTCTGTTATGGATTAAATTAATAAATAATAAATAGAGCTTGAAGAGAAAAGCGGATAAGGAGAAAAGTGAAAGATAGAGGGAGCGGGAAAAGACAGAAGGAGACATAAGCAAGACATTAGAGAGACACAGACAAGACGACGAGGGTTATAGACGGAGACAAGAACGGCAGAACTGGAACTGGAACTGGAAAGAGGCAGCAGTAATAATTTACCTGTAAAGTTTGTTTTAAATTGTTTTTTTAATTTTTTTTAGGCAGGAGAATCAATTATTATTATTATTATAGCTTATAAAAGTTAATTGGTCTTGTAATTATTATTATTATTATATAGGGGGTTTGAAAGCTATAATATGTCGACAATAAATCGGGAGTTGGCAGAGGGGCAAGAGGGCGACGACGACAGGAGGTTAACACAGGACTTTATATTGGATTCGTGCACAGAGTTGCTTGGGAGGATGCATTGTAATGCTAAATCCTCACTGCAATATAAGAACAACATGTCTACTTTAACGTGGAAGGTCATGGGGATGAGGATGAAGATGGAGAAGTGGGGGGGGGATGGGAGGATGGAGTTTGTTGACGATAGAATGGGTGGGGGATGGATTGGAGGGGGAGCTCATGATTGTGGGATGATGGATGGTGATATTAATTCTTCGTTTGGTGCGACGGTCGATGAAGAGGAGGAGGGGGGTGTGGTGGACGTAGGTTGTGGACCTGGCTATAATATTAATAGCCAGTTTCTAGAGACGGACGGGGACTCGCTGTTTGATAGCAGCGAGGGGTTGTCTGTGACTTCTCATCACGGGCTTGAATCTGGCGATTCCGATCTGTTGTTTGATGCAACAAGGGGTCTTCATTCTGGGTCATTTTCCAGTTATGACCAACCGGTAGGGTTTATGCCCATAGATATGTACCACGGGTTGGTTTCTGGTGTTGAACCCTCTCCCAGTGGTCAGGTAAAGGATGGTTATGCGACACATTCTGGCGAACATTTGATGTTAGCAGTGGATTCTGATGACATGTCGCCTGTAGCGGTTAATGAGACCACCAAATGGACTCCGCTTCAATTTGGTCATGCAACGGCAGCTTGTGCGGCTGGTGGTGATGTGGATACCCCTGATGTCCGTAGCAGCAGGGGCGGTGGTTTAAGCGACAACGTTGGCGATCGTGATCATGAGCTGCGGGGTATGTTACTAAATTCTGGTAGTTTAGTAGCGTCGAAGTTTGGGTTAGGGTCACATGCGGTAAGTTCAGAACTCTTACCGATATCTTTGCCTTCGACTGGAAGCGAAATATCGTTGCAAGACTTGTCAACGCCCAAAAATGATATGGATGTTTCGCCACAAAAAACGACTACTACAGTGGGGGTAGCGTTGATGACCGTTCCCTCCAGGAAGCCTGTGACAGCGGTTAATTCCAGCCCACTGGCTGTGGCTGCAAATATCCCTTCGTTAATATCCGGACATGACGGAGTTACTAGTAGACGTGGTTCTCAGCAGCAGAAGTTCGTGCGGAAAAAGGCTTTTACCAAATCATCACCATCTGTGAGGTCTAACATATCTCTGGGTGTATATAACGGGTCTGCCCATAATTTGGCTCCATCCTCAGTTTCCGCTAACAAAACACAGTCTGATCCTTCACATCAAAGAAGTAGTAAACCAATCTTAAAATCAGATACTAAATGTACAAACTGTCACACAAAGACAACTCCTTTATGGAGGAGAGATCCACAAGGAAACCCCCTGTGCAATGCATGTGGTCTATTTTTGAAATTACATGGTGTGGTGCGTCCTCTTTCTCTAAAAACAGATGTTATTAAAAAACGCCAAAGGTCATCCAATAGAAGTTCGTTAGGCTCATCCAAGAATTCGAGCGAATCTCCAAAGAATAATAATAGTAATAGTAATAGCAATAATGGGTCAGGCTTATCCCCTTCAAAGGATTTATCGATAACTGGAGCACCACAACGACAAGGCGCAACTTCATATGGCAGCAATTTGGGGAGAAGACCACCAGCTATGAAGAAGCCATCTTCGAATAAGTTGCTAACGCTTACGTCTAATCAACAAAATTCTCCAATAGGTGCGGTTAATTCGGTACCTGGAATCTCTCCTGGAGTTCAGCAATTTCAGTCTCCATTCCTAAATGACGTAGGTAATGGGCTGTCTGCAGCGAATAATATGGTAACAGATCCTTTAACTAACGCTACAAATAATGACGGTCTAAGCCTTTATCTGTCCACAGAACAACAAGTGCTTAGCAATGAACAATATCCAGAGAATTCTGGAGGTCCAAATTGGGAATGGCTGACCTTGAGTTTATAATCACGGCAGTTGTTTTTTGTATGCGTCTTTGTTTTAAGAATTTGTCATGAAGTATTGGTAGAGTTTTGTATAGTGAGTTGGGTTGTTTTTTACATGTGGATCCTCCCATTTTAATCCAAACAAAAAAGGCAGAACGGTAGAAGTTACGTTACTCTAGACATTTTAATTAAAGTAGCTAGCATACATTATTTGACATTATTTTTTATGTGTATAATCGTAACTGAAATCAAGACACTGGATAGAGATATATTTATTTAGAACTGTTAAAAGTAAACGTGAATATTTATTTGGCTAATCACGAGAATTCTTTTAGTTTCGTGAAAGAGGAAAGTAGAATGCGGATTTCCACCGTCTTCATTTACAGGTACACAAGGTCTATATTCATAGATATGTGTAGATCAAAAGTTAATAGGTTTTGAGAAGGCGGCCAAGTTTGCTTCCTTGAATGCCTCAGATAGAGTTGGGTGTGCGTGGCAGACTCTGGCAATATCTTCAGCAGAAGCACCATATTCCAAAGCCAAGCCAGCTTCAGCAATCATTTCGCCTGCGTTTGGACCAACAATATGGGCACCTAGCAGACGCTCAGTTTCAGCATCGATCAAGATCTTGACAAAGCCTTCAGTATCCAAGTTGGATTTTGCTCTAGAGTTGGCCATGAATGGGAACTTACCGACTTTGTAAGAGATGCTAGCTTCCTTTAGTTGTTCTTCAGTCTTACCTACCCACGCAACCTCTGGGTGAGAATACATCACTGAAGGAATATTAGCGTAGTTTACATGGCCATGACCAGACTTGATATATTCCGCTGCCGCAATACCTTCTTCCTCTGCTTTGTGGGCTAACATTGGACCAAAAGTAACGTCACCGATAACCTTGATATGAGGGAATTTAGTGCTAAACTGAGAGTCAATGACCAACCTGCCACGTTGGTCGATGTCGAGACCTAAATTCTCAGCGTTTAGGCCGTTAAAGTATGGCCTTCTACCAATAGCGACCAACAAAACATCAGCCTGCAAGGATTCTACCTTTCCAGATTTCACATTTTCTGCCTTGATATCAACCACATCGCCATTTCTCTCAGCAGAAAGAACCTTGGTACCTAGTTTGAAGGAAAAGCCTTGCTTTTTCAAGAACTTTTCAGTGGTTGAGGCAACTTCGCCATCCATGGTAGCACCAATCTGAGGCTGGAATTCAATCACTGTGACCTCGGACCCCAATCGAGCGTAAACGGAACCCATTTCTAGACCAATAATACCACCACCAATAATAGCCAACTTCTTTGGAACTTCAGCAAGAGACAAAGCACCAGTAGAAGACACAATCCTTTCCTCGTCAATCTTAATACCTGGGAATGGAGTAACTTCAGAACCAGTGGCAACAATAATATTCTTTGCATTCAAAATGGTATCCTCAGCAACGGACCCCTTGAGACCTTCAACTGGGGAAACCTTTACATTATACGCATCTTCAAAAGAGCCCAAACCTTTGTAGTAAGTAACCCCGTTCTTCTTGAACAACATCTCGATACCACCAGTCAACTGCTTAACAACTGTGTCCTTTGCTTTCTGGAACTGACCCATATTTATATCCACTGACCCATTCACATCAATACCTCTCTGCTTGGCATCATGTTTCATTTGGTGGAACATATGCGAGTTGTTCAAAAGCGCCTTCGATGGAATACATCCAACATTCAAACACGTGCCACCCAAACTTCCACGCTTTTCAATGCATGCTGTATTGAATCCCAACTGTGCTGCCTTAATAGCAGCAACATATCCACCAGGACCTCCACCAATAACAACCACATCGTGCTGCTTCTTAACGGCTTGCAAAGTAGTCGATTGATGTAACGAACGTTTAGAAGCTGAACACACAATTGATTTTAACATATTTTCAGTTTCTGCAAATACTACTTCAAATGATACCACCAAAGAGTGCAAAAATAACTCTTACTTCTGGCTGGAACAACCCACTTGTCGAATACTAACCTATCTAACTAAACTATTTCTAAGAAACCGCAGTTAAAATCTCCCTTTTCAACAAAAAATCTCTTCACATTTTTTATTTCAGCTGAATATCATTGGTTCTGAACGTGGTGTACGGATTTCAAGATTCCTGAAATTAATTCACAAGTCATTCCTACACTCATTCAGGGCCAAAAAGAGCTTTGAGGCGTACGCAAGCAGATCCTGCTTGTTACTGGGATGATATAGAGTTCTATGGCAACCAAGCACCCAAGGGCATTCTTGGAGATATGTTATACTGTGTTCTAGCCACCGCCAGAAGCTGGGAAAGCTTGGGAATGAATTCGTACTAAGTGATTCTTAGAGGACTAATGGGCTTCTGGCGTGGATCCATGTGTATCAGAGAGGTATACTGCTTCGAGGAGGAAGGCTTAAGTGTTGTTAGGTGTTCGCCAGAGTCTCTGGAACAGTTGCCAAGGCTTGGATACGTGGATTGCAGTGCCTAACATATATATGTGGGCGTTTGGCGCCGTATCATGTTGGACGGAGATCATCGAATGTCTTTCTCTGCCTAAAGAGCTTTCTCCTTGGGAGGAAGGATTACAATTCCTAGACGTATAAAAACGGTGGAAAGCCAAGGAGTAGATAGTTTGTTTTCTTGGGATTGATTACGTTAGGCGCGTGCGAGGGGTATAGTAATTATGGTATCAACACCGGAGCTCAAAAAGGTATGTTATTCTTTATTCTTTTTTGAAAAGTCGTATATATGGAGTAGACGTTACTAACAGCGAAAATGAAATATTATAGTACATGGAGAGGAAGTTATTCATCCAGTTGAATGGGTCACGGAAAGTTGTTGGGGTGCTGAGAGGATATGATGTATTTCTTAATGTTGTGTTGGATGATGCATTGGAAGTACACAAGAATGGTAGGAAATTTCCTCTTGGAGACCATACAGTAATCCGAGGGAACTCAATAGTATCTTTGGAGCCATTGGAGAGCTTATCTTAAGAAGGATGTCTGAGGGTGCTCTTGTTTTGGGAGCGAGTTGCTGTTAAAAAGGAGGATATCGAACCGATAAACAAGGAGGAGACTGCCATGTATTTGACTTAGACTACATTTTTTTTATAAATCTGTAAAATAATATTAATATCACGGATATTTAAGTTAGTCCTTGAACCTAACTTGCATCGACAAGCCAGCCTGGGTGTAGCCACATTTTTCGTAAAACTCGGCGTTCTTAGGGTCGCAATCTAAGACTATCTTGTAGCACCCTGCATTTTTGCCGATCTCTGTTAATTTGTCAATCAGCAACTTTCCTAGCCGCTTACCTCGTTGATCCATAGCAACAGCGATATCTTCGATGTGACCAACCAATCCACAATGATGGATTAACTTGGCTTCGATGATAATATTCCCAGTCGCAACTACGTTACCAGTATCATCAGTGATTACAAGCGGATTGTATGCAAGTACCTCTTCAGCAGGTTGCCTCGTTTTTCGGTTTGCAACAATGGGTACCTTCACGGTTTTCCAGTACTCAATTGTATCGCAAAATTCCTGTTGTGTGACATTGCCCACAGTCGTCAGAACTTTCAGAGTGTGAATAACCCCGGAATAGTCCTGCGCCTCAGTTCTTCTGATTTGGTAACCTTCTGGTAGTATGGTCATGGTAAGTCGACCGCTACTTGCAACTAATGGGACCACTGCTTTTGCAAGTCTATATCGTGGTGGATATTTGAATAAGAGCTCGCATAATATATGGTGGTCTTGGAATTTGCCAACTGGAAAACCGAACCTCGAATTCCCCTTATGTGAAGAAATCAAGGGTCACTGGGTACGAAGTTCTATTCTAAGGCTGGCGCAGCCAGTTCAACAGGCCATATATATCCAATTGAACCTTCTCAACCTCCTCCATGACTTCCTGAACGTTGCCGAAGAACTTATAATGGTTATGTTTTAATATGTGTTTGGTTATTTTGAGCCACGCAGAGTCGAGTTCGTGGTAGTATGAGGAAATAATGAGCCCATCGAACAAACATAAAAGCCAATCCTCGTAGGAAGGGAAGTCTCTCGGCTTGTTAATGATGCTATTGGCAAGGGCATGAAGGGGGATTTTGAATAGAAAGTCGTGCCATATGCCGAGGTGTAGGGTGTCCTGTAGGTGACAAAAGAGAGAAGGGTATTCAGCAGCGAGCTCCTCTATGATTCTAGGTTCTAGCGGCGTGCCTTGCCACCATTTGGAGCCTCTGTGAAGGTTCCATGCTACCTCCTGTGTCCTTTCGAAAAACAAAAGTTTTATGGCCTTGAAGAGCCTCTCGATGGCGGGATCTACGGCATCGCTGGGAAAAGAAGTGAAACTCCAGAGACACATGCTGTAAATTTCGTTTTTGAACTGCCATGGGATTCCATCCCATTCCAAGTTGCGCTTCCGTATTTCAATCAACCAGACATCCCGATCCATGAACATTAAGTTCTGCCATTGTTCTGCGACATACAGACATCTTTTTTGAATCTGTCTTCTTTCACGTTCCAGTTGGTTACTCTTTCGGGATTCTGACTTCTGAATCCGACACTTCAAGGCACCAATTTCTTGACGATACTTTGCATCCTCTTGGGCCTGCCTAGGAGGGAGGGTTGGCATTCTGCCCAACGACGAGTCAAGAGAGTGCAAAAGCTCGAGGGAGTCCGCAGAGCTTGCAGCGTCCGGCTCCATACTTAATGCCATAGATTCATATGAAATATCCTTCTCCATGATAAGCATCAGCTCATCTCCAGGAACAAATCCCACCCCATCCTTCGAGCATGAAACTGCATCGGGAGCCTCACTAGTTGTCGTATAAGGGCTTCGCAAAGAGAAAATAGAAGAGCAATTTGAAAACACCGTATTCCGTTTATCATCGATAAACGGAACACTATGTGAAAGCAAGCTCTTCGATTCCTCATCGGACAAATCAATAGTTATACCACTATCCGTAGCGAGATCCTTGTGGCGCACCTTATGCCTGGCCTGATAGAGCCTGACATGCGGGGGTATGTATTGAGGCTGTCTTATGGCTGGAGCTGTAGAAGCCATATCTTCAATTCCCGAAGAGCTCAAACTATTGCTAAATTTGTCATTATATTTAGGCATGGTTATAGCGTCATATCTTTAGAATTTCTTAAACTGATAGAATAGGATATTTATATCAATAAGACACAACGAGCGTCGCCGTCTTGTCCCGTTCTATTTCTGAAGAAAGCGATCCAACTTCAATAATATAAAGATCGTTGCTTCCCTTTCCGTTTGACCAACCAAAAATAGTGTTATTAATAGCAGTTGTCGTAAAGTATGTTATATATACTGCCCATTCAAAAGCCCTATTAAATCTTGTACTGAGACCTGATACAGATTAAGAGGTCACCTTCAGTCCAGTCATATGTCTGCAAAAACACACCGCCATGCAAGGCACGCACCTCAAGAAAGTTTTAGGTTGAGAGAAATTATACTTGTTAACCAGCAACTAGAAAACAAATAAACTCAAAGTAGCAGACTGCATATGCAAAATTGTGTTACAGTATATTTCTCGACGTGTGTGTACGAAATTCCTATTTAGGAGCAGGCTTGTGGATACTGAGGGTGATGTCTACACAGCCCGAAGTGTATGGGTCTCAGGATGAAACCAATATAAGGTTGAAGCCTAACTAACGCAAAAAATGAGCAGTGGTAGGTTATCAATCATCATGTGATGTCAAGCCAAGATACCTCCAAAATTGCATAGGACGTAAAGGATGCGGGGCTCAGTAGGTAGGTAGTAAGTAGTAGGTGTTCAATTACGCGAAAATTAGTCTGACAGGAAGCAAGAAGTAGGGCAAGTAAAGTAGGCCAAGTTTCAATTTATCTTGTGGGGACATAGGAAGGCCGGTTGTAGGGTAGTAGCCACGGTGCCAGATTTGCCAAAGCAGGTACAGCGTGGTGCTCGAGGCGTTTAAACCGTAAAGGCGCATAAGCACAGCTAGTTTATGCCACAATGTAAAACGAGCGGCTTTCGCTTCATCCGTGTTCATTGAGGAGAGTTTCCAGAATTTTAAAAGACTTCTTGTAGCGAAGATGTAAAAAGGAACTTGGAAAAGTAATTCTATAGCGGTGAAAACCTTAAGGATTGTGTCGTTCTCATATAGAATGAAGTCATTATTGGTTCTAATATGCCAATTGAGTAGGCCTGGGGCCAGGTGATATTTTTCAGGGATGACAGATGTTGAATCGATGATAGTGCTTATCGGGATATTAATAAGGAAGAAGAAGTAGTAGAATTTCTGTTCCAATAGAGATAGCATTAGATCTTTAGTAAGGCAATCAGTATTTTTTATGATTTCTTGTACGCAGTGGAATAATTGTATCGGTCACAATGGGTAAATATAGATACTTAGTCTGCGTATCTTACTACATGTAGCTGTTGTAGTGAGAACGGAAATCTTATTATTAGAGGACAATTTTTTTATGTCTTGGAAAAAGCCCAGATATTCGATGCAGCAGTAAAAAGAGTCAGCACATCATAGACGTACATATTTATAAATAAATTATATTTACAGATGAACTCTTGACCTATCGAAAGACCAGAGTAGTTATATACAATATATACGTACATAGATGCATACATATATGTAAGATTCAAAGAGAGAAAAGATTAAACGACAAAGGACAGAAGATTCATTGGTTCATTTGTTTTCACCCTTAATACTTTTGAAGGCATTGGAAATGAATCGTTCAAGTTTACCAAGGGTACTGGGCTCATCAGGATTTTCAGGGGTAGAATTGGCAGACGATTTCTGGGCACAGAAAGAGGAGCCTAGATTTTCAGTACGTTTTGCGGTATTATCACCGGTAACATCAGCCAATGCTTCCCACAAATATTTTTCAGCTTTTGATTGAGGCTTTCTCAAGGATATTTTATACTGTACCTTCATATCACCGCGGGACGCCGTGAGACCTTTTGGAACACCTTTATTTGGAACAGATACTACTTGTTCATGTTGTGTACCCGGTGCAATTTTTAATCGTAACTGCTCACCATCCACAGTTGGGATGTTTACGACACCACCTAGAGCTGCAGTGGTTATGGGGATATCCTGTGTGTACCAAATGTCATAGTTGTTACGAATTTGGAAACGAGGGTCTCTTTCCACACGAATCTGGATCAATAGATCACCTCTACGGGTGCGAATTGTATGGGACATTTCAGGATCGACTTGAACATGAGGGAAGGAACCTTGTGAGGGGACCTTCACAACATCGCCATCTTGCAACCCGTGGGGTAAATCCACATCTATCTCCTTCTGTCTGTTAAATACTACACCTTCACCACGACAGGAGCTGCATTGGTCAGAACGGCGAATGCTAGATCCTTCACCATTACACTGGGTACAGGTCGATGCCATTTGAAAGCCCGCACGTACATGCATTTGCGTCCCAGTGCCATGGCAAATGGAACATGAAGAACGCTTCGCACCACTTTTCAGTCCCGATCCCGCGCATGTACCACATTGATCATATGCGGAATATTTCAACTTGATACCTTTCAAACCAAATACAGCGTCCTTAAACGATACATTGAATGGTACGTGGATAGAATCTCCTTTATATTCACGCACAAAATTTGCTCCATTCCTACCCCTAGCACCTGATGCCCCAGAGCCTGAACCACCTCGAAAAGCCGCACCAAACAGATCTTCAAAGTTAATACCACCAAAATCTCCGAAACCTTCAAACCCGCCAAAACCGGCAAATCCTCCTTGGAACCCACCAGCCCCGTTCCCAGGACCAGCTGCACCTCCCTGGCTAAACGCTGCCGCACCAAATTGATCGTACTGGCTCCGTTTACTCTCATCTGAGAGGATTTCGTATGCATTCTGCAAATCATGGAACTTCTTTTCCGCACCCTCATCCTTATTGATGTCTGGATGGTACTTTTTAGCCAGCTTATAGTACGCCTTCTTAATCTGCGAAGTACTAGCATCCCGTGAAACACCTAACGTTTCATATGGATCTCTAATCTCCTGGCATAATCTACGTCCACTATGAAAAGTCCTTCCAAAAACTCCATTGCAAAATCTTCCACTAGCTACATTAGAAAACCCTGCTGCCTGTCTCTTTAACAAAACTCTTCCTGATGACCTCCCTATTAATAATCTAAACATTATTGTCCCTATTAATCACCGTACCCAGCAGATACTGCAACCAGTCCAACCGTTTATGTATTCGATTGTCTCACTTTGAAGTATCTAAGTTTATTCCTCTCCACGCATACTTCTCTGCTTCCTCTGAGTTTCCATTTCATTCTATTGAAATAACTACAACAACGACGCAACGTAAAAGACGATATCAACTAATTGAAAGCATATATATATATTAATTAAGTTTAATATATGTCTCAGGGGCAAATAACCCGTCCGTAGTCTATCCCCTTGACCCTTCGGTGTCTTCTTGACCCGTTGGTATTTCTTGACCTGTCGGCTGTCCCTGATGTCTCTGTATATTCTTGTAGGACTTCTCTCTACTATGCAAGGGAGCACCAGCTGTTCATGACTAACATGTCAATTGACATAATGTACCTGACATGGCCTGTTAGACTTGAACACGAAGCACATGTAGGAGACATGCACTCAGTTACAATCGCATGTTGTGGTCTCATAATGGCATCCTCAGGGGCCCACATAAAGACAAGACACAAGACATAAGACAACACCGAAGGCTCGAGAGAACGATATGCAAAAACCGCATGGACCATACGAACCACCCCCCCATCTCCATAAGCCAAACAATTGTCTTCTGACGCTGGCTGAGCATGTATTTCGTCGCTTGATTACCGGTTCTCACGGTATGCCACTCTAACACATGAATCTATTGCGTTCCCCACGCAAGATAGGTGGTGTGGCGCCACACAGCCTACATATTCCATATTACCATCGATGCTCTATTTACGACCTTCACCACTGTACGAGCTGTTGACTGGCTCCGACTGACTTCACATTGACATGAGACACTGTCATGCCAACCAGCGTGCGACACAGGAGACCCGGCCAGATATCAACACACCCGTGAACCACATATTGTATTAAGGGGCTGGTTAATCACGTGATGGCACTCTGTAGCTAAGCAACACTCTTCATTTCCCTTCTGACGCCTAGACCGCAGTGTTATTGGCCCAAAACACTATCCCATTTGTCCTTCGTGAGGAATTTAGGGGGCTAATAGATTCGATAGTTTTTCTATGTATTTCTCTTTAGATAATCTTATCGTGCGGCAAGCCAGCCGATGTATATAAATATAGGATCAAAGTTAGTTCACGGTAGCGTAGTAAGTCCTGCCAAGGGGTTACAGTACAAGAAGGACATCGTCGTAGAAGGCAAGGGAAATTTTATTAACCTTTGTGTATTTTTGTTTGTTTGGTTGATTTGAGTTAGGCATCTTGTTTCTGGACTAAGGTGCTGTGGTTATAGAAAGGAAGGAAGTTCTGAAATAGTATATTTATTTTTAAAAAATGACAAGGACCAATAAGTGGACTGTTCATGAATCTAAGGCTGACTCGCGTTATTTTACCCATAATGGGTATTACGGCACGCCTCCCAATAATGTGAAGAAGGATGGGTCTGGCCGGGGGAATTGGGGTAAGCCTGGGGATGAGATTGCGGATTTGATTGATTCTGGTGAGATTGCTCCGGTTTTTAACAAGGCTAGGAGGGGGTCCAACTCGCAGGCCAGGGAGGCTCAGTTGGAGAAGGTTCAGAGATATGAGGTTTGAATGAAGTTTTTTGATTTGGTAATGTTTCCTCCAATGATGGTTTTATCTTGTTTGTTTATCTGCGTGTATATCTGTGTATACGTATAGACGTAATATAGCGTTCCGTGTTTATGAGTTATGTATACAGGTATGTATACCACAGGTATGTACTACGGGTTTTGCGGGTCCATGCCTTTCCTTATGTTCCTGGCGACGTAGTAATCTTTATTCTGAAGGATGCGGTCGACGATGGTTTGTTTGTTGAGGTAGTTGAAAGGCGTGTCGTCTAGGCGGGGGTCAGCCAGTTCCCAGTGTTCCATGTTGGATGTGTTAATCTTAAAGGTGTGACGAGGGTTGATAATGATAGCATCGACGTAGCGGCAGCTGAGGACGCCTAGAACACGTTCCTTGCTGCTCATGTATAACTGAGCAACATTGTTGTTGCTGGCGGCGGCGTCGTTGTCACTGGTATTGGTGATGCCTACGAGGAGCTTCTTGTTGCCAGAAAGCTTCTTCAGTTGCCTTAGTCTATCAATTTGGCCAATATGCAGCAAATCAAACGAGTGCTGGACATATACCACATTTGAAGGATCCCATTGGTAACCTCCTTCGACAACAACGTTGTCGATAGTGGAATCAAAGACCCAAGCCCAAGGACTGAAGCCATCCTCAGATGTTGCAAACAGTTTTAGTGCGGCAATGTCTTTAAGCGGAGATTCCTCCGGAGACGCAGTACCAGTAAGAATCCTATGGATGATATCCGTAGTGCTGACACCTGCAGTTCTATCGACTACCTTAAAACGACCCACATCCTTCATTTTTTGATAGCAGTCGTATCCATTGGAGTCAGTGGAAATGTCATCGCCGTGGACAACGTATAAACAGCCATGGCTGTCCAGAACCTCTGGCTGAGTGACGTAAGGGGCATTTTCCACAACGGTATGGATCCAACGGTTAGCCCTTATGTGCCCATAGCGTTCCTCCTGTGACATCACTGGTTTTGCATGCTTGTTAAACTCTATATCCCTGTCATTATGAACACCGCAAATCAGACATGAGGCGAGATCTGAAAGTGGGATTGTCCTTCTTGCCTGCAAGATAGCCCGTGCATGCCCATAGTGAGTGAAATCGAAACAGCCGTCAACCCACACTCTTCTTGCGTCTAACTTGCTCATTGTATGCTAACGGGTCTCTGTGATTAACCAGCGTGGGAGGCGTCCAGGATATGTGTATAGAAATATCTTTTTTACCATATATATATTTACAAGTGACATAATTAATACCGACTGCTGTCTTATAAAATACAGGAAAGATGTAATGCAAACTTCTATATGGAATTATTTACCTCCTTGAACTGTTATGCTTACTCTGATTCATCCTCAGCCATAGCTCTCTTAAAGGTAATCAGTCTCTTAATCTGTATGATCCAATCTTTGGTAACCTCGTCTTTCATAACGTTAGCCCTATTAACGTGCGACGACAACATGCTACTGCCAGAATGAATACCCACAGAGGTCACTCCAATGGGCCACGCAACCTTCCCCAAACTTAGGTCCATGTAACATTGTTCAGCCCTCGTGAATTCATCCTGTTGCAGATGGTACAGAATCGACGCTAAAGAGGTGAACAAGTTTTCCGACAGAGCACCCTTTCGTAGCTGCACAAGAAGAGGGCAGAGATTCCGTTTTACCTCCTGGAACTTATCTGGCATATATGGAGGATCACTGGTGCCTTCCCACTCCTTAAGTAAGATATGAATATAAAGATTGCATTTTAATTGTAACAGAGAGTCACCATCAGGGATATCCTTCGGAACAATAACAGTGGACAAGTTGGATTCCTGATTGATCACTTCTTGAATACGTTCAATACTCATCTACGTTCTCTATGCCGTGCTTGCACAAAGTTTGTTGCCGATACGGTTGTCGTTTTATGCACCTTTATAGTGTATATATATGGGATGGGGATGCCCCGTTCTAAACGAATTTTTGAAAAGCGAAATTTAGCCTGAATTCTTCTTCACGAAGCAACTGTGTGGTTTGACAGAATTTACAAGAGCTTCCTCCTGCCACTAACCCCCGTCCCCCCACACTCCCCCCCCCCCCTGGTCAGTCCTACTTCATTGATCAGTACAGGCCAGCCATATAGTCCGTGTAAGAGTAATGGCAGTGTTGAATAGGAAGGTGGATTCTGGTACCCAAGGCAGTTCACAAGGACAAAAGACTACAACGACTACTCTGGGTCATGATTCTGGTGACGAATATTTATCCCAAGGTGAAGAGGTGTTTGATGGTAACGACATAGAAAACAATGAAAGGAAAATTTACGAAGAGTCCTTAGACCTTGATTTGAAGGATAGTGATCGGCGTATTTGGTTAGTGCGTCTTCCAAAGTTCTTATCAGAGAAATGGAGGGATCCAAAGAACTTGAATGGTCAGGAGTTGGGAAGGATCAAAATCAACAAGAAAGATCAATCCATCCAGCTCATTCTTAATGATGACAAAGATAATGAGGAAATCCCGCATGAATACGACTTAGAGCTAACCAAGAAACAAGTCCAAAACCAATATATTTTCACTGAACAAAATTTAAAGAAGTACCAACAGAGAGAACAAGAGCTGGCAGCCGATCCAGAAAAACAGAAGCAAGCCTTCCTACGGAAGCAGGAAAGGGAAGAGGAACTTAAAAAGAGACAGCAGCAGATGAGAAGGAGATATAATAATAAAAAGAAGTTTCAGAACAGGGTTATGACAGATAGAGACGGAAGGGATAGATATATCCCTTATGTCAAGACTATCCCCAAAAAGACGTCTATCACAGGCACTGTCTGTCACGAATGCCAACTAATTCCCTCCATTGACGATCCAAATTATCACAAAATTGTCGAACAACGGAAGCAGATCGTTAGAAATGTCCATAAACCAACCGTCACCGTCCTCGACGAAACCCCCGGTGTCACTATGAGCAATGCCGGTCTATCTATGAGATCAGACACCTCAAAGTTCTTAAAAGTCGGTAAGGAAAGAAAGAACAACCAAAGAGCAATCCGGATGCCCAAAAAGGAACTTTTGGATTATCTATTTAAACTATTCGACGAGTATGATTACTGGTCTTTAAAAGGTTTAAAAGAACGTACTAGACAGCCTGAAGCCTACTTGAAGGAATCCCTCGATCAAGTGGCTCTATTGGTGAAGAAGGGCCCCTACGCCCTAAAATATACCTTAAAGACTGAATACAAGAAGTTAAAGGAAGCCGAAAGAGCTGCAAGGTTGGGCGAACTAGCGGGCATTGACGATCAAGCCGAGGGCTCTTCTAATGGAGGCATTGACAACCCACTGGGAACTGACCGTAACCAAGAAGACGAAAATGACGAACTGGAAGATGTGGAGATGGAAGATGTCCTATGACTGTCCAATTTACCATCAGTACATTCTATCCAAAATATATATAACCCATACATCCGCAAAATAAATTCTATTTTTGTAATTTTCTCGAGGAATTCTTTCAGGCACCGACGGGCGTGTAATGCAAGGTTGCAGTTTGACGCAGCGCTCGAGGGCCAGTTCACCGTTGCCAGACGCACGATGCAAACAGTACTTGAGCTATGACAAAGAGGAGGCATTGACTGAATAGATACAGCTAGTATTTGTTTCGTAGGATTGTTTTAACACTCAGTCTACAGATACCAGTGATAAAGAGAAAAATGGCTAAAGAAATTACTGACATCAAGGAGTTTTTGGACTTGACCAGAAGATCGGACGTTCAGAGAGCCACTATCAAGATCAACAAGAAGTTGAACAAAAATGGTAAGGCTTTTAGACAAACCAAGTTCAAGATTAGAGGTCAAAAAACCTTGTACACTTTGATTCTCAATGATGCTGGTAAGGCTAAGAAGTTGATTCAATCTTTGCCACCAACTTTGAAGGTTAACAAGTTGTAAGTGTCTGTCTTTACAGCTGTATAATTGATGCGGCTTGGTGACACTAAAGATTTTGGGATCCCTTTATATTTTGCTATTTTTGTGTTATTAGGCCAGAAAGAATATAAAAAAATGGATTATAATGCATTTTTAAGTTTGATTTAATTCATTTATGTTTTAATGCTTTTTTTGTTGTAATATTGTTTATTAGTATATCAGTATAAGGAGTGGGCTTCCAGATAGATTGGGACCAGGAGAACCAAGCAGTCAGTGATTAGGAATGGGTTGAATTTATTATGGTGAGATACATGTTGAAAAGCTATAAGATAAATGTGTTTATATATTTCTCGAAACTCGTTAGTGGGATATGACTACATTGGCTTTTTGCCAAACAAGAAATCTCTATACACTTTTCTTATCGGCTAGAGACTCTTTCTGATTAGATGGTGGTTGCGCATTCTTTGCGCTTTCACTCTCTTCTGCAGGAATACATTCAAGTTTAGTATTTTCAATTTCTTCCTCTGGCTTGTTTTTAGACCTGTCCTTTACTGGGCCCGAAATACTGTTCTTATTACTCGTAGTTCCATTTTCCTCTTCGGGTGATGGTATGATGTGAATGTCATCTACTTCACTGAAGGATACTTTTCTTTCACGCGAACCGAGAGGACTAGATTCGTCCTCCCCAAACCTTACGACCTTCCTTCCACCCGCAGCAACGTCTTCAAGAACCTCTGCATCGTCCTCTGAGATAAATGTAGACATTGGCTCATCGTCAGCATCGCCGATAGATCCAAGCTTAATTAGTTCGGCGGTTCTAATCCATCGTCTGCGTCTGGTATATTTAGAAAAGGAGTCTTCAGTGGATGGTTTCTTCCATGTATTATCATAATAGATAAAACCGTCGTCGGAGTTAGGCGTGGCTGTAGTCTTGAGTCTCGTGCTAGGCAAATGGATCGCGCCATCATTGGTCATGTCTAGTCTCCACGTTTTATCCACCCATCTCCAAATCATGCCTCCATTTTCTTCAGGGAGCTTGAATTGATCTGGTTGGGGTGCCTCATTCAAAAACTCGTCAGTCCACGCACTCCTTTCGTAGCTCAACATGTTAGAAGTCCAGCCAATAGCGAGCCACCGTCTTTGATTCTCATAAAGAACATATGTGAACCGGATTGGCTTATCCTCGTTAGCACCATTCTTGGTGCCAGAGAGCTTCTTAACCTTTTTGTGGACCGCTGCAAATATACCTCCTTTATTCTTGTTAACACCACCAAGATCCAAGCCAGTGACGTAGAAGGCGAGCAATCTCACCAACTTAAAACGCCATAACAACTTCCTAGTCACACAGGACCACGAAGAGTGATAAGTCAACAGATAAACCCCGGCAACCAGAACAAACTTCCTTGGAGGAATCATAAACATTGTAATAATCATGTATATTGGAGATAGAAACACCATAGTAAACAACAGCCTCTTTATATCGTTGCCATTCAAAACGCTGATTGGCGAAAGCATCAAATCAGACTTTGTAACAACCCTGGACATCATTTGTACAATATCGTCCAACGTTGGCCGATCTCGTATCGTTTCCTCAACGTACTTGTCCAGCAATGAATACCCCCATAAAATTCCAACAATCAGCAAATGACCAAAGAATTTAATCAAAGCCTCGAAATAGATAACACTGGTCATAAAGCAAATTACCAGCAAAACACTTTCCCATATATCATCAGTAGTCCACGTCAACATACTCAAAACCCTATCTGCGATGATCAGATAAGGATACAATTTCACTAATGATTTCGTCACCGTCGGAGGCGTAGAATTCAGCAAAGGCGACGAAACAACTAAACTACCTAATTCATCTTCTTTATCATCATCACCAGTACTATAATGACCATCTGCAGATGGTCTCCGCTGCTTCAAAGCACTACGAAGACTTTGAGTGCTCTTGCCTCCATAAGGCAACCCATGGGACTCATCTACAAACTGCGCCCTTGTCTCTTTTTTCGAATTGCTCATATCAAACTCCACTACTATGATTACTTCTAACTTCTTGAGCCACGATATTCCAATCTACACCTTTGAGGCCCTCTCTGAGTTTGAATTTAATTTGCTTTGTTCCTCAACGCTGGCTAGCCTTGAAGTAAGGGAGAAAAGTATGAACTTTTTTGCCTGAAACGAAAATTCCATAACGCACCACATCTCATTAACAGCGACAGACCAACTAAATCTATTAGAGAGGTCTAGAGATCTAAAGCAGTTCTTTTTATGTTTAAGAAGAGGGGTATCAAAGGAGGTAATCAGAAGAAGCTCAAGATAGTCAATAGTCTGCAAGAAGAGGATGAATCTGAAATTTGTACAGAGGTTTTGGTTAAGAAGAGGAAGGTAATTCCGTCCGAGAGCATTCCTGATGGGAAAGAAGATGACAAGGCTGCAGGTACGTGCAATACTGCAGGCAATTTGAATGGTTGGGATGATGGTGGTGATGCTAATGCCGTAAAGAAGGCGTCTCAGGATACCTTAACTGTGATGGGCCATGCTACGAGAGAGCAGGCGTTTGATAGAGAGATGGAGAGCGAGACGTCTGTGCAGAAGCTACGAGGATCGTATGTAAAGCCGGCGGTTGGTCGTAATATTCGGACGAATATTCTGATGGACTATCAGCCAGATGTGTGTAAAGATTTTAAGCAGACGGGGTATTGCGGTTATGGTGATAGTTGTAAATTCTTACATTCTAGAGATGACTTTAAGGCTGGTTGGAAATTAAACCAGGAATGGAAGGTTAAGGATAAGGAAGAGACAGAGTTGGAAAAAGAGGTTGAAGATATACCTTTCAAGTGTATCATTTGTGAGGAAAACTATAAATCCCCCGTTGTAACAAAATGTGGTCATTATTTTTGTTCCAAGTGTTTTATGAATCGGGTTAAAATCACTCCTAACTGTGCTATATGTAAAGAAGATACACAAGGCGTCGTCAAAATGGCTACTAAGCTACAAAAGCTTTTGGACAGCCAAAAAAAAGTATGAATAGACTAATGTATATTATATTACATCAGATTTCTGTTTTTTTAAAAAAAATCTTGAATGAGTTGAGATTCAAAATGCAGTGCAAAACTTTAGGGCAAATAATGGAAGGTCGCAGAGTCGTCAATATCACGTTGTAAATATTCTTTCTCAATTAAATTATTTGTACTCTTTTTGAAAAACTCTTTTGTGACCTTCATTTTGGAGGAGAGTAATTCGCTAACGATGTTATGAAGTTTGTCGTCAGTGAGTTTTCTCTCCGACTTCATGATCCTTATAATAGCAGCATTTACGGCTTGCAAACGGTTTTCATCAATCTCGTCAGCGATCGTCTTGGTAGCTGGAAAAGGAGTACTTCCAGAAGATGGAGTAGCCTCAGACTTTAAGATTGTTACAATTTTAACTTTTCTGGAAGGGACACTGAACTCGTAGTTAACTGAAAAAATGTCAGTCAATTTTATCGACTTGGTAAGCGGCAGTTTCTTTAATATTCTTGTTTTTGGTATTGTGGATAAAGATAGTAGTTGACGTACCAGTTCTGGCTCTGGTATATGTGTTAAATCACCAATTTCCTGCATTGTTAATGACGAATAATCCTGAAATAATAGAAATATTGTAGCAGCATACACTGACATGCTTAGATCATGGTAGGTCTTACTGAACTGGAAACCAATTTCAACAGAACCTAAATGATATGCCCACTTAAGCGTTCTCCCCGAATGGTTTTCTAAGTAGAAACTTTCGTATGCTATCTTCAGATCTTGCAACTCCAGTGGAAGAACGACATCCTGGGTCAATGTTTCCATAGGTTTAAAAGGCCAGAACGTTGGCGTCAGTACCTTAGCTTGAAAATCAATTCCCATTATTTCAGATCCCTTGAACTTCTTATCGTACCCATGAGAAACATTGATGTCCCTGAACATACCTTCCAATTTTGATGTGAAGTCAATTCCAACTGCAGTAGCCATTCTACTGATCATCCATTGTTCTAATTGCAGTGAAGACTTCTGTTGTAACAATCTTTTCGAAAACTGCTGCTTATAAAACAATTCAAACAGATCCTTGTCCCTGATCAATGCAAAAAAGCCAATGCAGTCCTGCAGAAACGTCTGCATTTCCTTATTGAGCGTTGTGTTGGTCCGCAAGACACCATCAATGGACGTAGAAATGTATTCGATAGACTTATTAGGCTTACTATTTATGACTTTGGCTAATGCATCACTCATGGATTTCTTGTAGGGACCATTCAGACAATTGGCTTTGTGTAATATATTTTCGTAAGTATCCTTGACTTCAATCAACCCTTTCACCCAAGAAAGTGAGAGTTGGGCCCTCTTTTTAACAGATTGGTTCTCTGGAATTGCAAACCCGTCATTCATAACACAATTTGATAAAGTATCCAGAAACTTTTGTTCATCTTGGGGTTCTTTACAAAAGCCGATAATTAACTGCAAGTTTTCCGTATCAGAATTCTTAATGCAATCATGAACGCTATCTCGGAGTACAAACTCGATATTATCGGAGATTAAAATCTTCTTCATCACTTCATTACATTTGACAGCTGATTGCCCATTTGTAATGCGCTTGTATACTGCTAGTTCATTATTCAAGGCCTCCTGTACCCTGTTGATATACAGCACCGCATCATCGGCGTACCGCTGACGCCATTGGGTATAATAGGAACCTACATCTTGTAATAAATGAGGCTCGAAGTATAACGTATAAAATGTCTCGTTCCCTTCGTTTAATATCTGCATCATATCCACAATGCTGATCAACGTAGAAATATCAACATCAACAAGTGACTTTCTAGCCCGATTTATCTCCATAATCATGGAACTCACGATTTTATCTGCAATTGGCTTCGCTACAATATCCCTGAACAAATCAAGTCCAAGGACATACACATTTGCTTGCCGACCCTTCCACGCTAGAGCCTTATCCATGTACATCATAGTATCGCTGATCATCTTCAAGCATAATTTCTGATGGTTCCATATTCCATTTAGTCGACGTAAAAACTCAATCGAAGATAGTTCCACGAACAGCCCTCTATCATGAATATCCTTCATTCTTCGAGTAAAAGCATCTTTCACATTTTCTAAAAGTTGCTCTCCATATTTGCGTATTACTAGGTCATAAACCAGTCTGTACAGCTCTTCAAAGGACAGTGTTGATTGCTTCCCGTCGTAAATTAAATCAATAGCAGTCTCCAAAATTGGCCAAGAAGACTCTAAATCAACATTATTAGATGAAAAAGAGTGTCTAGGTGCTCTTATTTTCACTCTTTTAGATACGTTCATCACGCGGCAGCTGTTCCTAGTCTTATTACGAGAAACAGTCGCTCTGATCACTTCAAAGTTGTACTTTCCTTTATACAATAAAGATCAATGATTGGCCCTGAACTACAGCGTTGGTAATGTCATGTAGAACAAACACAATCAAGTTAAAATCTAATATATAACTATACCAGCAACTATATGGACTATGGTTGATAGTCTAATATTTATACCTGGAGTTGAGCTCATTAACAAGCTGGATTGTTATCAAGTTACAATCACGTGATTGTAAGTCCTTGGAAATTTGAATGTTTTAAAAAGCTACAGTTTCGAGAATATCTCTCGTTTACGATATATAAATAAAAGAATTAAAAATAGAGAGCCAATATTAAGTGCTAATAGGATAAAATTTCGCAGATGTCATCTTCAGATATATTCGATGTGTTGAATATCCGTCCGAAGTCTTCATCTCCCAGTTTACAGGCTAGTCAAGGAAATGTTGCACCTACCAAGACCTCAAGGCCTCAAGTCACTGGTATGCAGAGAGAATTGTTTAACTTGTTAGGGGATAGCACTCCTCCTGTTGTTATTCAGCCAAGTAATAAGTTTAAGGGGAATTTGAATTCTCAGTTGAAGCCTTCTCCATGGACATATGCAGAATTTTATGCGACACCTTACGTAAAATTGCATCACTGGGTAAAGGGGTCTAAGGAGTTAGTGGGTGATCAGCCTCAAAAGAATACTTTCAGTAAGTATAATCAGAAATTGACCATTCCAGAGTTCAGTAAGGAAGATTATGAGGAGTTTATGAGTGGATCTCATGATAAGGCTAGTTCAAAGGAGTCCGGCGATGATACCATCCAGGTATGGGAGTATGATGAAGTAAAATACCTCTTTGATCTTTGTAAAAAGTATGATTTAAGGTGGTATATTATTTATGACAATTATTCGTATGATGAAAAGAGAACGTTGGAGGACTTAAAGGAAGCATTTTACAAGGTTTGCAAGGCCTATTTTCTCCTAAAAGATCGTGACAATCCACTGCTGCCGACTCTAAATTATCCTAAGGAACAAGAAATAGAAAGAAAAAAGTATCTTACTAGACTATTATCTAGGTCTGCAGCTGAGATTGCAGAAGAAGAAGCGCTTATAATGGAATCTAGGAAATTTGAAATGGCAGCCAAGAAAACTTTACAAGAGAGAGAAGCCTTGTTGCGGTTGCTCGACCATCCACAATCAGACAATGGCGTCAACCATTTTTTGAGCTCACAAGGTATAAACCAGTTGTATAATAATTTGCTTAATGATAAGCAAAGAAAGCGAAAGCCTGATCTAACACCACCTGAAAATCCATGGATGAAACAACAACAACAATTTGCCCAACAAAAGCAGCAATTACAGATGCAGCACCAACAAAACTGCCAGTCCCGAGATCAGAAGCGTGCAGACGTAAAACAGGAGGTTCAGTCAGTCTCGTCAACGCAACCTTCACCTTCTCCTAACAAGAGACCAAGTGATCCAACGCATCCTCCAAGAATGAACAAAAAACAGAAGCTAGAAATGCAAACTGCTATGAGAAGAAAGCAAGATAGTGAATATGCAAAACATCTTCTTAAGAATTTCACAGCAGAAGAGAGAAGGAACCTTGGTGTTACTTTGCATGGGGAAAAACTAGCCCCTGGAGTATACTTACGGTCTTCGAAAATCTCAACTTTTAAACCAGCTACCCAAAATAAACTGGTTTCTGTCCTACAAGAACTAGGACTCCCTATAAGGCCAACTATGCCATCTTCCTTAGTGATTCAACAACATGAAGAGCTACTAAAACGTATTGTAACATTATTAGATTTGAAAAGGCAGCTGGACAAGATGGAGGCAGAAAAGGCTATTGCTAAGTAACCCAGTTAGACCAGCTTACCTGCTCTGGATAGATAAATCATTATTATTATGTATTTTCATTATACATGAGTGTGATTAGTGAATTAATTTTCTAAAGGGCCTTTTTCGGACGAGTTTTGGAAATCGCTTATCAAAGCGTCGATTACTTCATTATGTCTAGAAATAAGGGCTTCTTTATCACCGTTAAATGATATCTCAACTGGTAATTTTAAAGTTAACGTTGACAAAAGATTATCAAAAATGCCCTTAACCCCTGCTTTCAAATATTGATTTGCACCATCATTGATAACATGTGGATAGTCTATGCATTCTAGTGAACTTTTCATGCTAGCGGAATATTGTTGAGAGCGTATTATATCTGAGGATTCAGCAAATCCATAGGACAATTCAACAACTAAGCATTGTAATTTAACTATTTCAATTTCTAGAAGTAGCCGGGAGACAGATTTTGTGTTTTGGTCGAAATTAATTGCAGGACCGTCACTAAAATGGAGATGTAGCCTAATTAATTCATAATATTCGTTTGATGTAACCAGTGCACAATTCTCTTCCAAGTAGTCATTAAGTATACGAAGTAGTACATATGTTGAATTCATATGCAAAACGCTTACTCCGAGTTCAAATGGATGTGAACTTATCATATCTACAAATGCTTTTAACGCATTATCAAAAACCGATAAACTTAGTGACGACTTCAACCTTACAATAAGGTTTGTTAAGTCCTTTCCGTGTGCGAACATTTGCATTAGTTCCTTTTCGATGAATATGCATCTTGCGTCATCAGTTCCTAAGGATATCAGATAATCCCTATATGAACTCTTTTTGGCTTCTTCATCAGATATTCCAAATTCATCCTTCATATAATTGAATTCATGCGTATCTTTAATTTGATCAACAAAGTTATTATTCAAAAAATTCACAGTATTATAGAAAAAATCTCTCTTAGAAGCATCATTAAGGTAAGCATCTCTTACCTTAGAAACAAATTTTACTATTAAATCATCATATGATGCTTTGTGTAGAGCTCTAATGGTTTTTTTAACCATTTGAAGTTGAGACAAAGTCGGATTACCATTGAAATCTATCTGGAAACGAGGATCTCTCCGATTCAACGCCACTAAATATAATTTAAATGCTTGATCAGTCCTCTTAAGTAAAAAATCGAGAACCTTTGAATACAGCATGTCTTTTGCTTGATTAAAAAATGAACTGTCGCTATATTCGCAGATCTTCGTGTAATAATGTAACATTATGGTGTCATCTCCATTTATCAAGTTGTAGTTCACAACAGACCACCAAGTAATAACATTGGTTTCTGTTAAGTATTTAATAACACAGCAATAATGATTTAAAATGTCGAAATTTTTATTTGCTGGTGTTGCTAGTACTCGAAACAAGTGGTGCTGAACCCATTCAGGACCTAATATATTTAAGTTGGGGAGATATAATTGTAACATGTTTTCAACCAAAGTATATTCAAACTCGCCGGATAATACGTTGTGTAAGGTTGGTGCCATATTCTTTAAGATCAAAACCGATGTGGTTTTGAATTTAGAAAAAAGATTTCTTAGCCTACCAAGAAAACTTTCCCAAAGCTTCATTATCTTTGCATCACTCTTTTTTCTTACGTATTTCCAAAGTAAATTGACTGACTTTCCTCTTACCTCAATGCTATTTTTTAATGTTATTTCAATGATTGAATATTGTGCTTCTAGCAGTAACTCCATTTGGGGAATTTTGAGAGAACTTGGACTCCCATTTCTAAAGTACGGTTCAATTAACTCTTCAAACCTCTTCTCATAACTATGTTGGACTTTAGTGCCTAATATGAATAATAAATTTAACCTATTCACTAACAATGAAGTGGAATACAAAGCATGAAGTGTGCCTATTGGTGTTATCCTTTCTAATATGACAGGTGTTAACGTTGCTTTATTAATTAAACTCAAAAAAGAGTTAAATACTGTGCTTCTGTTGTGTAAATTACCACTGGGAAATATCGGATATGATTTGATATTTGATTCTTCCTCGAAGTCCATGAATTTTCTAGTTTTAAAATATTCGTAAAGCTGTAAAATCAACCGGTTATCAATTTTCCAACTTAGAGGTGTATCTGTACAGCTAGCGATAAACCTTAACCAAGAAGTAATACCATTGAAAGTTTGTTCTGGCTTGAAGATATCCCAATACGACGATTTAATTGGAAACATTGTCACGAGAATCTCACAAACATTTGGCGGGAACTTCTGCTTCTGTAGCCGTTCCCATAATGCAGGCAACTGAGAAATGTGACTAAGTATGATGGCCAAAATCTGGTAACTTTCTATTAGCAGTTCGAGACCATTAGTGTTCGTAAATATACTAAAACACCGTGATAACAGCTTAAAAAATGAAACAACGTGGTCCATAATCTTTTGTTCTATAGATATCTTGGTAAGTTCTGATACGTTATTGAATTTCGTGATCTCAAGTAGCATAAATTGGCAAACAGAAATTTGATAAAAATGAATTGGTTTTGCTCTATCTTTCAATTTATCGACTTTAGATCTAAAGTTGCGATGAAATTCATCGATTACGTCGTATATCTCAGGTTTGTTGATAAAACAAAGAACATCACACAGCTGTTTCGATATGGTAACTATTTCATCATTTACAGCCCCTATATCTACAATATGCTGGAATACTGCTTTGATTTCTTCCGCTGTATGAGTAGATAATCTGGAAACAACGTAGGTCTTTGTCGCTATATGGACTATGACTGAACCTGGAGGTTGAAAATCGCCACCCTGTAAGATCTTATTAAATACCTCTGAATCTAATAGATGACTGGAAGCTTTAAATGTAGGTTCTGCTGATATGTCGTTAGAACCCCTGTGCCATTTTTTAGACTGTCTGGGCAGTATATAATTATCACTTAAGCCTTCAATTACAGGCACGAATAGTTTTGGTTTCTTATATATTACTGCCAATGGATCTGGAGTAATGACCATTTGGCCTGATTTGTTCGGAGGTTTCTTTAAGTTTGTTTTAGACTCTGGTTCATCATCTACGCTACGCTTTTGTTCGGCGTTGCGTTGGGTTAAGTGCAGAGATCTTCCTGAAGAAGTGGCTAATGAATGGTTCGAAGAAATATTTCTCCTAGTGTTAATTGATCTCTTTGGAATTCTTCGATGAGCTAGGCGATTTTTATTAGATTTGGAGTTCATAATTTTATTTGAGGATTTTTTACCTTGAATCCTTGGTTTCCTCTTCCTAGTCGTATTCAACATCATGTCTATAATACCATCATTAAATTCTATTACTTCCTTTTCTGTTTCATAGTCAGAATCGTAAATTAAATCCATATACATATTTAAGTCACGTCCATTAGAACCCAAATCCTGCGCCGACTTAACAATCGCGGGGCGTTCATCTTGTCTCTGTTCAACGTCATTATCATTTGTAATAATATGGTTTACTTCTGTCTTAGTTTCATCATCTGAAAGTTCGTCATATTTATAAAGTTGAGAATACTTGTCATCAAAGTAATCCCGTAATTCATAAAATGTGCTACTCTTGTTTATTGCTTCATGGTCTTGATATAAATCAGGATCAGACGACTCCCTATCTGCCTGGTTGTCTGAAACAATGTCTTGTAACAATATTTCATCATGAACATTCGATGGTCTGCCTTTCTTTCTTTTGGCCAACCCCCTACGTGTAGTTCCGCTTGTTCGTTCTCTGCTGCGTTTCATCAACTGTCGCCGCTCATCGTTGTGCAACGACTTTTCCCATGCTGCCTTCGGTAGTATCCCTCGATACCCATGCTTAACATTAATAGTCTTCCCTCTAAAGACCATCATATCCTCTGAACTTTCCACATCACTATCTGCTTCTGTACTGCTAGTGCTACTCTCACTCCCCAGCTCAGAGCCCTGCGAAAGGAATCCGCTCCTTCCATATCTATACTGATACGGCCTTCTAGAAAACAAAATCGACTCATCTTGATCTTCATCATCTTCACCATTTTCACCAAACCCTACTGTCCCCTTGCCCACATCCTGGGTACTTTCCAGCAGCCATCTATCATCGACATTTCTATAATTTTTAGTCCTTGCCTCCGTTATGCTTTCGCGGCCTTCGCGAATTGGTGATATGTTAGGAAGATTTAGATTATCAGCCAATGACTCAAAATTCGAAATATCATACCCTTGAAGTAATTGACGATGTCTTAACCTGTCCAAACTATAGGGCATTCTCTGAATAGCTTTCCGTTTCCTTAAAGACCTTTGAGGCCCCAATGTCGGTACCATCTCTACAACCGCCTGTGATCGCCTAACATCGTCAGCTTCTATCTGTAAAGAATCCATACCAGGCACATCCGCCCACGGCCTCCACAAAACAACCTCGCCATCATCTGCGAGTGAATCTGGTATTGAATCCACATCCATTTCTCAACCAATCCACCTCCATTCACTACTTGATGGTAAAATCACGAAATGCTAGTTGGTTTAAGGATACGCGGTGAAGGAAAAGCTTTAAAACATAAAAAACTGACGTCTGTTAAAAACAGTCCGCAATTAGTTGCTAACATAAACATATAAACAGGATTGTTGATAATTCGAACAATAACAACAGATACTGTTCCAGGATCACAAAACATTAATGTCGGTTCCTGCTTCACAAAGAACCTCGCGTGCTTCCTCGACGTCTTCAACGGGAGCAAAGCCCATGTCCACTGTTGAGAGTAGTGTTACAAAGCTCCTAATTTCCACGAAAACACTTTTACAGAGATTGACGCAATGGTCTAAGAAGGCAGCTACTGAAAGTCAAGTATCAGATGCATATGTGCAACTTGGCAATGATTTTAAACTGGTTTCCAAGCACTTTGCTCATGCTGGTATAGAGGTGAATGATTTAGGCGATGTGCCGATGGAACTACGCCGTGTGTTGGAGGTTGCTCTTCGAGAACCTCCTTCTGAGGAAACACTAAACAGATACTTACCTCAGATTCGGGAAATAATTGTGAATCTATTGGAGAAGTTAAAGGCGAAACAGTATCGGTTGAAGCAGAGCAAAGGTGAGCGGAGGACGTCCGCTATGTCAAGCATGAATTCCACAAAGTCTTCACAACCATACTCACAGCAGGGCTACGATTCTTCGACGGTTAGTGTCTCTAGTAGGGATTCGAGTGTGCCTATAAATCGTCTGGAAGGTATGGAGATATACTCTACTTCTAATATGGCTCTTCCCAGCGTTCCGGATGGTGTAATCGCAAAGCCAACGTCGAATAGCCGGGTATCAACACCGAAACCATCTCCGCATAGTAACAGCGAATATGATCCTTTGTCTCAGTTGAAGAAAGGAGTTACACTACAGAGGCGTGCTTCTAAACGGTTTTCAGCGTATCATATGGCAAAATTGACTCACTTAAATAATGTCGAAGCGCCGACACCCTCTTTACCGACATCAACAGACTATAGCTTTCAGGGCACAACTACTGCACGCAATGTTTCTGTGAAAAGAGACGAAAGCATGGTATCAGAACATATAGAGGATGGGACTGACATAGGCACTACAAAATCAGAGACGCTTAATCGACAGTCTCGGTATATCGGAGATGGATCGACGATAACAGTGTTTCTAAAATTAAACAATAAAGTCAAGAAAGGCAAACTCACGCTACCAGTGACCTTTAACCAAATAAGATTATTATTTGTAGAGAAATTTACTTATTCGCCCGGGGGTGATGCATTTCCAGATATTTATATTCATGACCCAGGCTATGATGTTGCATACGAGTTAGAGGATTCCCAAATGCACTATATCAAGGATGGAACTTTGCTACAGCTGAATATAGAACCCAGCACGACACAGAGTGTAGATTTAGTTGAAAAATTCGAGAAGCTTAGAAAAGAAATCCTAGAATCCCAGCGAGTAGCTCTTTCTGAGTTCAAAAAGGTGGTCACTTCCAGTTATAATTCTGACGTTAAACCTAGATCTGTCTCTCCTAAAACTGGAGTACCACCTCCTTCCCAAATATCAACACAAGTCCGTGATATCAAGCATGAGTTATCTATTCTAAGCCAGGCGCACAACACGAGTAAAAAATCCTTAACGGATACAATTAATCATATATTGGAGAAAGTTAAAAAATTCCAATCTTTATCCTTTAACGCATCTACTTCATCGAACAGGGTTTATATGGAACAATCGCAAACTAAACTGTCTGAATTGTCTGATATTTTATTAGCAAAAGTCGATGATCTCCAAGATATTATTGAGGGATTAAGAAAAGATGTGGCAATAAGAGGGGCAAAGCCAACAAGGAAGAAATTGGATGCGGTCCAAAATGAGCTTAAACGAGCTACGGAAGACTTAGGAAAAATGGAAGCATATATTAATATTGAAAAGCCTAATTGGAAAATGATATGGGAGTCGGAGTTGGACAAAGTCTGTGAAGAGCAACAATTTTTAACCTTGCAGGAAGACTTGGTATTTGATTTACAAGAAGATTTAAATAAAGCAAATGAAACTTTTGACTTAGTTAGACTATGTTGTGAAGAACAGGAAAAGAATCCAAACCGATCAAGAACCAATCCAATTTTGCCATTAGTCAAACCAGGTACAATGAATGAGCTAAGAGATCGCCTCTTGTCAGAAGTTCAAAGTTTAAACCCAGATCACGAAAGCAGGGTACAGGCAATTCAGAGGGCAGAAAAGTTAAGGGAAAAAGAACTTCAGTATAAAGATGGTAATGCATTTGAATTGGAATTGGAAGATTTTGTAGGTAGTGGTGCATTTAAGAGGGCTGGGGGTATTGAAGAAGTAGAGAGGCTTAGAAAAGAGAGAGACGAACAGAACTTGCGCCAAAATTTTGGAGGTATATAATAATAAAGTGATTTCATTTATTAACCTTGGAGGCAGTTATTTTGTTCGCTTTCCAGGAATTCTACAACTTCGGCAAACTTGGATCTTTTAATTAGCATTATATCCTTGAAACATTTCAAAATAATTGTTCTTAGGGTCATGTATCTCGTATCTGAATCACTCATATTCTTACAGTTCTTGCACGCTGAAAATATGATTCCTTCGATAAATTCGGAGAAGGAAGCAACTGTAACTTTATGCTTAGCAAAATACGCAGAAAATGTTTCAGCCAAGTTAATACTTGCCTGCTCAGTATGACGAACTATTGCTTCCCAGGAATTGCAGGTTGGGCTCGTCACATCATATGGCATACGAAGTTCAAATAACCAACGTAATTTTTTATATAACTTTTTCGTTGAACCCATGTAAGATTGCATCATATTGTAAGTGTCTTTTGGTTTGCAGACATCTAATTTAAGGATATTGATAGCCATGGCACAATAGCTGAATATATGATTTTCTGCCTCTGTTGAACAAAAACTGAGGATCTTATCCTTATTAATTATAGCATTATACTCGTCAAACCCGTTAAGCGCCAAAGTTTTTATATTGTCGATGTATTCCTTACTAGTCGAGATTATTAAAAAGTCATCTGCTAGCCTCAGCAGCAGCGATGATGTACCAGGAGGATTACTAAATTCGCGGTAATATTCCAGTAGGTCATCATAAACAATGTCAACAAGACATGAAGAAAGATGAGCACCTTGAAACAATCCAACTGTTCTTAAAAAACAGTGGTCATCATATTTAAGGGCTGTTTGATTTATTTCCATCATCAAAGTATTGATAATGTCCGCTTTCGAAAAGTGAACTGTTTGTGCAGTGTCTATGAGAATACTCCTATCCTTAAGATTCAAGTCGCCATTTACAACATTTTTACGTTGCAAAGTTTGACTCCTAGTATCATAAACTAGCATTGTTCTAATGTAAAAATGTGTATCATCCCCCATTAGTTTTTCAACGATCTCAAATACCTTTCCTGTAGGAACTGAATCGTAGCAAGAAGCAATGTCAAACTTAAAATAATGTAATGGAGGCAACTGAGAATATTTATTAAGCAACGTTTCCTTAAATTGATTAAGAAACTTTCCAATCTGTAATGGAGAGTACATTTTTTGAAAATGGGTAGCCCTTCTAGCTCTCAGGTAATTAAGCACATTCTTTATTGGCTTCAAAACAGTACGTACATATTCTTCATATTCGAGCCTATCATCTTCCCCAAAGCCTCTATGTGGTACAGCAAGGACTCTAAAGTCATATTTCGATTTTTTTGGTATCAATCTCAAGTTCCTATGGTTATACCTTGAAAACTTAAATGTATCATGAAGTTCACAATCAGCGTTTTCCTTTAAGTACTGGCTGAAATACTTAGATAAGAATGGAGCAGATATCTCATTCCAAGTGTCTTGTCGAAAATAAATTACTGCAGTTTGTGATGAAATCTCAGTGGCATAAAAAATTCCGTGAATTAATTTTGGAATAAACTTCCTAAATAGCCAATCAAGGAATAGTTCAAATAGTCTTCGTCGCCTTTTAAATTCACAAACTGGTACACCTTTAGAAGTAAGACCTAGCCAGGAAACATCAGTGACTCGTAATCCCTTTATTAAATATTCAAATGGGATTTGGCAGTTTATTTTGAGTCTAAGAAGTTCAGATGTTCTTTTAAGAATCAATGATTTGTTTTTCCTAGATCCAAATAACTCCAACGGTATAATTTTATCAACGAACAGGGTAATTAGGCGAGTGACAGACTTCACAGTTGTCTGAAGGTCTAAATTGGAAGAGGCTTCAGAAACTGACTTTTTTGGACAAATAGAATTAATAATTCTCGCATAGCGAACTTTGCTTGCATTGCGCATCATTTTGGCTAGTAGCACCGTAACTTTTGGGACCCTATGTCGTTCGTCGTCAAATATTTGTTCAGACAATGCACCCACATCTTCTGGAAGCAATTTATCCCATTTAATAATCCCAATATTTCTATATAAAAATCCATTATTTCCAACATCATGTGGCTTCAGATCTTGAGCAGCAAACTTCTTTTGTTCGTTAAAATACCAAATTGGGGGTTTGTGAGGTTCATTCATTACATTTCCAGCAAGCTGTTTGAAGTATCTCCCGTTGTAATGGAATATTGAACAATTAACTAACATATGAACAAAGTTTTGAGTCCCAATCGCTTCGTGAAGAAGTTGCCAAGCACCCATTTTCAGTGCAGATATATTAGTATTAGTATATTGGCAATGTAACGTCGTATTGAGCTGAGAGTTCTTGGCAATTCTATAGCCGTAGGTTAAAACATTGTTGAACAACTTCTTGTTTATCATATACACAATACAATCATCTATCATCTTCCTGTGAGTAACACTAGTTTGTGGTAATGGTAGTTTCGTGGGATTTTGAACTATGAAGTGATACCTAGCTAAGTCCTGAAGACCGTTAAGCGATCTAAAGGACCATAGTTGCTTGAAGATTAACTCATCTGTAGGGTAAGGTAATTCTTTGCTAATATAATCCTCAAGACATATCATATGCTTTGGTTGTTCTCATTAATACTTGGGGAGGTCGTTTTCACTTTGGTTAATAAGTCTGCAAATTTTAATTGCGCGATGCTTAGAAGTCCTAATTATATAATTCATAACAAAATCCCAAGTAACTAGTTTGATGCAGCTCTATAATGGTAAAAAAGCGCCATAATCCTTTGAATATTGATTTCAGAAGATGTATAGTTGAAGGATCTCTTTCACAAGTAAAGAATTTCAAAGATATCGATAAACCTATTCTGGCGACAGTTTGGACAATAGATGTAAATCCGGTATATTCGCAGGCTGTTCTGAAGTTTATACAGGAAGAACTGCCAGCTAATGATCCAGTAACCTATTTACATTGCAAGCGGATTCGTAAGAGCGCTGATGGGAACACTCTAACCATTATCATATGCTCTGTTGAATTGATTCAGGAAAGAGATAATATGAATGATTTACTCAATAATGCTCCTTTCAGATTCTCCAACTTGTCGAATCACTACCTGCCGGTATTTGGACCTTCTACTAGAGAATTGTGCAATGAGTGGAGTCAGAAATACTGGCCTTTGATTTGGAGAGGTAATCCAAATGATCAAATTTTGAATGATTGTATATTCGACATGGTAGTTATTAGAAAGACATTGGAGCTTATAACGACACGATCAAGGGAACTGCATGAGGAGGGGGGAGGTTACCGATTGTTACGGCGTTTATAGATCCTTTGAGTCCAGAAAATCCTTTAATTCAGGAAGATTGCCGGTATGAGGGCGATGAGCTATGCCATAGTATTATGATGGGTATCAAAGAAGTAGCACGTAGAGAATCAGAAAGGCGTTTAAATACGCAATCTAATAGGGGATCAACAAGGCCTGATGGCTACCTATGCCTGAATTTTGATATATATACGACACATGAACCTTGCACCATGTGTGCTATGGCCTTAATTCATTCTCGAGTAAAGAGATGTATATTCATCCAACCTATGAAAGAAACTGGGGCACTGAAGCCAGATAGCGGTGATCGGTATTGTATACACGATAACAGGCAATTGAATTCCAAATACGAAGTTTTCCAGTGGATTGGGGAGGAGTATGTTTGTCCGAAGATTGATCAATTTATCTGCTCCTAAGTCTCCCCCAGACGGGAAACATATTGTTTGTTCAAACTAACTGAAGTTATTTAAAACTAGATAGAAGATCAGGTATAATACAAAACGAATTGTTCAGTGTTCAAATAAAAGAATGGTAATATAATAATAAACATAAGAAGCGAAATATTATCTGGTTTTATGATAAGAATAACCATTCAACTCATCCAGAATTGTGGAAACTAAATGTAACACAGTATATCACCACAATTCTCAAAGCATGAATCGCTGCGTGGCCATTTTCTTCTTCTTTTTAGTGGGTCTAAATTGGCTTGCAACTTCACTAATTTGGCTCTATTAGGAGATGCCTCAGTACACATACCCAAAAGTTTTTTAATAATGTAATGTACCCAATATAAGTTTGTTCTGGGATGATACACATGCCAGCTCTTAGAGTTCATCAAATATCTCATCGATTGTAGTACATATGTGTAGTCCCTCTGGCTTTGAAAGAACAAGGGATGGTCCAGCCTTGTAAACCAATAATTGGAACCCTTGCCAGCACGAGATAATTTATAGTCACATAGTGTAATATTGCCCTGCTTGTCTAAGAGAATGTGACTCAAATTTAAAAAACGATGCTCAAAATTGAATTTATTTTCTGCAACGTATAAGGCACGGATACAATGGGCAACTATGTCTTGAATTTCAGTGAAAGTGAGTTTTGTGACATTAGATAAGGCCGAGCCATGGTTCTTCATATGAAAGACAACGTATTGTAAACCAGCATCGGAAATCTGATAAACGGCTGAATCAAGCAAATGTACAAACCCTGGAGTACCCGAGATCAAGCGCTGTATTTGTAATTCCTTTAAAGCCAAATCCTTACCTGTCATAGAATCCTCACTTGAAGTTATAGGTAGGATCTTATAAACGGTATCATCCTCTGGGTCCAAGTAGACATGATTAGTAGAGATCTTTTTCAAGTTCTTAGGTAAAGTCGAATAATCTTTAATATATTTCACATCACAAAGACTCAGAATTTGGTTTAATACAGCCTCATTATATTCCTGAGATTCTGCGATTATGGGATTCCCAAAAGCGCTACCACTATTAATTGACATTAAAGATGCCGAATGCTTCAGCTTAATCCTAATTTTATCACGAGAAGCCTGATCTGGAACTGGAAGTGATATTTGTGGGGTTTCTTCTGAATTGGACCCATGCCTTAACTTTTTTAGAGAGGAATGAGATGCTTTAGTCTGTAGAGAGCTGTGTGAAGACATTGGCTTTAGGGAACTGTGGGATAGCCTGTGCTTTAAAGTGCTTCCTGCACTACGACAAAGCTCCTGAGCAGATGCAGAAAGTGGGCCGGAAGCAAACAAGGCCTTACGAAGATCTGAAAATGACGACTTCGAACGGGAAGTAGTCCCAGAAGATACTGATGATGGTGGCGTTTGGTGTGAACGATGGGGCCTACCTTCATCCGCCGGCTTCAGGTTCTTCCAAAACTTCCATTTGGACTGTAGGGAGGAATTAGTGGTTTGCGAAGAAATGCTAACATTATCTATCGAAATGTTTGACCTTTGAAGCCTGTTATGAGCGCTCGACGACAGGGGTTGTAGTGGTGTTCGGTATGTCGACATGCTACTAATCGAAGTTTGTCTGCTTCTCGAAAACATTGTGTCCTTAGGCGTACCATTTACAACAAGCGTAGAAGGTGTTGTTTGCGTACTACTGCTATTTGAAACATTTGAACACACGTTGGCATAAGTGTCACTCAACGAAATCTTGTTTAACAGAGATCTCAGTGATGCGCCGGTTGATGACCGCTTCAGGCTGTTCGCGGGCTTGCCCGTGGAAATAGATTGCACGCTTGAGTTGGAACTTGCTGAAGAGATCCCCCTGTTCCCCTTGCTATTTGAGTCACTTGCAAACGAAAGTGTTGACCAGCGCTTTTTAGTAGTGGCGCTGCCAGTTGAAATAAATGACCATTTCTTCCGCTCTTCCAACTTGCCTTTCCTTTCCGACTGAAGCGAGGTTACAGAACTTAACAATGATGACACTCCAGTCGAAGGAAGCTGGTGCGTGATCACTATGGGACCTTGCAAAGCATTACTCTGAGCCCGTATCCCCGCCTCCTCTACAGCCTCCATCTCCATCTCCTCCTCCCCCTCCCCCTCCTCCGGTATCTCCGCCCCAGTTCCCAGAAGATCTGCTAGTCTGTTGTTTGAATCCACAGAATCCACAGATGAGTTGTAGTCATCTTCATGGTCGGAGACCTCCAGAGCAATAAACTTGGATGCCATAGAGGCAATATTGTATTCTTCAAATGAAGCTTCAGAATCCTTTGCACTCATCACTACTTCTTCCTATGCTCTCTCTGTAGAGATGGTGTATCAAGTATTAAAATCCGCAGTACAGTGGCTTTTATCGGACAAAATTAAACTTCTCAGGTTACGCTGACCCACCCACACACGTACTATATCTCTTCACTTCAAAAAAAATACCCTTAATCAAATAGTGAAAGGAATGCGTAAACGACAGAGAATATAACGAATGAATTGTCAACGTGCCTTCTTATCACAACAAAAATGAACCTAACAGAAACGATCGTAAAAGGGTATTCCAACCCTATTTCTTTTGCCTTGGAATTGACGTTAGGACCTGACACACTCAAACACACTAACACAAACTCTCTCGATCTCTCTCTCGATCTCTCTCTCAACCACTCTTACTCACACTATAATCGAAAAATCAACCAAAAAATTAAACAAATGTGTAACACCCAAATATCAAAAAAATAACCCTTTTCAAGAACTGTTCTTCTCTGTTCTCTTAACACGTCTGATCTTCCAGAATCTCACAAATACCGGGCCAAAACTGGGCTATACCTAAACAAGATCTGCTAACACGCTGACTTGTTAATAGATCGCTTGTTCCCGACGGAGAAGAATTCACGGCCCAGGGCTATTTATAATAAAGATACGTCCCAGCAATTCGAAAATACTCTAATAGGATTCTTCGCAGTTTTTTGCTGGTTGGCACTTGTTTTCGAAAGGCAGAAAGGAGGTGATGGCCACGCCTCCTCAACCAATACGTCTGAAGTATGTAAACAAAAGACGCGAAAACGCGAGATTTCAAAAACTAATGCTTGCGGCGTTGGAATAACGGATTCAAGTTTAGAATTGGAAGGAAACAATGCGTTTTAGCAGGCCAGTGTTTGTTGCTTGTTGGTATTCATTGCAGACATTTCAAAATGTAGATCGACATGTTTGAAGGACTCTCCGATTATTGTAGTATTATCGAGATGGCGCAGTCTTTTTGTTATTTTCTTGTTGTTTATTTTGACTCGCCATACGTGGTGTATGTACGATAAAGCTGCGCATAGTTCCCAATGAGGAACTCAACAATTTGTCTAGTCGGAGTCTTCCGTGAGTATCTAACTATGGGGATGCGTTGTTCCTATAGTGTCGAGCGATGTCTGTAAACATTTAACATTTGAACAATGTTGTAGAAACGACGATCAAACAAGACGGGCGAGATTATTTAATTTTATTTATGAGACGAATGTTTCAGAAAAGATGAAGCGAGTTGGTGTCAGACACAGAGATAAATTATAAATGGTAAAATGGGCAGAGGTAAGAAGAGAATACTGTAGAATAGTTATTTTGTATTGGATTTTCGGGTATATATAGTAGTGTTTAGTAGTGAGCGTAATACGGACGGATCTTTGTTTGACGTCGCGGTTATACTCTCAAGTCCAAGACAGGTTTCTTTACCAGTCTCTTTTTAACACCGAGAGACTGCTCCATGTTCAATTTGGCAACGTCATGCAAGTTTCTCCCCAGATGATCTGGGCTCTTGAGTTTGAAGATACGAACCATCCAATTCTCAGAGGTGAAGGCTTCTTCGAAGTAGTCGAGGGTGCCGATATCGTCAACGGTGATGGTTTGGGAACGGACTCTGTCGAAGCCTTGTTGTCCGTCGAAAAGTTCAGGGAATCTGTAGTAGGAGAGCTTGTACATGAGTGAATTTTTCATTGTGCTTGAGGCGCTGGCATCCATACGGTAGTCGCCTGCTGCGGAGAAATATTCGCGTTCTTTAATTTCATCAGGCCAAATTCCCTCTGAAATCCTGACCATCCATAGGAATTTGTTAAGGTCATCGCCGCTGAAGCCAAGCACGCCTCCAAAGATGACTAGGACGTAGTCCACGTCGTGGGCGCGGAGGAGGTGGTAGGCTTTGTCCTGAGATGTGGCCATTGCTTTGCCGACGATGGCAATGTGGGTGTTGTTCCAAGTATTGTTATCGACGAGGGTTGTACGGTCAGCCATGCCGCCGATTTGGTAACCGTAGTCCCACCATGATGCTATCTTTGCGTCCTCGTCAGTATTCATTCTTAGCCAGTAGTAGGCTTCTCTGAAGTCGTCGATGACGGCAGGTGAACCATCAGGGTTCCTCGATGGAAGCACGACAGATGGAGAAGAGTACGCTGTCGAGGTAACCCAAGTACAGTGGTAAACGAAAAGCCAGAGGTAGAATAGGAATGTGCCAGAAACGAGCAATTTGGTGATCACCATGAGGAAACCGTTCCTGGATGAGGAAGACGACGAAGACGACGTGGCAGCAGCTGATACATTGGCACTGATCTTCGAGGGAGGGCGTTTTTCAGCAGTACCTGCGGCCTGGGGGTCAGAAGGTGTGAGCACATCTGCCGCCCCGGTGGTGGACCAAAGTTCGGAGAAGTCAAGGTAAACGTCAAATAGCTTGGATAGCGCATACGCAGCCGAGACACAGATAATGGGCGTCAAGGTTAACATTAGCCGGACCATGACACCTGCAAAATAGGAACATAGAACGGAGTACGTGATGACAAATACATGCTCGTCTTTCAGGTCGAGGAACAACAAAAAGACACCAGCTGGGAACAGCCAAATGAGGAATTGATTGTCAAAGAAAAATGCAGGCCAAGCGGTAGGCTGGTGTTCTGAAACGGAAGCAATAATTGGAATGTGGATCTTGGCATAATTAGTGTCCCATAAGGAGTAAAATCTACCAGTCCAGGGTGCAATGTAACCAAGGAAAGTGATCGCAAAGAGACCAGAGACACCAACAACTATGATTACAACAAGAGACAAAATGAGCACCACTTTAAAGCGTTTAGATGAAACATTGCCTTTAATATAGTTACCCAACCCAACTAGTTGTACTAGACCAAACACTCCGAGCGCAGCCATGTGATCGTTGGACCTGATCGGCAAAAACCCAACAAAAGGAATCTGCATCGAAGCTATAGTACCTATCGTATACCACGTCGTATAAGCGCTATAAAGCCTGCTATGGTATCGTCCCATGAGTATTAGGATAAACACATGCAACGGGATTAAATTGGTAATGAACACGTACCCACCCCACGCGGAGACCATGTAGAAATAAAACAAAGCCGCAAAAGTGGAATGCAAAATCGATCCTGTCTTCATAGCCTTGATCCAAAACATAAAAGTCAGCATTAATAACGTGATCGCAATGGCCTCATTATCATACGACCCAGCCACCGATCTCGAGATATACCCCGGAACGATCGCCATAAACCCAGCTGCTAACAAGCCCGCATTAGCATCCTTGATCTCCCTTGTGAACTCATACGTCGCCAAGGCAGTAAACCCTGCAAACGCCGGTGCAAACAAAACACACACATTTCTGATATCCACAGGAAGACCAATATTACGCAGCCCATGCCAGATCACAGCAGAAGTCGTCATCAAACCAGGGTACAACGTCCCACCTGTTACCCGCCCCAGCGGGTACCACGTCCGATCGTCAAACCAGTTTAGAAACTCATAGAACGAATGGCTCACAAGATACTTAGTGGCCCTAAAATTGAACCAAGGATCGAACTCATGGATAATCGATTCAAACCGGATCACCGAAAAAAGACGAGAAGATATCGCCGCCCCAAAAATCGAAATTATAATTATTGTTTTAAACAACACCCGAGCCCAGCACAGTGCCGTGTGAACCTCTGCCTTCATCGCCATCGTGGTCACCTAGTATATAGAATTGCAAATTGTTGAAAAGCCAGTCTTGATAAAGGGACTTGGATTGCTAGACTATGACGATTGCCTGCGTGGTGTGTTGTGTTGTTGGTGTGCTGTTGCCGGTGTGATTATAGATCGGACGAGCTTTTCTAGAATAACTATATCGGTTTTGCCGAACGAAACCGCCCTCCGCGCGGACGGAGCCCAGCCCGAGCCAGCCGAGCCAGCCGAGCCTAGCGGGCCCGCGGGGCCCGCTAGGCTTGGCTGGGCTCTCGGCCGGCGCCGCCCCTGGCGAGCGCACACGTCAGCGCTTTCGCGAAATAAGGGGCTGTAACATCACGTGATAAACACGTGATGTTACACGTGACCTCGAGAACGAGTTTAGAAAATAAAAAGCAATCACAAAGCAAGGAGAATCGAAAGATTTTTTAGTTCGTTCTACTACAAAGAAACTCAATTTCTCCCTCCCTTTAACTCAAAGGCCTACTACATACGCACACACAAAGCATTGGTAAGCAAAGTAGAGTAACAAGGTAATAGGAATAATAGTAGGCCGGAGGAGTTTTTAATTTGTAATTGGAAGGTAGGTCATTCGAGGATAATGGGGAGCGTTCATAGCCAGAATAGTGATATGGAAACAGAGGCTAAACAATCCGGGACTCCAGCTCGCAGATACAACTCTGACACGTCGGTTGTTTCTAATAAGTCTACGATTACGTTTGAGAAGCGTAAAGTACCACTGAGGGGGCGAACGCATAGTTTGCAGAGCGTTTTTAGTGGGATGTCGTTGAAATCGATGCTGCAGAACAGTGGTAATGGAGGGAATGGGGCGGCAGGAGCGGGAGCGGGAGTAAATGGAGGGATAGAGAATGGTGACAATGGGACGGAGCGGCACAATAACAGTGGTGGGGGTGGGTATGATGGGATGGGGAGGAATCATAATGGGGGTAGTGCGGCTGGGCCAGCGTTGACGCTGGTCACGAATTTCGTGAATGCAGCGCAGCAGATTCAGTCTCCAGCGATTGCGTCGTCGAACATGCTCCGTCGTCGGACGACTAGAAGCAGCATGGCGTCTGGCCGGAATGTTATAGAGGAGGATCTTGAGGATGATATTAAGATAGGGGAGCGTTTGCCGTTCACCGATGAGCAGCGGATGATTACTGGGAATCAGTTGCAAGGTGGTAGCAGCGACGTGGTCGGCGGTGGCGGGAGTGAGGGTGGCGGCGAGGGTGGTGGTAGGGTTGGTTCTAATCAGTCTAACAGCTTGGCAACGACTGTTTCGTCTGCAGCTCCAGAACATTCATCTACGACTCCTCAGAAACTAGGAGATACGCCGATCAGCGGGCACTCGTCAGATACCCAGGGTCAAACACAACAACAGAAGCTCGTGCAACAGCGGAGTGTAGACGGGAAGAACTCTGGTGCCGTTTCGGGTGCGGATGTCGATGAAGAAGATGAGTTTACACAGCAAAAACAACTGACCAGAGACGCTCTGCGTAAGCTGTCGATGTTGCAGGCTAATAAAGTGCCCTTATCTGTTAGTGGCACTCTCCAGAACGATCAGGATGGTACTATAGATCCCGATGAGAACTTGAATGAGCCACAGGAGCCCTTAACGCATCTTCAATTTGGCGGAAAGCATGTTATTCTAGAGACTTCTAGGAATAATCCTATACCCCTCAATCACTCACAGGTTTCCAGCGCTAACGGTCTCCGAAGATCTTCCATAGGGGATGTGCTGTCTCAGCCAGAGCCTTTGAAGCTGCCAGGTGCCATCCAAGGGAACTACAATGTCAGCACGAACTATAGCACACATACCCAAGATAGTGGTCTCAATGGTAGCGCTCAGCAGGAGCAGCATTTTGCGAAGAAGCCGATACGGCAAATTAACGAACCCAAGAAGCCGATGTACATGCCTGCAGTATTACGTGATATTTCTGAAACCAATCTTAATTGGAACCAACTAAAGTCTCACTCTCCGTCATCCCACCGAAGTGCTTCGGGTCAACCTATTAATAATCTTAAAACAAATAAAGGTGGCCATTCTAATTATGCCTCTAGCACACATTCAGCCACTTCTTCATTTCTCACAGAGTATAGGCGCAAGTTCGATATATGGTTGGCATGTAGCATGAAGGGTGATTATTCAGCGCATAACAGTGTGAATCTGGTTCCTCCAACTAGGAAGCATTGGGTTGCAGACAGTAAGAGACAATCCTGCAAGTACTGTCACAAATTATTCACTTTTTGGGAGCGTAAGCATCATTGTAGACACTGCGGTGATATATTTTGTCAGCAGCATGTGAGGCACTGGATGTATTTGAATCCAAATGCAAAATTCATTATTGGGGGAGGAGGTATCGGTATGTTGTCCAAGATATGTGATGGGTGTTTGGAGGAGTATGAGCGGTTAGTTAGGGAAGGTCCAAATGCAGGAAACGCTGGCAGTGGTGCTGCACGCAATGGAAACACGTATGATCCGCTGGATCGGATTGCTACTAGCGACCATAGCAAAACTATATCATCTAAAGTTCCAGTGGCCTCGATAGATACTACATTGGAGGGTGATGACAAAGCGGCTGATGCATCAGGCAGGCAACGGCTAGATAGTTTTGTTGGCAGTGTTCCGGCAGATTGGTCCTGGAGTAGTTTTTGACATTTTAATGATTGTTCTGGTTATTTTTTTAGAATACTTTTTTACAGTAACGCACTTGGGGGTTAATACCTGCTTCATCTTGCAGCGTAACTTCTGTAATATGCCCTCGTGGAAATCTGCCTTTGGTGGCGGTCAACTTTGATCTTTTAATTTGTGTTTTTATTTCATTAATCTTTGAACTTCACGGGTAACTTGTAAAGAGGAAATCTTATTTTCTCCTATGGGTCCCGTGGTGCTGGATAGCATCTGATTGGTTCAATTTCCGTGTCTCCTTAAATAAGACGCATGCATTAATTAAACTCATATTCTAATAATATATATATTTATCTCATCCGTCCACTAATTGTGTGTTATCGTGGTCATTGATGTTATTGCTTCTTTATGCGTTATCCGTTGGAGAAACTTTTTACGTAATCGCTCGCACCTCCTCAGAATATTCCACTGATAACACTTTATCGTTTTTAAAAACTTATCTTATCGAGTAAATAAACTGCATAACTTACGGAACAGATCATATATATATGTGAGTGTATAAATATATTCTACTGAAATTAAAAGCAGATTGAATTTCTTGTCATGTTGGCATAATTTACTCGATTTTTCGATTTTGCCTGATGGCATCAATTATCATGTTGCTTAATCCGTTGTCTTTAACATTTTCGTCAATCTCGAATCCGGAAGACATTGTGCTTACACTAGAAACTGATCCGGATCTATGTACACTTGAAAATATTGGTATGTTCGATAACGAATTGTCACTGTTGACCATCGACAGGGCATCACTGTCATCATCAGTAGTCATTTCTTCGTATGAATCTTCTACGAGAGTGAAGCTCTCCCTCTGTACAGCAGCCTTTTCTTGCTTCTTCCTTAATAATCTGCGCCTCTTTAATTCTTGGGTCTTTCTGTCTTCTTCATCCTCTACAGAGACACTACTAGAGTGATATTTCTTTTCCAAGACTTCGGCATCAAAGTCAGGGAATAGCTGGGGACCCAATATATTAACTATTTCAGTAATTTGCTCTGCAATAACACAGCGTTCCTCTTGTAAAGACTTTAGGCACTCCGGAGTTGTTAAAGATAGATATAACGGCCTTAATGATTTGAATATATCCATACCAATATCTCCAACAAATAGAGCGGAGTATGTGAGCAGAGCTGAACAACTATAGGCGACAATAAAGCTAAAAATATACCTATCTTTGGTATAGCTGTTGCGGAAGTACCACACTATTAATATGGACCAGAATGTGTACAACGATGGAGCGACACCAAGACTAACCAAAATTTTCCACGTCGCGATAACGTCTTTAGCCTTTATTTTAACAGTCGAGGCAGCCAAGGCCTCTGCGGCTTTCTTATTCGACAGTCTCTTGGCAATAATGAAAACTGGAGAAAACATAAAGATACCTGGTAGTGCCAAAACGGCAGCAAATAACAAGCTTATGGATCTAAACAACAACAAGCTCAAGTTGCTTGAGAAGTTGATCTGTGCATGCTCCACTTGGTGATCCGGGAGGTTGTAATGTCTCAAATGATCGTTGTAAACCAAAACAGCCTTCTTAACTTTTATAATTCTTGGATCGTCCTTAAATGCTTCATAACCCTTCATCAAACGTCTGTTCATTTCCACCACCAACGGCAAAGGAAGTTTTGATGATACACGGCCTGCGTATAATCTTCTTGCAGCCTGTATAACCATCAAAGTTTCGTAATCCGGGCAGGATAAAGTCACAGCCTTCAAACCCTCGGTAATGGTATTCAACAATTCTCTTACAGCCTCCTTATTGGTTTCTGGATTGCCATACTTGCTGACCAGCTCAGCAGAAATTTCTATTGGGCTTCCAATTTCTATAACAGCTCTCGATCTAAATTTATGAGGATGAAAATAATTCATCCCACAAGGGACAATCTTGACGCTAACCCCTGGATGACGATGCATACAACCTAAAGCCATAATGGCAACGCCCGCTTTGAGAGGTAATAGGTCAGTCCTGTCATGTGAACCTCCCTCTGGGAAAATACCAATACATTGGTCATGGGCCAAATGTTCAAATACATGATGATATACATTTGACTGGTCGACCTTAGGAGCATACTTGAAAGAAGTACCTTTCAATAATACAGCCTTGACCTCTGGCTTCTGCAGCCGAAATTCCTTTCTTAAAGTTAACTCAGTATCTGATTCAATGGACTCAATATCTATATTTCCCAATGATTTTGGTAGCCCAATTAAACCCTTGACTTGAAACTTCGTAAACTCAGTGTCAATTCCAATAAGCTTACGGGGGTTATCGGGAGCTAATCTAATCTTACCCTTTGCCGGACTTAGGTTATCTTGTGCCCTTGCAACGCCGATCGACATAGCACATCGAGCTAAAAACCCTACTACTAGTCTCTTCATCGAGTTATTCGCAACCAAGAATGAAATACGCCTATTGGTTAGCTTCTTCACTTGAGTCATCAAAATTACAGGATCAACAAATTGATTAGCATGAGGTGCTGCAACAAAGATTATGGGCCCGTTTTGAGGTATCTTATACCCATCACGAGTCCTAACGTCTCTAAAGAAACAGTTGAACACTGCACCAAAAATCCACAAAAAAATATCATAAACTATCTTATTCCATAACGGTATCTCCTTGTATATATATCCATCATCATTACTGCCCTCTTGCTTGGCTTCATACACCGGAGAACTGCCTGTAGTTGATGTAAACCCTGAACCAATGGCAGTAACACCTGATGGACAGGCACTACTACAATCAGCAGGGCTTTCTTTCGAAGCTAACGGAATATCCATATTGAACACCGTATAGCTCTAATAACTCTTGGCGATTATTGACAGGTGGTATGCTGATTCTCCTTCAAATATTACTTTTACAATGAAAGCTAAGTTTCTTTCCAAATTTATCTCTTCCACAGGACTTTTTTTTTATCAAAATCGAAACCACACTATTTTTTGCTTCTAACCAGAACCCATGAAAAGCCGGGTTTTAAAGAATTTAAAACTGCTGGCATTTATCCGAAGGGGATGGATATGGTCTGATAATGATTGGTTGGGGTATTGCAATTGTTATTCGAATTTCTGATCCACTAGTTTGCCGCACCGCTTGCTGTAGTGGTTCATAAACTTTGATGGTGTCTCTGGTTTGAACCCTTGGAACTGGATTGTAGAACAGGCTATCTGTCCGTCTGTAAGTTGTATTATTATGCGATTGTGCATCTCATCGTAGATGAACGAACCAGGTTCTTTAAGGGAATTGGAATCTTGCATTTGTTGTGTGGGAAGATAAGAGTGCAAGTGGAAGTTTTGGAATAGGATTCTTTTTTGTTCTGGGTTCCTGTTACGTTTTGGTAGAACTGTCTTGAAGGCGTGTAGGGTTCCAAAAGCGTAGTGTTTCGCAAGTAGCTTGGAAACGGTATCTGTCTGCCAACGTGCTCTGCGCATGTCTGTTGTAATTTTTGGGGCCAGGCTTGGTTCGTATTGATGTGGAGGAATGGAGGGTGGATTTGTGTAGAGCCCATTCTTAATGGTATAGGCTAGTAGATTACCGCCTTCGATTCCAAGTTGATCCATTAGTATTTGAACTTTTTCCGGTACGTCTTCTTCGAAGTGGTTTATTTTGCCTCTGCGAAGCAGTTCCTGTATGTTGAGTGGTGCTGTCTGGGCTACAATGTTTCCGTGATCAAACTTGGTGGGATGGAGAGTCTGCACTGTAACGCCCGTAACCATGTCCTGGTTCAGTAAGGCATATTGAATTGGGGAAGCCCCTCTATATCTGGGAAGTAACGAGGGATGTACGTTCAGAGAATGGGCGATGTCTGTGATCAATTGTTGAGGTATCAACTTGCCAAAAGATACGGCAACTATAAGGTCGAATTGCGGTGCAATGTTACGCAGAGCCAACATATCAGCTGTACTGTCGCATCTAATTACCTTGTCAAGTGCTAGCAGCTCGCTTGCACGTACAATTGGTTGATCCCTCACTTCTTTCATGTACCTGCCGCATGACTTTGCTGATCTGGTGACCACTTGTATTCTATCGATGGCATCGTTGTGCTTCAGAGAGGCTAAAGCATTCAGCGAATGCACACTGAAATGGTCTGATCCAAAGAAAAGCACGTTCAAAGGTTTACTGACAATAACCTTTGAGGTAAAATATCTAGGAAGACCTGGAGACATAGGTGTTCTTTGCTCAATTGGATAATGGCTCTCTAGTTTGTCGTTTTGGGACCAGGCAATCATTCACAGGGCGATCGATGTATATCAACATGATTTTCCAAGATAGAAAGCTGAGAGCGTAATAAAACGGCTATGCATCAACCAATGGTCGTGAATCGAACAATAATGGATCGTATAAGTAATGATGAAGATAGGAGGGCTAGGCGATGTGCCAAATTTTCAACGGCGTCAAGGGATGCAATCCTCAACGATCCTCTCGCTGATCGCGGATTGCTGAGCAGAATGACCAAATCCAACGAAATGATAGAAAGGCTACAACGGGACAATTTTGCCAGGGAAACCTTGTTTAACGACATTCTACAACTTTATAATAGCGATCCAGATGCTGAATTGATCTCGCATGGATTAAGGAAACTACGAGAAATCATCATTAGCACTTTCGACAAAACCAAGAACGATGACGCCTCCTACCGTCTCGCGTGGCGAGTGTATAAGTTATCCGTCGAATACTACACCACTAATAAGCAATGGCAGAAGGCGATTTCATGTCTGGAATTTATCACGGATAATTTTCCTGCTGATACTTTCCCTGAGACGGCAGAGTACACGGCATGCATTTTGGTGTACAAATCTTACATCGAAAACGACTCTCCCACGGCCCTAAATCTGCTGACGACGCATCTCTACGATAACGAAAAACTGTTCTCAGTATGTTTACGACTGGTTGTGATTTGGGCAACCCAATGCGACCCCCCAAACAACTGGTATAAGCTTCTCCAAGACGTCGATGAAACACCGATTCTCAAGACTTTTCTTACAAGGCTCCCAATCCTTAAACTGCACCAAACTGAAACCCTGAAGTTGATCAGCAAGTCATACCACCAGTTACCCCTGCAATTCATGGAAACTTATTGGTTTTGCGGTCTAGGAAGACAACTCCGAGAAGAAGTATGCCAGCATTGGACAGTATCAACGGATGGCATCAGGAACACCCAATTAATTTTATTCAAGAAGCTAAAAAGGGCGCATTAGCAACATACCCATGTAGCCGTGCAGCCGTACAGTCAGGATACATATATATCTGCTAAATACAAGCATGGAACATATCATTTAGTCCTATATATGGTGGTACAAGTACGTGAATGGTGATGCGTACGGAATCCTCATTTTTTACGTGCGAGATAAAGAGAACCGTATATTCCCCTCTACCGGCTTCTTTCTACGTATACAAAAACTGGTGCAAACGAGTACGAAGTGTATCCCCCAGTGTTCAACGGAAGGTATCGGTAGTGTCTCTAATTAAGTTCACGGGAATATTGCGGGATGGCGACTGTGGAAGAAATTCTCTCTGCGAAGCTAACGCTAGAGGAGCTGAAGGAGAAGTTGGCGAATAATGATGAAAGTAAGAGTGCTATTAGTGGGCAAATCCAGTTGGTGAAGCATAATGTGTTACCGCTTAGGCTTTCATTCAATGACTTCCTGAAAACCATGTCTCAAATTGAACACCTTAATGACAAATCACCACAGGAAAAGTTCCTACTGATACGAGCGAAAGTTCTTGAACTGTACGGCAAGTTAAAAGAATTGGTGAGAGATTTCCAAAAGTTGATGCCACTTTTGGATACGATGGCTGTTTTTTCAGAAAGTAATGAACAAAAGTTTTACCCCCTTGAGACTCTCAATCTCCTACCAGATCCTATTAAATCGACTGCTTCGCCTTCCTATAAAAAGGCAGTTAACAAATCCAATGCTGAGACCCCGAGCAGCAACGCTGCCACACCGTCCGCGGCCCTTTCTTCCAACAACGTTGTGCTTGTTGGACCGCAAGCTAAAAACCAACGGAGGCCTCGCACAAATAACAAAAGGCAACCCTCAGGTACTGCCAGCGCTGCTCCAAGCGCTGGCAGTGCAGGCAGCGCACCGATCTCTGGTGCCACGCCTATGATGATATCTGGTGTGTCCCCGCTAAACATGGTAGCTAGTCCTCTCAATGGTATCTCTCCCAACAGAAAACCTCAGCAGCCTCATCACCAGACAACCCCTACTGCAGCAACTCTGTCAATTCACTCTTCTCAGCAGAAACAAATTGCCATGCAGGGAAAAGGCACCCCAAGTAAAACCCCAGTCCTCAGCGCCGCAAACCTAACTCCTCAAAGCATCTTGACCATGTCCGCTTTCGAAAATAACGCAAACTCTATACCAACCTCCACACTTTCCATTAACAGTGGGCCTAACCAAGCCACAATGGGATTTTCGGCTGACCTGGATAACCTTGATCTAAATGCCCTTGAATTGGGCTCACTTAATATGGATTTACTGGGATAAGTCTAGTTAAGTAATTTGTTTAATGCGTAACTTCGTACTAAGAGATGTTGTGTTTTTCAAACTTTTGATGATCACTTTGCTTGGATCTGTTGAATGACTCACTGCAAGCTATGGCGATATTATATAAGTATATTAAGGCTGGTTCTTACAGGTCTCACACTCACGCTCAAGTTCATCTGTTCAGGGCTTTGGAGACTTCCTAGAGGGCGTAAGTATCGAAAGTTTTTGTTGTGTTAATATGTCGGAATTGTTAAAGCAGACTTTTGCAAATGCCAAAAGGGAGGGTCGTCGTGCATTGATCACGTTTATGACTGCTGGGTATCCGACGATGGACGATACGGTTAATATCATGAAGGGGTTTCAAGATGGAGGGGTTGATATTATTGAGCTAGGTTTGCCGTTTACTGATCCGCTTGCAGATGGACCTACTATTCAGGTGTCGAATAGCACTGCATTGCAGGGAGGTATTACGATGAAAAAAACGCTTGAGCTTCTTCGCCAGGCTAGGGATGCGGGTGTTGTAATTCCGGTACTGTTGATGGGATATTTCAATCCGATTCTGAATTATGGGGAGGAGGTTTTCATTCGGGATGCGGCGGAGGCAGGAGCCAACGGGTTTCTGATTGTTGATTTACCGCCTGAGGAAGCTGTGAATATCCGGGGGTTTGTTAGGAAGAATGGATTGAGTTTGGTGCCTTTGGTAGCACCTTCCACAACTGATGAGCGGTTGGATTTGATGGCTCAGCTTGCAGATACATTCATTTATGTTGTGTCAAGGATGGGTACTACGGGTGCTAGGCACCAGGTTTCTTCTGCTCTGCCTGAACTGATCCATCGTGTGAGGTCTCATGTGGGGGATATGAACTTAGCTGTGGGATTTGGTGTTTCAAATAAAGAGCAGTTTGATTTTGTCGCTACTTTGGCGGACGGTGTTGTTATTGGTTCAAAGGTTATTGACTTGGTTGGTGCTACTGAGGATAAAGACAAGTACAATATTGTAAAGAATTACACTGAGGAAATATTGGGTGGCGTCAAGCATCCTTTGTTATCTAAGGATGAGTTTGAAAGGATGCATCGTGAATCTATAAATGGGTCTGATTTGGAGGAATCCCTCGATTTCTCTGAGAAGCAACGGAGGTTTCCTCCCAATTTTGGAGTTTTCGGAGGTCAGTACATCCCCGAAGTGATGCATGGATGTATGAGGCAATTAGAGTTGGCTTTTGAACATGCGGTAGATGATCTGAAGTTCTGGGAAGAGTTCAAGAGCTTATACCCCTATATTGGAAGGCCTTCCACCCTTCACAAAGCAGAAAGATTGACTGAATATTGTGGAGGTGCACAGATTTGGCTCAAGAGAGAAGATTTGAACCATACTGGTTCCCACAAAATCAACAACGCTATCGGTCAAGTTTTGCTTGCGAAAAGGCTGGGCAAGAAAAAGATTATTGCTGAAACAGGTGCAGGGCAGCATGGTGTGGCTACGGCCACAGCTTGTGCTAAATTTGGTATGGAATGTACTATTTTCATGGGTGCAGAAGATGTACGTCGTCAGGCGTTGAATGTTTTTAGGATCAAGCTGCTTGGTGCAGAGGTTGTTGTTGTGCAAAACGGTTCTAAAACTTTGAGAGATGCGACTTCTGAGGCATTCCGTTACTGGGTTTCGAATCTTGAAACTACCCATTATATCGTTGGATCTGCTATTGGCCCGCACCCTTATCCTACTTTGGTGAGAACATTCCAAAGTGTGATAGGTAATGAAACTAAACAACAGTTTGCTGAGTTAAATGGCGGTAAACTACCAGATGCTATAGTTGCATGTGTTGGCGGAGGTTCGAACGCTTCAGGGATGTTTTCTCCCTTTGAACATGATCCTGTAAAGCTTTTGGGTATTGAGGCCGGCGGTCAAGGGATGGATACGAAGTTCCATTCTGCAACATTAACCTCCGGGAGACCTGGTGTCCTTCATGGTGTAAAAACTTATGTTCTACAAGATGAAGATGGTCAGGTAAACAACACGCACTCTATCTCAGCAGGTCTGGATTACCCTGCTGTTGGGCCAGAATTGGCATCCTGGAAGGCCTCAGGTCGTGTAGAATTCACCGCAGCAACCGATGCTCAAGCTGTTGAAGCATTTAGGTTACTATCCCAATTAGAAGGTATTATTCCCGCATTAGAATCCTCTCATGCTATATATGGCGCGATTCAATTAGCCAAAACTATGAAACCTGATCAGAGTTTGATTATCAATATTTCTGGTAGAGGTGACAAGGATGTTCAAACTATCGCAGAAGTATTGCCCAAAATAGGTCCTGAAATTGGATGGGATCTAAGGTTCCAGGCTGATCCTTCTATCTAGGTACAGCATCGATAGTTTAGATAGTATGCCATATACTTTATTTTTAATTTTTTCTGTGTTTTATTCAACTGTTGTTGGATTAAAGTCTTACTTACGCCAAAATTACCCCAGTTTAGAAAAGGAGCCGTTTAAAATTCTTGTTGAAAACCACATCTAAGCGAAGAGGGAGCATCACTGCCATTAAACCACTCTTAAATAGATAAATTTAAACAATTATACAGTAAAAGGGATGTCATATGGGGAGGATATTCTTCCAAAAAAAGAGGATAATGGTATTCAGCTGGGTGTAGGTATCTCTTCAGCTAACTTATATTTATCGGGCGACTCAAAATTATCAAAAGAACATGGGACTCAGTGGATTCAAGCATATAAGAAAACAGACCATTTGCTGTTACGCCGTTTAAGGGTTCTAAATAATTCTCAATCATTGGTTATTGATGCTGAAGGATCTGTAGTGCATACTTCTGTTGATAAGGAACAGCAGTCTGACAGCATGGTCGATGAGCTTCTTGATGATGACGATGATGATCAAATAGATGAAAGAGGTTTGCTGCTATCTAATGCATTCTATGCTAATAAGGACTGGAAGAATATTGTTGCAGAACTGCCGACATCGTTTAATATATTTACTGATGTTGCAATTCCAGAAGCATCCATGTACAAAGTTGAAATGAATGTTCCAGTTACTAGTAGAGCATATGTACCAAAAAAGCTGATATCAAACCTTCAAAATAACAGTTTAAATATCCCACATGAATCAGCAGACACCGAAAATGGTGGCTATGGGCCATCTTCACGGACGACTGAACTGGATTTCAAGATTGTTGACCCTATGAAGTCACAAATATTTACGATTGGTCGCATTCAAACTACTAGTGACTTACGCAGTGACAAAGATGGGAGATATATAATTGCATATGCTTCGGGGGCGACAGATTCCATTTTGAACATTTCATTAATGCACCCCTTGTATCAAGATGTCGAGACTGAGAATGCAATATTTAATGGTATTAAAAATTACGAGATAAGCAATAATCCTGAAAGATTAGAACTATATGCATCCATAAAGAGTATAAAGATTCCCCAATTATCGCCAACATTAAATAGAGATGGAAATATTGTGGCAGTTATTACGGAAACAAGCCTATTCGTACTTCGGATTTTGTCCATGGATTACAACACTCATAAAATTAATGTTCAGAAATTGGAACCTTTAGACTTTTGTCAGTTGGAACAATTTCCATATGTGGACTTCGCATTCAATCCATGGAATCTGAATGAGTTCGCCGTTATTGACACCAAGGGTAATTGGTGCCTTGGTGAAATTGCGAGAAGTCGGAGAACTCCCAAGAGGCTCAAGTTGCTGAAGAATAGTGGGTCAATTTTCGATCCGGAGGAAGTTTCTAACTGGAAGAGGATAGAGTGGTCATCCAAGCACACAAGAATATTTGTAATGAGCAGATCTAGCTTTACTGAAATTGATTATGCTGATAATTGGCAACAGGAGATTGTTCAAGCCAAAACATGGTCAAAACTTCGAGATTTTAAGCGAATCAATGATTCTTTAAGTCTGCTATTGACATCCAAGGAAATAATTTTTTGAATCATTTTCCAGAGATCACAAGAAGAGTCCTATCTTGGAAACACAGTTGGAACAACGAAGATGCTTCTTTGAGATGTTCAATGCATGTTTCAAGCTCCGGAAGTTGCCAGGAGTTTTATATCTTGTTATATTCCAGGGTTTGTCCTTTTATTGTCACAAATTTGTTTACGCTTAAAGAGGGAGTTTTTCAAGCTTCAGATTGCCCTGCGTTAATCCAATTGCCAAATATTACTACAGGGATCAGTAACATTGTTCTTTCAGGTTTCTCAGAAATAGATGAAGTTCGTGCTACATTTTTAGCACTTTTTGTGAAATCATCTGAAGGAAACAGCATATGGCGGTATTTACTAACCACTATGCCTTGTGATACACAAAATAAAAATAGTTTGGACCAGGATCAAAGGTACACACAATGTGATTCGGGGAGTACTCCATTTTCTTCTCAAACTGACCAGGAAACAATTAATCTTATTATATCGAAGATGCTAGAGCGCTTACCAAAAATTGATAATAACTATGATTCTTCTTCGGAGTTTACGAAATTTCAAGGCTATGGCTATAGTCTGTCTGAACTAATCAACAAACGAATTTTAGCATGGGACCAAGATCCTAGTAAAAACTTGAAACAATGCGGAGCCTTTGCTGAACTTACAGACGGTCTGGGATATTTTGAAAGTGTTGAAGAGTACAGTTCATTACTGCAACAAATTGCGGAATACTATGAGGAACATGGATTGCGATTTTCTGAGCTCGCTACGATATCTAAACTGCTCATCCACGAACCAGTAGAGTCTCTTGCAGTACTCTTCAACAAGCTATTACAATGTTGGGAACCTATCAGTGAAAATATTTTACCATTAACAAAGGATATCATTCAGCAATTGTCCTTAGATATTATGACGTTCTATAGAATTGCGAATTTTAAAGAGTTGGAGACCAAGACATATGAATCATTAATTAAACAACATCAAGAGCTCTTGGACACATGGGATGCTGATTGTGATGAGGCATTGTCCATGGAAGATCATATTTATCCACATTTATCAAAGGGAAATAAATCCACAATGCTGCAACCAACTATGCCATCACAAATACCACCCACAATTCGATCATCACAGGCAGTTCCATCTTCATTTCAAAGTAGCCTACCAGAAACACAACCGCCAGCATTTTCTTTAATGTCCCAACAGTCTCAATTAGAGAGCACTCCTCGTCCTAAGAAGAAGAAGAAGATTGTGGGAGGGTTCAGGTAATTATAGGGAATATAACACTTTAATATTTGAATATTTATGGATTATATATGTTACATTGTCTTTAATAATTTTTCAAGTTCAAAATGAATTTTTACCATTAAAATAAATATTTGCATTTAGACTCGATTTCATATTAAAATACAGAAATCAATACAAGTGATAGATAATATTTAACATAGTGATCAATTATCCATTCACTTATTATAAAATAGATAGAATACAAAATGCTACTTACAGCAGTTTCGCAAGTAATCCCTGCATTCTAAGCTAATGCAAGTCTAATATCATCTGAGACGGATTTCTAGGTTGTATCACCAGATTACACTTTAAGATCTACCGCTTCAGTTACATACGGGTTGCATCCAAAATAAGAGGAAGCCTACCAGGAAGAGATGCCAAGATACAAATTGTCACTTTTACTGTCTATTATTTGTTTTCAATTTGTTTTACCCGCCTTCTGCCAGACTGAATTCGAGGAATTCGACAAGTTTAATAATGATTCCTTACTTTGGGGAGCATACAGGGCCAATTGCTATTTTGGCGTGAGGCCCCGGTACGTAAATGAAGATGCATTTATTATGGGGCTGATGTGGATGAACTCGATGAATCCAGCTGCGGCAGACAAGCTACGGCACTTTGTTGATATGGGAGATAATATGGCAAAGTATGGATGGGAATTATACGATCCAAGAGTTGGAGGGAAACAAGTTATTATTGATAAAGAGAACAATATGAACTTAACTATATATTTTGTTAAAAGTCAGGATGGACAAAACTGGGGCTTTAGGGTTCGTGGCGAAGCATTAGATCCCACCAGTTCACTAATCAGTGGATCAATTATTTACTACATGAACCAGGAAGGAGACAGAGCTACGAACTATTTATTGTCTGATAAATATGGGCTTGATAAAGCAAAACAACTTCATGGTATGTCAGCTGAATTAGGCGAATATGAAGTCCAAATTTTTACTACCAAGGGTCATCCATATTCTCTTGCAGAGGCCATAACTCCTGATTGCGATCCTTCAACAACATCGCATGTTTCCATGACCGTACCCGGTGAAGAAACATGGAAAGCTAAGGAGATTTTTAAAATGTTGATTTTAGATTCTTTGAAAGAACATATGGTTGCTTTGCGGGAAAAATTAAATCCATTGCTCCTTCCTAGTGCGCTAACTGTGAGGAACATCCATAAATTTCAACCTGGTAACTTCCATTATATCCAGAAGACATTCGATTTGTCTAAGGGACCGTTTGAGGTCGATTTTATTTACAATAAGGTTAATTCAAATGAGCGGCTAGAAAAGCTAGACCATCTAATACAGCCTATGATGAATAAGATTCGTACTAACTTCGAAAAGAGGTTTCAAATTCGTGATGAGAAAACCAAACAATTCGGAATTCAAACATTATCAAATTTACTAGGGGGATTAAGCTATTTCCATGGGAAGCAAATAGTTGATAGAGTATCTGAACTTGATGAAGAAAGTTTTGAAACGATTAGCTTGAACCATCCCGAGGAGGAAGGCCCACTTAGCTTATTCACATTCGTTCCAAGTAGAGCATTTTTCCCCAGAGGATTTTATTGGGATGAGGGGTTTCATTTACTGCAGGTGATGGAATATGATTTTGATTTAGCATTTGAAGTTTTACGTAGCTGGGTTCAACTTATTGAAGACGATAGCGGTTGGATTGCTAGAGAATTGATTTTAGGACAGGAAGCTAGAAGTAAAGTACCTGAAGAATTCCGAACGCAAAACCCAAATATAGCCAACCCTCCAACTTTAGCATTGGCTTTTAGTGAGTTGTTGCAAAAAGCCACATCTGATGGAATGTATAAGTCTGATTTTGACCAGCAATATAATGATGGCTTGGGCGGTGACCAATTGAGAAATAACCATGAGCTGCTTATTCAATATTCTGAAAGGATTTACGAAAAGTTTTTGATTCATTTTGAGTGGTTCAGAAAGACCCAACGGGGTATGGTGGAGGAATATTTGGAGTTATCTGATATCAATGATGATCTAGTAAATGTGGAGGAAGGTTATAGATGGGTGGGGCGAACCTTCACTCACTGCCTGCCAAGTGGTTTTGATGACTATCCGCGTGCTATACCTCCAGATATTGCAGAACTGCATGTAGATGCACTTTCCTGGGTTGGAATCATGGCAAGGTCTTTGAAACAGGCAGCTCAAGTCTTAGGTAAGTATTCAGATGCGGAAAATTTCCAAGTTATTGAAGATAATGTTATTGAGAACTTAGAATATTTTCATTGGAGCAAAGAGCACAAAAGCTATTGTGATATCACAATCAATGATGAAGCCGATGTACGCAAGTTTGTTTGCCATGAAGGCTATGTATCGTTGCTGCCATTTGCATTAAAATTAATACCGCGCAACAACCAAGTTCGTCTAAAGCATATGATTAAACTAATGAGTGATCCTGAAAAAATATTCAGTGAGTTTGGCCTTCTATCTCTATCAAAACAGGATAAGTACTATGACACTGCGGAGATATACTGGCGTGGCCCTATTTGGGTTAACATCAACTATTTATGCCTGGATGCCTTACGCTCTTACTTCGGTGACAAGGAGGCTAATTCAATAGTGGATCCTACTCTATTGAAACAAGCAAAGTCATTATACCGTGATCTACGTAAGAACTTATTGACAAATATCGTCGAAGTTTGGGATAAGGATGGCTTTTGTTATGAACAGTATAATCACAAAGACGGTCATGGCCAAAGAGTACAACATTTCACGGGATGGACGTCCTTAGCTGTTAATATTGCTGGAATATTTCCGGAGACTATTTAATGCAGCAACTAACAACTTCACTTTTGGCTCAAATTTTTGATTCATTAATGATTTCGTACTTGAATCTGCGATAGGAAATAGCTTGATGCAAATATTATGTTCTCATTTCCTTTTTTTTATACAGGAAACCATCTCACTTAACCCAATCATAATAATTTATTATACGTAGAAGGATTAGTGCCTACAAGACTAGTGCCCATGTGGAAAAGTTCTGTTAAATGTAGCAATTATGTTATGAACAACAAGGATATTATGCTATCAATTCTACCCTTCATGATATATCTCGGGAGCCTTTTTATGGTAAACAAAACATTCTAAATTCAGACATCTGACCCAATTAGTAGACCTAGTCATTGATATTTTTTTCCCTGTTCAAATTTACCTGTGTCAGCCCACGTCGAGAGGCATGTTCAGTACAGTTCAAAAGTCTTTTTTTCGATGAACCATTCCTCGATATGTTGTGCGTGTGTTTGTAAGACGACAGAAACCCTGACAGTTCCATCTGCTGACTCAATGGGCAGCACCCTATTCAAAATGGAACTACCTCAAAGATAACCATTTAATTTTAACCAATTAGACTAGAATATAGGCTTACAAAAATTTAAATCTGACAAATTTGTTTATCTGAATTAGATGTTATGAAAAGGGACTATTTTTCAAAATATTGAAGTTAAGTTATTAGTTCCTAGATATTCCTCACAAAACGATTTTCTGATAATTCAACATATTTCAGGTAGACTATTTTTATCGATTCAAATTATTACCACATTCTAATTGCTGCTTTTCATATTTCTGGAAAAAGTTTTCTAATGACCAAAGCATGCGATAACTACTTTTGGCATATGGAAGCCACCTAGAGATTCCCCCACTAATACTTTACTTCAGTTAATCTTAGTATGCGCTTTAATCGAATTATAACTTTAGAGTAAAGTTTGATTGCAAAATCCCCATGCTCTTCTACCAAGGTAATTATATTTTCAGGTTTCCCTACAGGATGAATAGCGCTTCAAAAGCCCACTAGTTTCAGACATACCAAGAATAATTTACTTCTAGCCGTTACTAGATATAATACGATACTTAGTAGTTTCTAATTCCCTACCAATACACGAGTTACCATTAAGAGTTAGTCAAAGAAAACCTCAGTTTCCCTTCAAGTGTTCTTCCGGGAACTCTCTTTAAGTGGTACCAACTCCCACAATTTTAATTCTCCATCCAATGAAATAGAACATATAGAGATAGCGATAATGTCTTATTTTGATTCGCTTCTCGGATATTTATTCAATTTATGAAGCTATAAATTAACTGAATACGGTACAGCGAATTATTCGGACACTTGTGCCGTTATTACGGCAAAGGAGCAATTAATGATAGTTTTTGTATTGTGGAGTAACTGATTGCTGAGATATTCACGGTTAAATATCAATTAAAAAATGCTTGATATTATGGAGGAGGTGACCATGAACGGGCCTCCTTCTACCTACCAAACATGTCAATCCCTCTGCACAAATTCAGAAATAGATTTTGTTGGCATCAACCAACTCATACTTTGGCATTTACTCAAGCGCTGATTCATGTGGACCCTTTGTTGAAGGCAAAGGTAAAACTTTGTCAAATAAGTTTGCAATTATCCGGATGTACTGTTTACAGAGACTGGTTATCTTTCGGCATTTAAAATGGTGGTCATGTTCCTTCCAAAGCAAATGAACGGATTCCACTGTAAATTATTTTGAATGAAATGCATTCATATGTAAAAATATTGAGTTTGTTTAATGATTTCTAGATGGATTGGCAAAACATGAAATCGAACAAAGTTTTTGAATAATCAAATTGTTAATCAATTAAATTCAACCAAATCATTGAGGTGCTTTAGATTTCAAGTTCTAAAAGACTTATTCTTGCCGCTAATTTCGTTGATACATAATATAAATGAATAACACCGACTATGATATTATCGTTATGATTAGCTTTATCAGAATATCTTATCTAAGAACATGAACATGAAAAAAATCATTAAAATTCAACGAGCTTGGTGGGAAAATACTCGTCAATTAAGTCGAGGTAATATTTCTTAAGTTCCTCAATGTCATGTCTTTTAGTACCCTTAGAATACAAGTCGTACTTATTGAAAGCCTGAACCGACTCTAATATCTTATAATCATTTTCATTCATTAAATAGCGATATGCTCCTTCTCTGTGCCATGGATAAAATGAATGGTATCTTATCATTGCCAACGCTTGTTCATTCAAAACCGACTGACCTTTTGCAAGATAGTACATATATTCATCATGTCCCCATGAGATCATTACTGAACTCAGACCACAATTCTCTTCGTATATACCCAGCTTCTGTGAATATATGGGGTGATTCCTATCTGGATTATTTTGGAAGAACTCATGAAATATAATTTTCTCAGAAAACTTACATCCTATGGGAAATGTATCACCTACCACATCCCACTGACCTTCGCTATCAAAAAAATACAAAATCTTTCCAAGATCGTGAATTAAACCAACCAACTGCATCCATCTGGGTTTGCCGTCTTCCCTTATAGCCTCCGCAGTTTGTATAGCATGATCAATCTGCGACAGTTCCGTATCTGGGTCAGAATCATCAATCAACTTTGACAATTTACACAAGGCGTCCCATATTGTCATCTTCGCTCGTACTTTAGTCTTGAAGTTAATTCGTGCCTGTAAGTTATAAGCCATAGTTTGCTTCTCATGCTGTTCTTTGTAGAAATCTCGTACTCGATCTTTGGCTTCGTGGTACTGCCTATAGACATCCGGATCAAAAGATAATTTCGATTCAACAGCTGATAACTTCGCTCTTTTTGCCGATGGTTCTTCTGAATACTTCTCCTTTTTAGGTTCTGCTACTTCTGAGAATGTTTTAGCTTTATTATTATTCCTTTGTGCATTTTTCATTATGCCTTCGAGAACATTCACAGACTGCACATCTCCGTCGATTTGTTCAAGAATATGACCTTGGTCTGTATGTATATGCTTTCCAGTTTCTACAGCAACATTAGCAACCCCAGTTTCAACCATAATGGATGGCTATGAGTGGGTAACGTCTCTGAACTATATACCTTCATATATCATAAAAATATTGCGATATATTGGTAATAGAAACTCTCAAGTTTTTCTGTCAATCACATGTCGATGGCGTTAAATTTGTTTTAAACTGCCTCTAATGGTAATCACTAAAAACAGTCAATGTTACTTCCTATAGTACATAATAATGTCGCTTATTGAACTAAATATTAACAACTGTCTATCGTTCCTTTAATGCCTTATTTCTCTTTTCCCTCCTCCTTAATCTTTCGACCTTCTTTGCATGCATTTTAGCAGCTAATTTTTCGTATCTCTCCTTCTCTTCCTTCTTTTCCCTCCTCTCTTTCAAAGCATTTATCCTGCTATCCCGCTCTTCTTGCTTTTCTTGCTTTAAATCCTTCAACTTATTCTTGAATTGTTTATCTTCCAACATCTTCTGCTGCTTTAGTTCCCATGATGTCAGCTTTTTATTCTTAATTACCTTACTAGTGACACGGAAGGCGCCCTTGTTCACCTTCCAAGTTCTACCACTCACTATAGTACCTTTACTAGAGTTGTCATCTACCATCCTAGAAGATTAAACACTTAAATATCCGCCACTTAGTATTACCTGCCTTGTTTTTACTAGTTTATGATTGTAATTAACCTTTAGGTGCTTCAGCTCTATATATTACTTTGAAAATTTTAACTTTTCTTTTCCAACATTTCATGATTGTAGCTCGAGGAATTTTCACTGACGATATGCAGATTTATTGACAAAGGGAGGTAGAATTACTAACCTGGGGGTCGTTGAGCAGGGCTGGAGGACTATTCAACAAGACCTGATGCTATTAATGAATGATGTATCTCGAAGAAGCTCTTCAATCTCGCCTGTCATAAAGAGATTTGTTGCGATGCCCTCTTCGATGACCACGAAAAGGCGACCTCGACGGAAGATCAGGAGACCAAATTTGAACAAGAAACCCATAACTGATTTGAATGAAGTGTCACTTGGGTTCGATTTTTCCAAAGGTGACGAGGCTCACTGGAAATTTAAGATTAAGCAATTACGAGAATTTACGAAGACTTTACAACAGCAGATACAAAAAGCCGATGAGCTAAAGAAGTTACAAGAGACAATGATCGAAGAAGGTGTGTCAGAAGACGATAATGGCTCTGAGATTGAAAAGGATGCTGGTTTAATTTTTGAGGGGTTAAGCGGAGCTGGAACGGTTGGGGATACAAAGCAGATACCCGTTAAGAGTCCATCTCTCTCTGGTTTGATTATGACAGCTTCAAAGGAGTTAGATAATATTCTACCCAGTGCAGTAGTTTGCAGAATTAATGACGACAACTTGATTGTGAAGGCACTTGCTGATAAGCGACATAGAGATTGGAATGCAATTGTAGATGCGCTGTACAGATCAGAAAAACGGCTTAAAGGGCTATCCACTGGTGAAATCAAGCAAACTTTATTTCATGATGTGTCAGGCTTGTCATTTGAAAGCATCAAACAGGTGGAGGAGATGCTTACTGAGAGTTTGGGCGATGGTATTACATCTTCTGCAAGTTTTTACGGCTTCTTGTTTTCACAGTTAAGTCTTTTAAAGCCTGGCACTAGCGCATACAACACAGCCGTGATCAATAAGATGAGACAACTCTTGGAGGTTTACGATTCAAATGAGTCCGAAAATAAATTTCAAATGGATAATAAAATAATGCACAGTTGTCTTAAGTTCGCTATGAAGTTAAAATCTTTTAAAGATATGGAATTTTTCTTGACCAAATTCAAAAACACATATGGAATACAACCTGATCGGAAAAACTACAATACTATTCTTCAATTCTATCTAATCTGTGATCAAAGCCAACAGGTATGGGATGCCTTTGGTGCTATGAAATTCTTATCATTGGAACACAGGCCAGATACAAGAACATACAACACTATGCTACGTCTTTGTAACAGAGAAAAAAACTACGCGAAAGCCATAGACCTGTATAACGAAATGACAGATTTGAAGGTAGCACCAGATATCCAGACTTTTGCATACCTGGCAAAAACTCTGGCTGCTTGTTCTGCCGACTCCATTGTCAGTGAAGGTAAGGCTGAATCTCTAAGATTAATGGGTTGGAAATATATCCATGAAATAGAAAAACATTGGAAGCTTGACCAGGAAGCACTTGATGATTCTACTGCACATTATGTTTTCTCCTCGATGATGGCCCTTGCTGCTTATGATGGAGATGTTGGATTTACTAGAGCACTATATTACAAGTATACCACATTCAAGTTCAAGAAAAATCTTGCAATGGCTCAAGTATGGAACAAGGGCTCGTTGACTTATAAAACTATTTGGAGGCAATCTTTAAACCCAGAGATGTTCAATTACCTTTTAATGTCATATTCTAGATACAGTACCACGAAATTGCCATTGTTAGCAGGTTATGATGCAGGTGCTAAACTCAGACGCAACATTATTTTCAGTGTTGATTATATGGGGAGATATGATAAGGATCAAGGAATTAACGTCAATATTCCCATGCTACCCGTACAAGAGTTAACTAATGAAAGACAAATATTATTGGAGTCTCGCGCATTATGGCATTTCAATTTAGAATTTGGTGGGGATCAAAATCTCAGAGCTTCACCTATTGAACAAACGCGGGAAAAATTGGAATCCTTTGTCCAAGAATGTAATAGCTACGATGAATTCAAATTCAAAACCTTACATGAAGTGGCTACAATGAAGGATTCATTAGTGAATCATCGGGTTTTAAACTCAATTGCATTAGTATCATACTTAACTATTCCACTAAGATTAGGTGATTACACTGAATTTTTATTACGATTAAAAGAATTCACTTACCACCAGCATGAATTAGAGGAGATATTATCAAAATTGTACAGCTCTGTTAAGGTCATTGAGCCCGAATTTACCAAGAAATCCTACTCTGATAATCAAAAACAGATTGCTACCCAAAAGGTAGAACTGGATAATGCCTCAAGATTTATATCATCCATGAAGCACAAAATTGTATCATCCAACGCAATCTATGAATTGATTATGAAGGCTGCAACAAAGTTCGGAAATGTAGAATTAGCCACCACAACATGGAACCAAAGAGGCAAATTCCGCAAAACTGATGCCTTTCGCTCTTTGGAGGAGTCTGAACAGAAGGAGAAAGACAGGATTTTTGCCCAATTAATTGTAAGTTTCTTTGTTTCACAAAAAATGCTTACGGATGCATTCAGCATCATCTTGGCTTCAAAAAGATACATCAAGTGGACATATTCTATGGTAAAACCTCTGCATAAAGAGTTACAAAGAATTGAAGATTTTCATACATGCGAACGGCTATTAAGCGTTGTAAATGAAAAGACTAAGATTCAAAAGTTACAAGATGATATCCGGGAGCTAAGTTTATGAAGTACCCAAGAACTTTGTTGAAATGTGTGATTTTTATCCATATATATACATACATACTACCGGAAGAAAAATAGTCCGAATATAGAAAGAGACACCCCAACACTCAATGAAATACTGTATAGTTAAATAATGACTCTGTCATCAATCATGACGCCCAAAAGGGTTAGATCGATTATAACTGACTTTTATGAATCTTCATCATCCGAGAGTTTCATTTCCCAAAGCAATTCATCACTAATGCTGGAAGATACGCTGGACATTTGGCTGTCTAGGTAAGCCGATGTGGACATTCCGCTACTAGAACTCTTTTCGTTCACCTGCTGTGTTAATGAGTCCACTTGCATCCGTAACATATTCAGCTCTTTCTCAAACCTCTTACCGTAATAATCGATGTAGTAACTAGCGCCATTCCGTCCAGCACACAAGAAAATGAACAGCAAAAACATACCAGCAGCAATTCGATGTTTGAACCAAACGACACATAGGATCATCGATCCGAGCTGATAAAGATATTGGAACAAAGTATATAATATCATTGGCCAAGGAGATGGCAGTTTCACAAACCGAAGATCTTTAAATTTGTGTGTAGTCAAATATTCAAAACTAGTCATCCTTTTCCCTAGCCGTATCTTCTCCTTCTTACGTAAGGTAATAAAATAGTGGTATGAGGATTGCCAAATCAAATAATATATCGAAGTATAAAAAACATTGGTTTTGAGGGTCCAAGCAGGAGAGCCATGTTGTGAAGCCGCAGGAAAACGCACTGCCTTCAGATCCTCCCCCAGAAGATGGGTTATTGCATACATCGTCACCGGAGGCATAATATGGATGAAGCAGGAGGTAATTCTATCCAACGAATGAACCACTATCGAGTTTCTCCATGTGATAACAGCAAATGAAAGAGTCCCAAACGTAAATGCAAAACACGTCTGGTATAGGTGCACAGAATGAGGAAGCACCCAAATATAGATTAAACACATCCCATTGACAAAGTAGCAAAGGTCCGCTAGAAAATAATGGTTATTTGTCTTGTAGTAAGTATAGAAACGAACAGGCATTAACACCAAAAGCATCACAGTATAGTACACATGAAACCACTCAGGAAACCGCCCCAAAATCAACCCCACAGCAAATATATTAAAAAGCGTAAACGTATAAAAAGATTTGTCGAGAACAGAACTGTTGTGGAAAAATATCGACTGCAACGGCTTATCCATCGCCTGAACCCTTTGTATCGTCTTCCGTCTGAACAACTCAAGCTGGGGAGTCAAATCCCCCGCCGAATCCTTTATTTTCTCAAAATTCCAGTTAAACTTCCCATTCTGGATCTTCTGCTTAAAGAAATGTGCGGATGGCTGCGTGAAAGATTGTACCGTTGAAGCACTGGGATCAAGAACCTCGATGAAATCAGCCACTGTCGTCTTCCAGGAATCCTTGTTATCATCTGGAACCTCACTATTTTGAACTACCATACTAAGCAAGTTTCACAGTTATTCTGCAACACCCTCTTATGTATATACAACACAACAAATTTAAACCATATATGACTTATTGTACATTACAACATGTTTACCGAAAGGTAGTTTGTTCTTGCGCAACCTTGAGCTTATTGGAGCTCTCTCCAGTTCATAAAATCCTCCGAAATCACTTCCCGATATAAACAAAACATTCTCATGAAATCCCGGTAGCTTCCTTCCGGGGTGCAAGGTTTGAATGTGCAGACCGAAAAGTCTCTGAAATGTCACACGTGACTTAAATTCGATAAAGAGATGATACACACACGATAGCAGTAGCAGTATATATACACATAACAAAACGCAAACTAATCTATACGGGCTGACCAGATCCCTTTCCTATCTTTCTTAAGCTAGGGTGGTTAAGATGTCGGAGTCACCGGCATCCAAGACGGTCAAAACACCGACTCTGAACAACTTACCCACGGCGGTACCCAATTCGTTGTTACCACCTTGGAAGTAGTAAACCTTGGTCTTGGACAACATCGCATAGTATTCCAATTCAGACTTTCTCAAGACTGGGGTGTTGGCAGCAATGATGATCAACTTGGCCTTACCTTGTCTCAAAGCCTTCACGGTGGACTTGTAACCCAAGGTGTACTTACCAGACTTGATAACCAAGGCAAGCTTTTGGTTGATGTTTTCTTGAGTCTTGACTGGGGCCTGCGAAACGAAAATAATGTTAGTAAACTTGCAACCAAAAACAGAGCACCATTGTTCCGGTATAATTCCCCCTCTCCTCCTTCATATCTCAAATGATACCGACATTACTGCTCGAATAATAAGTTCATCTAATACTGACCATCTCTGTGTATGTCTAACTATTAAATGTATAAAACACTCCGGTCTTGTTGTAGTTTTAAACAAATGTAAATATAAAGCAACAACGTATCATTCAAAACCATGTTCCTATTAGTTCCAAAGCTATTAGATATGGCCGAGAATGAGGATAGCTGGCTGCCTGCCTGGAGAGATGTGATGTGCCGCGCGTTTCGTCTCCAGAAAAAATCCTGGAAGAAAAACCACACCGCTGAAAATAACGCTATTTTGTGTGACTGCTTTTTCCTGCGGACGGTTCTGAGCTGACGCCCATACATCCAGAATGGTTCATGCAAAACGCGCGTCTTTTGGAAGCTTGCCGAGGGCCAGATACCTCTGCCTAGGATGTGCGCCCAACGTCCGCGAGGGTCTCTGCCTAGGGCGGGGTCGCGCCGGGCGGTCTCCGCCTAGGCCCTACCTTCCGTAGACTGGAAGCCGTGAGACCGCGCAAGCGTGGTTTTTCAAGAATCCGCACAAAGCACCTACCTCCTACCTATAGGCTGAAAAAGGATAGCCGTCTATTTTACAGTGCATTATAGTTATACGTCAAACAAGTAAGTGAAAAGGTATGGTGCAATATGGGATATAGTTGAGAGTCTTTGATCGTTTGGATAGTGTGCGTGTATTAAAATAGGATGAAAATGGTATGCGTAGGCGGGGGGATTGGTGGATAAGGTTATAAACCAATAGTTTCCCTAGTTATAATGGAAGATAATGGAATAGAGAGAGTGGATATGATAGTATAAAAAGTTCAAGCAGTTGATTTATACGCATTGTTGTAATGATTTTTATTTTTATGGTGAGAAGGAGTTGAATTTTTCGATTTATGCTATCATCTCGACGATCAAGGCTGCGCTATCTACTGTGTATGGAAGAATAGAGTTACTAACAAAATTATTTTTTTGCAGTAAACGATGAAGGTCGAAATTGACTCCTTTTCTGGTGCTAAGATCTACCCAGGTAGAGGTACTCTGTTTGTCAGAGGTGACTCCAAGATTTTCAGGTTCCACTCCTCTAAGTCTGCTTCTTTGTTCCATCAAAGAAAGAACCCAAGAAGAATCTCATGGACTGTGTTGTACAGAAGACACCACAAGAAGGGTATCACTGAAGAAGTTGCCAAGAAGAGATCCAGAAAGACTGTCAAGGCCCAAAGAGCTATTGTCGGTGCTTCTTTGGAGTTGATCAAGGAGAGAAGATCTGTGAAGCCAGAAATTAGAAAGGCTAAGAGAGACGAAAAGGCTAAGGCTGACAAGGAGAAGAAGAAGGCTGAAAAGGCTGCCAGGAAGACTGAAAAGGCAAAGTTGGCCCAAGGTTCAAAGGTCTCTAAGCAACAGGCTAAGGGTGCCTTCCAAAAGGTTGCTGCCACTTCTCGTTAAGGCGTAGAACGGGAGACGCTATATTAACTACTAGGAATATATATTTTTATTATAACCGCACGATTTAGTTGTTTTTCTGTATACTTTCTTAATAGAAATTGATCATTTTTCAGAATATTAATTAATTTGTATTGTACTGATATGTTTCGTTGCCGATTTTCGTTCCCCTGGTATGGAACCTATCGGTGAAAAGGTATCTTGGTGCAACAGTGCTCTTTTGTTCAGAGCCATGCATCCTGTTACAAGGCTGTTGTTTTCACGTAGTTTTGTTTCTCATCTCATTGTTATTTCCGTTTCCGGAAATAACAAAGCTACTTCAAAATGGCATCTTAAACGCTCATCTGTTTCTGTTCCCTGTGGTAATATTATGAACTATACGTTCTTTTGACAATATACCAGGCACAAAGAGAATATTGTAATATTGATAGGTGTCATCGATAACTCATAAAATGTTTTGAGCTGAAACCTCATTTTATTAGATACCACTTAGTACTTAAGTTTAGGTTTAATGAAAACTATAAAATACCCGTGTACATATGCCAAGTGCTTGGTTTATAACTTAGGATTGGGTGAGTTGTTATATTTTGAAAACAAATTAAAAGCCTCTCCTTAAAACAAAGGTATAACGACTTCAGGATAATACTAAAAAAATGAGAGCTTTGATTATTGTTGCCTTTTTCCTTTCATGTTATTCAAGCGCCCAATCTGTCGTCGTATCCGCTTCGATATCGTGCGAACCTATACCCACAGGCAGTACGCTAGATTCTAAACCGTTTTCAACACGTACTGCAACCCATTCCTCAGATGAATCTTCATATGTGGGTGTAACCGCTTACTTTAGGTATACCACATATATCGAAAGCTGTAAGAGTACCATCGATTCCAGCACATCTACAATAACTGTTTGGTAGAGTCTAGGATTCGAACAAAACTAGATTTGGCGTGGAAGAACTAGGGTTTAGATCAATACACCAAGGGGCCTTTGAAAAAAAGAAGGAAACATACTGGGGCTACCTAACCTATGTAAATTATTAGCCTCCCCTACCCCCTTTAGGGCATGCTGTGACCTTTTAATTATTGAACTTCTCGCTGATGGACTAACATAACTAAATATCCACAGATATTCAAATGAATTCAAACAAGCTAATATCCAAATAGGTTCTTAATTTAAACATAACTAATAATACATTAGTTTAGAGAGCGTATATATTAATTGGCTTGCTCTTACTGTTTTATACTCTGTTGTTGTGAATGGACGTGCGGCAGGAAGATAGCAACAAAATCTTTATGTATCTTCTATAAATATATGCCCATTAATAGTAATAAAAAGCTGATAACCAATTGTCATTGCTGTTTAATATGGACCACTTAGATGTCTGCATTCATACAACTATTTCCGGTCTACATATAAACAGGACATTGTATATGTTCTAAAAGATGACATATTTTATTATAAATTCTGACAATATTATAAGACACCTTGAAAACATGATGATTTTTCAAAATCCGAGTTCCTTTCTATACATCTCTTTTCCCATCAAAAACCAACGGAGGCAAAAAAGTTCTAAGGATGTTTAGGACAGGATATAGATCATTCATACCCAATCTGGGATCAAGATTATGCTTTGGAAGAAACTTTCGTGTAATCAGGGCCTATACTATCGGGAATAGTTCTCGCGGAGCTGGCAGCAAGTCTAATACTGGCTTAAAGGGTCTTATGCAAACTTATGGCTGGTCCGCTCTTGGAGTATACTTAGCATTGTCTGCAATAGATCTACCTATCTGCTTCTTTGGAGTGCACTCGATGGGTGAGGTAAATATTAAGGTGTACTTGAACCGGTTAAAGAATGTTGCTGGATTTGGCAAAGATGAACAGCAACTACGAGAAGAGTTGGAATTAGAGATGAATCAAAGAGAAATTGACAAGTTAAATGACTCTAAAAAGGACCAGAGCATTTTAGAACGGGTGAAGAATAGTAATGTTCTGGCAGAGTTTGTAATTGCCTATGGAATTCACAAATCATTGGCGTTCATTAGAATTCCAATTACTGCGGCAATAACACCTGGCTTAGTAAGATTATTGCAGTCGTGGGGCTTTAACTTGGGTAAAATGAACAAACGGTCTAAGCCACTGTATGGCACTGGTAAATTAATGAACAAGTCTGGACGTGCTGACGATTTTATAAAAGGGACTACCGCCCCTAAAAACCACCCACCTAAACATTAGCCTAGTGGCTCGATGGATTCGATGGCTTTCTGTAAATACGTCCTATATTATATGAATTGTGTCCTGTATATATTAACTATCCTTATAAAATCCACTTATAGTTGCATTTGTTTGTTGCAATTCAGGAATCAGCTATTGTTATTTTATTAAGCTTACGAAAAATGGTAAAATAGTCTCAGATAAGCACTAGTAGCAGACGAAAGGGTTTCTTTTTGCAAATCATGGCCTTGATGGCTGGTCGTACAGTTATTGGAAGCAAGAGTGTACCGGAGGCTTGCTAGAACTTTCTATAAGTACGCTCAACCGTCTGTTTAAATATTGTTTTAACCAGAATTAGCTAGCACAATGCATGTTCAAACAGTGAGTTAAATCTTCCGTGTCAATGTAAAACAGGACACAAATAGATAGCTTTAAAAAATACTAGAGTTTATTCATGTTTCTATTAGTGAGGATATTAGTGAATTGGCATGATCTGCTCAAATCCGAGAGATTCCTAATAGTAGCATTTAGAAGTTAGTAAACCCTTTGTAAACAAAAAAGATGAAAATGTCCAACTACACATACCAAATATTCATCTTTAGCCTTTTGATTAGATAGGCCCTGGGCCATAGACACCAAAGATACGGCTTCGAACATAATTCTTCTTCGTTGCTTGATGGCCTTGTCAATAACCTTGTCATGTTTCATCAGTATCATACCCATTTCCGTATTTTCTGGTTTAGATTCTTTCTCCAACTTATCAAGCTTTTCTTTAGTTTCCTGGATTTCTTGCTTTCGGTGGGCAATGAGTTCCAAAAGTTCTTTATTGCTGGGGTCCTTAATACATTGGTTAAGTTGCCCCTGCCATTCATTAACATCATTATTCAATGCACCACATTCTTCCCGTAATTGGTTAACAGCTTCGATAGTAATATCCTTTTCTTCAACACCATCCGGAATAACCAACGGTTGTTCTTTGCATACATAAATGGCTGCTTTACCAAATAACTTACAAATAATCCTGTCCTGGGCGACCAAAGCGTCAAGTGCCTTAGTGGCGTTTGTTTTTGAAACCTTATTATGTAGGTTTTGAACGATATCATTCACAGCAAATGGCCTATATTGTTCCACAAGATAATTTTCAATTAGGTCTTCAGCTGAACAAAGCACGCGTAAACATGTCAGTATTCTCTTGCCAATATCTGCATAATTTATGTACAGTAACCTCTTAAATAAAACATACCCTCAGCTCCTTTTAATTGTGGGACTTTTTCGGCTTTTTTAGGAGGCATCCTAGCTATATGTTGGTTTTAGTTATTTGAGTTAATGTTGCATATAGAGGTGATCTTGATGTGATCTTTGCCGTTTTTAATGTACACATCGTGATAATTTTTGGAGCTTTCGGCGGCTATATATATGTATAGGTAGCTAGCTCAAAATAAATTAAGTAATGAAATAAAAGCAGGAGATGATAGTAGAGAAAATCTGGCGTACACCTGTAATTAGTGTCGGTAATCATTAGTGTTTGATGAATAACACAGGTTCGGGATTGATTAGTGAAGTCGTTTTAGATATTCGAAGGATTTCCAGTGTGTGATATATTCACCAACCACGTGATATAGAATCTGGGTATCGGGTATAATATTAATGCAATGTAGGAGGAAGGCTAGCCACATAGCCGAACTTTTTAAATACGCAGCTTGGAACCATCTAGGTGTGCCTTTATAGGCCAATAGAAGCTATAGCATAGATTGCGTAGGACTGGATATATTGGTCTATTAGACGACCATTAATATGAGCAAAACAGCAAACATGCTGGCGAGGAGTTTATTGTTGGAGCTCAGCCCAGCATTGTCTGTGGACCTCATTAAGCGGTGCGAAGAAGCTCCGGAACTTGGGTCATAGGTGCTGATGGAATGGTAAGGCTTAACTCTGGGGACGCTATCGAGCCCGGTAGCAGCAGACGCTGTGACTGTGAGTGTAGTTGTGACTGTGGTGCTACGCCATGAAATCATCATACTAACTGGGCACGAGGGCAGGTTGGCATTTGCAAATAATGCAGACGAGCTCAAAGTTGGATAGAATGATGGTTTAGAGGTTATTGGGACTAGAATAGTACCCTCTTCGGTGCTGCTGACGGTGGTAACATGAATACTGCTTGGTGGCGCATCGGAGGTCAATGAACCTCCAGAACCGAGGCTTGTATCGGAGGTTAGGATGTAGGTTGGCGTTGAGTCCGAAGTTGATGTCGGTTGTGTTGGAGATACAACAGGAGCAGGCTCCTCAGAGGAGGATGGTACCGCCGTAGCAAATGTGGTAGTGTATGTGAGATACCCGGAACTGACAGAAGTACATGTACCTGGGACCCATGTTTGCTCGGGTGCGACAAAGGTATATGCGCTAGTCTCAGTTTCGTGCCCTGGCTCTACCCACCAGCTGGTTGTAGATTCGTACACAACAGGCACGTAATAAGTACTCTCATAGATCTGCGTATGCTCTACCGTTTCAACAGAAGTGGTATAATAATCCTTGCATTCATCTTCACAGCCAATAATGACGGTCACTTTTGGTGTGGTATGCTCGTAGGTCTGTGTAATCGTGTGCAAACTTGTCTCCGTTAACGTGTATGTGTTGGTGGTCTGGATCGTACCCGTCACTTCAGACCTAACTTCGGTTTCAATAGAACATGGTTCAAAGATGGCGACAGTGACGGTGTCGGAAACGTTATCGTAGTGCGCCGTTGGATATAATGTCGTCGTGCTCAATGGCCTACTTAGAATGGTAGTCAAGTATGCAGTAGTGCTGACATAGTACGAATCTGAGACCTCCGTAGTTACCACAGTGTAAACATCAGTGACCACAGATGTGGAAATGGCACCGGTGGCCGTTTCCGTTGCCAGCGGCTGATCAGTCGTTGGCAAGGTCGAAGTAGAACCAGCGTGCCCACTGTGATGGACAAGCACGTCGTGGGTGATGTATTCAGTGTACACGAAAGTGTCCTTGCTCACCGACTCATCGTACGTGGTGAAAGTAAATGTCGAAGCAAACGTGGTGGTGCTCTGAGGAATCACGATGCTCGATTCGCTAGCAGAGGTGACCCAATGAGTGCTAGGCACGTCGCAAGAATATTCCACCGTTGTAGACGTCGCCTCTGTCACAGTCACAATATACGTGGTTGGAGAAGCCACAGGAGGTGCAGTTGTAGTCCCCGTACCAGATGGCGCGGGAACCACACTACTAGTTGGCTTCTCAAAGGGCGGCTCGGAAACAGAACTGGTTGGCTCTTCATGTGGCTGATCAGCAGAAGTGGACGTCTCAGTAACAGTAGGACTGCTGTTGCCCGTCGACGTAGGACTGCTGTCGCCCGTCGACGTAGGACTGGGGGGATTGTCAAACTCAGAATTAGTCTGTTAAAAATAAAAATAATTTTAATTGTACGTTAGTATCACTATTGCTTGCCTCCAGGCCCGATGCCGGTCCATTGTTTCCAAACAAAAACAAAAAACGGTTTTTTACATACCTTTGAAATAAACGGAGGGGGCGCATCATAATCATACGAGCTCGCTGAACCATCAGAACCAACAGTAGTACTTTGGACGTCTCCACTAGACGGTGGCGTTGTAAACGCCGGTAGCGCGTCCGATAGAGTAACAATCTGGTCGCTCACACTACTAACAACAACAAGGGTACCTTGCAAAGCAGATTCAGTAGTAAGGAGCAAACCTCCAAAATCAGAATTGATCTGCAAAGAATCGAAACTTAGTCAGTAAAACAGATGGAACACACAGAAAAGAAAGGAGAAAAGAAAAAGAGAAAACCCCTGTTTCCAAAGCAACCCCTGGTCATGGTTCTTCCCACCAATATTCACATACCTTTGGCGGAATAGTCGCCGGTTCCACATCAGCGGCAAAAACAGGTTCAACAGCCTTAACGGCGCCAAAATACAAAGGACCAACCGGATCCCTCCGCGCACCTCCACCCTCACCAGCGGCAATGACAATAACGTCATCATCAACTCCCCCAGCGCCATCATGCAAAGATTTTTCAAAACCAGCATCCTTCTAAAAAAACAAAATGCAGCCGTTAGTATCCAAACAAAAATAAACAACAACCGCCAAGGCGGTTGTTGTTACCACCACCTTGAAAACACACATACATTTGTCTCCGCATCTGCAATAGATGCCAAAGCATACTGTAACGTTAGTCCTAACTTGAACAAAACCGATAAATTAATCATCATATATATCTCTGTCCCTCTCGTTCTTCGTTGAAACTAGTACCAGCACTAGCAGAAGTAGTAGTAAGAAAACTTAAACAATTATTATAGCAGCTCTCCAAAGAAATGGAAAAAAAGTTCTCTGAGACTTTGATTGTTATTAGAGCACCAACCACACAAAACAACACAATTATAAAGATTGCAATGCCAACGCCCCCTCTATATATACTCTACATCCTGCCTTCTGCATTCCATCTGCATTCTATATATAACAACTAGCTACTAAACCGCCCCATGCATGCATTGGAGCTCTGGGTTTGTTTCCCTCAGAACCTTCTGTTTACTCCGGCACCAGTTATTAATGTTAATTAGTTTGTAATGTGCCTTTTCTTTAATAAGCGCCGGCGTCGCAACCCCCAGGGAGGTCACGTGGCCGCGACGGTTTTGTGTCAAAAAGATCTCCCTAAAAAGATAGCGAACAACAATGAAAACAATGACAAAATGGATTGTTACACCCCCTCCCCCCCGTCGTTAAAACGACAGGGGGGAGGGATCAAACGGCGCCGGCGGCGCCGTTTGATATCGTCGTCAGTTGCCGATTATACGATTTCGAGTTGGTTTTCGGGTATCCCTTGAACTCCGTTCTCGTCCCCTCCAAAAGGAGCCTGCCAGAGTCCCCAAATAAAAGCAGTTGTTGCAAGTTAATTAAACAACACAGGCGGAATCGCAGAGATAGATTAGACTGCAATGATCACGACTGGGAACACTATAGGGATAACGCATGTTGCAGATCCCATGTACAGTAGCAACCGCGATTCTGGCGCATCTAGTGCGGTTTGGAAGTACACAGTGAGTTTCTTGAAGAACAAGTACAAGAATTCGATTTGTAGGCTACAGCTAATTGTGATGTCCTTTAATCTTAATGATTTCAGAGTGATGTGGTTTTTCTACCCGTTGCAGGTATGTGTAATTAGAAAGATAGAAAAAAAGACGATTTACATGAAGGAAGCATTTGGATATCCATTGTAAAAAACAAAACGGTGACCAGGGGTTGGTGATGGTGGTTTGGAGTGTTTCTCTTCTGTATCAGGTGTTACGATTGATTGTTAAAGCGATACTAACGCTATAATGCTTCTTTTTTATTTTTGTGCAGGGTATCAGTTTATTTTTCAGCAAACGGGGATATATTGCAATAGCTATTGAGAACTTCTTGTGGTATCTATTATTCTTTTGTCTTTCGGGAGTTATCTATTTTCTGGTTGTTTGGCCAGCTGTGATGGTTTTATTTAGTATTGTTTTTGGTCCTGGTGTGGCGATTGTGGGTACTTTGCATTCCATTCTACATGTGAACCTTTGGGCCATGCAATGGCTTCGGAATAGTTGCATGTCGACGAAGCGGCGTCTCGCAGTGAAAATCAGTAGGCTAGAAGACTTCCCCCCTCTCATGCACCCTGTGTCCAGCAACCAATACATCGATAATACCTTACATCCGCGGGATCTAGGTCATCTAGGATTTTGGATAAACGATTTGCCTTGGGCAGGCGGGAAACTCTTTGTACTTTTCAGCTGGACGGTCATTAAATGTTTAACGTCGTTCATACCCATCGTAGGCTTGTTCGCTGTGGGGTTCCTAGAGTCTTCCACCACCGGTTGGCAATATTGTGACTCACTTCGTCCAGGGGTCGGTTACTACGAGGACTTTGCTAAATTCAAATTGTTTGGTCTTTGCTCAGGAATGCTCGATATGATTCCTATTGTCTCTGGACTAACCTTCACGACCAATTCAATAGGATGTGGTCTAATGATGAAGCACGAATATTGAAGTAACGCATTACAAAAAGAATGAATGTTGTAAAAATATCGGAATATCGAAACGTCTCCACAGCCTCCATACAGCTATTAGTTAATCGCAACTCTATGCATATACCTATTAGATATTGATAACTTAAAATTGCATATATTGCTCTCTATACGGCAAACCCCCTTCCCCCGTTTCTGCTGCCACTTGCTGCGGACCAATTTTTGATTACTCAAACACACCACTTCCTGCTGTCTGATCGCTTCCAATGCCCTATCCTAGGCATTTTCGGGCCTTTTTGAGGCCCGGTTGAAGATCCATCCTATCCTACCTCTGAAAAAGACACACAAGCTTTCCGCAACAGAACGTAGTGGCAGCACGTTTTTGGCCCTGGGAATGTGTGATATGGTTAGGCTTGTGTGTCGCCCGTCGCAAGTGCACACAATGGTATACGACTCACCACCCCTCGCATGCTCCCCCTTCGAGGCTTTCTCAGAACACCTTCCCATTTCTTGGTAATTCTGTCCTAAAAACCCTCGAAAACAGACAGAGCAGAGAGTAAATGCACTACTGGGCTGCTGCCTTCTGTGTATATGACCATCTCATCTCAGTCTGTAATAAAAATAGCCTAACGTTGCATGTGGTAGTTTAACACAATGCATACTATTTAACACAGGATTGCTGCGCGAAAGAAAACGAAAAGAGTATATAACACCACTAGCTGGCTATCTGTGTAACTATCCTCATTGCAAACTGCGGTAGCCCCATTAAACCACCTAGGATTAGGCAGCGGAGGCTGTTTGTATTGGTATATCTTTTATATAATTGATGTATTGTTCCTCCATTTTTAAAGTTCGAGACTGCGTGTAGATATCGTATTAAATGATATCAACATTTTCGAGAGAAAAAAGAAACGTTGATTAAGATACTTCCTGAAGAAAAGTAAAATTTGGCCAACAGCATGTTGAACGTGCAACGGTGAATGCATATGCATGAAATATGGTACTTGTAGTAAATTGCGTATGAAGCTAGCGATAAATAGTAAGGATCTAGAGGATAGAAGTGGAGTGATTTCTATATAGATATATGTGTGATACAGTCGAAAAGAAGAAAAATACGCCTTACAGCGGGCCAGATGCACCTAGGCCATATGTATGCCCCATTTGCTCGAGGGCGTTTCATCGGTTAGAACACCAAACGCGACATATACGCACGCATACTGGGGAAAAACCCCATGGGTGTGATTTTATTGGGTGTGGAAAGAAGTTTAGTAGACGTGATGAGTTGGCTAGACATAGGAGGATACATGCAAGTGACCGACCCAAGGGTAAGCGAGGACGCAAGAAGAAGGTTGATTTAGATTTCCGAGTGCGGGAGCAGCAGCAACAACAAGAACAGGAACAAGAACATCGACAATGGCAGATGTCTGCCTTGTATGTGGATGATGTAATGCCTACAACACAGACGACGTTATTCCACATTGGCGATGAAGAGGACATGCCTCATGTTGTGAAAAGCATAAGGCAGGGAGCAGTGACAGGGCCAGCTGATGGCGTCAGTGACAAAAATCACCAAGTGATTGCAAGGGGTACCGATGGTGACGTGCAGCTAAGCGTTGCGGGAGTTGGTTCAGGAAACAGCCGCAGCTTGAGCCCCATACTGCACGGGCACCTGCCGCATCACTTGCTACCACCGTCAAATATGCCACTCGGTCAATCCAAGTCTACTACATCCATCCCACAATTGCGTATGACGGGCAGCGGGACTGCAACGAGAGCGAAACTTACCGCGCTATCCACGTTGCAGCGGATGACTCCTCTGAATGCCCAACACCACGGCCCGAAGCGGAACACATCAAGCAGCAGCGTCGGGGACGTTGCTGCTGCTGCTGTCGCCGCCATTCCAGTGCCTGGTGCTTACTTAGATGGTGCTCCTCCACTCACCGCTGACTCAGTGGTGCTTCCCAGACCCAGATCGCTTACACAACTGCATGTGATTCCCAAACAAAACTCCTTCATCTCGTTCAGCCAATCAACATCCAGCTACTCCAATCCAATTACAAGAAGCACGTCTTACACTAGCTTGAACTCCCTGCCTTCAACTCTCACCCACGACACCTTTGCCGTCTCAGATCGCGAAGACGCCGTAGCCTTCGCAGACCAAGAAGAATATAACCGCGTTAGAAAGAAGTCCAGAACAGGAACCCCCTCCAGGCGCAATAGCTGTAACTCCTCTATCCCAGAGATCTACTCCTACCTTTCTACAGGCTCTATCGCCGATTTCTCTACCGAACTACAACGAAAGCTACGTCTTCATGCGGAATCTACCTCAGGCCTGGACATGACCACCAGCCCCTCCAACAAATACATCGACTCATCTAACCATCACCATCACCACCACCACCACCACCACCACCATCACAATATCCCGCCCCACAGCTGTAAGAGCACTCCCCAAAGCCCTTCCACCCGTGACTCACCACCTCACGAAAGCCACCCGGCCCAAGAAGCCCCAGACTCCATAATTCTGCCACCAATCAGAAGTCTCCCCTTACCCTTCCCTGATTCCACCGCCATCCCATCCTCCTCACCGAATATCTAGCGTTTTTACCTTAATATCTCGTTTTTCTCGCGACATCCTTCCGTCCCTCTATTTTTGGTACACAGCCCATTTCATTTTGTCCACCTGAACTTATTACCAACAAAACAACACCACCTCCAACACCTCAGCAAGCTCCGCCCACCTTTTGTTTACCATTTCTGTCGAACTCCCATTATCTAGAACCTTCTGTCCCATCCTTTTCCTTTTGGGGGAACTTCATGCGGTGTGGCTAACCGTTTTTTCTCGAGCTAGCCCACACACAATTGCGAGCCCCACGTAATGCGGCGATGCACCTTTCTACTCCACAATAAAATCCACCAACTCAAACGACAACAAACAAAAAAAGTAACCAGGGACTTTAGGCAGCCACCACCCCACCCAGACGACTTCCCTCAACCACGGTCATGTGACAAGGGACGCTAATTACAGGTAAAGGAGAAAATGGTGTGTTATAGATCGTTTAGAGGTTGTTGGAAGCCATTAGAAAAGTGTGCTTGGTCAACCGAGAAAATCAACGGAAGGAAATGTGTCTAGAGACATAGAAAAGGAAAAGATAGAGTGGAGTAAAGAGGGCACATGGCGCGCAGTCGGGAATTTCTACTTTTCTAATTAAAAGCTTGCGTGTGTGTGTGTTTTGGAGGTGTCTCACTTTCTTGTGAAGCGAAGTTCCAGGCCACGCAGGCGATGAGGGAAAGTGAAATATTTGATTATATATATAAAGGTTAGACACAGGAAGAGGCGGAACAAGAAGAACAGAGAAGAGAATTAGTAGCTGAAGAAGACGGGAGAAATCACAATCGGTTCGGAGGAAAAGAAAACAAGAGGATAGAGACAAGAAAATAGAAGGATGTCAGCATTTAACGATTACTGCATAGTGTGTGAACAATTGATAGAAGGTACAGGAGGCGGTTGCCAAGACAAGCTGTATTGCACAGAGGAGTGTAGGAATAAGGATACGAGGGTGGTTCTAGTTGGGCTAGAGGAACAGCAGTATACAGCAGGAGAGCAGACCGAATCGCTGCTTCGGACGCCTAGGGTATATCCCACAGATTGGGTAGCGGTGCAGCAGCGGCAACAGCAGTGGCAAGAACAGGTAATAGATAAAGATGGAAAGTATTATGACGATGATGAAGAGGAGAGTTCTTGTTCAGATTTAGAAATTGAGACATACACTACAAGCCTTACAAGCCTATCAACTGAGCAGGCCCATAGGGTGACAACCCTGGACATGGGAGGATGGACACCTCGTTCTTTTGTGAGTGATGGTCTAGAACACCACAAGCCTGGGTATGGGTTCCAGTTTCTAGACCATACAGCAGAAAATAACTATCAACTTTGGCTTACTTGCAAGATGAAAGAATGAAGTGAGCAGAATAGAACAGGGACCGTAACAGGTCGCTGCGCTAGTATGCTTCCTGCCCTCGCCTCCCCTCTCCCCTATCTTGTAAAGAACAGAGACCAAACACAAGATCCAGTTTTCAGAAAAATGAAAATTTTTTTTTCAAACACGCCACTGTTATAACCACATAAAGCATTTTACAAGAGTGATGACGCCTTGCTCGAAGCCCTATTTCTAGGTCATTTCTTTTTCAATCAAATTTTTTATTTTTCTCGCTTGGCAGGTGGCTTTTTGTAACTCTTTGAATGTTAACAAGATTACGACATGACCGTTGGAACCACAAATTGTGGGTACAAATGACTCCATATATTTAATGAACCTACATGATGCTTAATGAGCACAAAAATAACTATAAAAGAGGAAAAAAAGAAAACATTTTTGCTGGAAAATCGAATTAGTGCAATTTCATCAAGCAGGCAACTGCTTCTGTTGGGGTGTTTGTGCAGAATAAACCCGGAACTTCATATATAGCTACTTGATAGTCATCAACTCTTTCATAAAACTTAGGCCACCAGGCGAAATAAATACACAGGCGCCGCGGACAGACTTAAATGACACTGTCCTACGTAAGCATTTTTCATTCTGTAAATCACGGTTAGAGAGGTAGAGCGACAGTACTACACAAGAGTTGTAGTTTCGAGCATGCAGCTTAGCAATTCTGCAGATCCATGGCTTCGAAGCTATAATTTTCTTATGTCGTATATTTCTGTGGATTGTCACCTAGGTGTGATGAAAAGTATGAGAATTTTATAAAAAAGGATTTTATTGTTCTCCGAAATTATATAGGGTTCATTACAATATTCATGCGCGCATGGAATAAGTGCAATTTTTGCCCTGGTCGTTTGGCATCGTAGTGAGGTGAGACTGAAGAATCTTTTTATGTAGACACGAAGAGATAGAGAACAGAGAGAGGCTCATCCACAGTGGACTTCATTTTTTTCTTAGAAAAACAGAAGAACTAACACAGTGTTTCCAACATTACACTCAGGAGAAGTGTATCGTATATATAACACCAGGCAACAGCATTTCGAGCATATAGTAGTTTTCTATTTACTTTTTATTATCTAATGTTCGTCATCCTTGTAGTATTTAGGTGGATACGGATATCAAGGTCGTCGGCATTTTCTTCAATTTTCTTGATGCGGTCTTTTTGGGAACTAATTTCTTGTCCCGTTGCAATAGCGAGTTTTTTTAGCCTTCCACTAACTTGGGTAATCCTATCCAAGTTGCGGTCGATTTCGACTTCCATCTCGTCATCCGCTTCATCATTCTCAAATTGGAATTTTTTTGCACGCTCCAAGGCTTGTGCTCTTTGGTAACGCTCACGGACGCCTGACTCACTTGACTGCATTGCGTTCTCTATACGTTGGGTAGATTGTTGCAACTTTGAATTTATTTCTTCTTGAAGCGTTTTGTCATTCTTATGCTGGGATTTGATCCTTTCTTCGGCTTCCCTTATCCTGCGTTTGTTGGTAAACGGATTGCCGACATGTACCGCTAGAATGCTCCTGTTTAGTTTCTTCAATTCCCCAACTTTATCTTCTGCAACACGGTTTTGCATTTTCATTAAATTTAGATTCCGTTCCACGTTATTTAGCTTTTCACTCTGGTGGCCCAACATTCCCAACGTATTCATACCTGCCATTTCAGCGTCCTGTGCCATCTTTAATGTATTTCTCGTGGATGCTACCGAACTCTGCTTGGTAAACCGAATTTCTTGTTTGATTTCGTCTACTTCTTCATCTTCTTGTTGGAGTTGCTTCAGCTCTTGTTCACGTTGGATTTCTTCAAATGTTTGAAAACCTTTATGTTCATTAGCCATGCTATCTTCATATCCATCGTGTATCGAGTTGTTCAAGTCATCCTCATCAACCGGGGTAATCTCAGCGTTTAAGTCTAGTTCATCATCGTCATTATCTAAGTGTGAGCCGGATTGAGACGGCCTGAATGAACCACGAGGCTGGGACACATGCATACCACGGGCAGAAGACTCAGATATAGTACGGTTGCTGCTATTGGTCTCACCATAAGTGCCAGACTTCATCGCTGCATAGATATTACCGCCTTTGTTAGACGCCAATGCTCCATACGAATCCGAACTGATGTTTTGATATGGATTCTTACCGGAGCTATTCGTGTTAACTCCTCTATAATTGTTTTGAGAAAAGTTGGTTGGGTTGCCACAATAGGGATCTGTTGATGGCCGATCAGCCCTTTTGGATGATAGATTTGAGCTGTAAGGATCTGATTGCACTTGAGAATACGAGCTCCTACTATTGCTTAGTGAATAAAGATCTTGATTACCATACGCAGCATCCGTTTTGGGTAAATATGGATCTAACTGTGACTTGTTTAAGGAATCCAAGCCTTCAGTCTCGTCATCTTGACCTTGCTGATGAGGTCTACTATACTGTTCGTAACCAGGGGGTGCATAGACCTTGTCTACCCTCCGATCTGCAGCAAACTTACCATAAGCTGCAAATTTTTGTTTATTTCCAGAACCCTGAATTTTTACAGGAATACCCTGTTCATTCAGCAACTCTGTGTTCTTCTCAGGAGTATCTTCCTCTGGAGGCTTGATTTTAAAAAGTTTCTTGAATCCCATCGTTTGTTCGACTGTTATAAACGTTAATTTTTTTAATCGATTATATTAGCAAATATATCATATGAGCAATAGCGTACTACTATCAACGCAACTAGGCCTTGCTTCCTATCCTTTACTGTAACCTGCTAACTGCTTTTAACTAGTTGTACCAGAATTCACAGTTACCAACGTCAGCCCCGTCATACGTTCTCAATGACCGTCATCAAAATCGATCACGTGGTTTAAAATTATCTCCTAAACCACGTCACACAACTCTTGTGAATTAATCTCGGGCTTCTAGACACTCTGGCATGTATTGCTACTCTACATGACTCTATATAAACTTACTGTACGATGTTACATGCCACGGAATACGTTTTTGCTGGCTCTTCTTCTGCCGTCGAGTCTAGGCTTTCTTATACCGTTCTTTGCGTCATCAACGTCAACGTCAGCATCTGGCAGTTGACGTTTCTTCTTTGAGTCTTTCTTCCGTGGGATGAACGTTAATTCAGTTTCGCCATGGTGGTTTCGACGCAGTATCGAAGCATCAGATTTCTTGGCGGACTCTTCGCTCTTTAATTTTTGAAGTTGTTTATCAAATGTAACGCTTTGTGCTAAAATGGTTTGAGAATCTGGTACACCAACACTTAGTTGGTTCACAAATTTATCCTCGAGTTGTCTTTCTTTCTTCTTCCTTTGTAATTCAGTTACTTTTTTGAGAATTTTCTTCTTGTCCTTTTCACTTAGTTTAGTTTCGATGTCCGTTTCGGATTCTGAATCGTCATCGCTGTCATCTGAATCAGAATATTGATTCTTACCTTCTTTAGCAGCAATTCTTTCTTCATCAGATTCTTCGGCGGCTGTAAGAGCTCTAATACGTTTTGCAGCACCTTGGTCTGTTTCTCTGGTGGATTTTACTGGATTTAGCTGTTTATAATCATAATCGTCTTCATCAATTTGGAAATTTTCATCTTCAAACATTTCCTTGAAACGGTCATCATCAAGGACTTTTTCTGCAACCTTTCCACCACGCTTTTCAGATAGTTTTTCAACAAGATTCTTATTAACTTTAACTTTAGATTTTTGAACTGCTCCGGAAGTTCTGATTCTAGATTCTCTTTCTTTGTCAATACGTTTTCTGATTTCCCTTTCCCTTTCGTCACGGTAAGAGTTTGGATTGGCGATTAGGGAAACCTTATCATATAGCTCTGAATTGATAAAGAAACCATGCATGTATGCTCTAAGCACTTTGGAACCAACCAAATGGGTTAAGTTTAATTTTGAAACATCTTGCCTCGTGATAAATCTATAGTTCGAATACACGGAATCACTTGGTTTCTCTTCCAATTCTTCTGTTATCGAGTCTAAGAATGAACACCAAGTTGGAGCAGGTCCTAGATTAGGAATATAATAAGTGTGCATTGGAATACCCTCATTGGCTGTAAAAAACATACCCGTTCCTGGAACATGTTCAATATCGTTGATATCAACACTTGGTTCCATGGAAGTATAAGGTTTTCCGTTGGTTCTATCCCAGATCTTGGCTATACGTTTATCACAGGTCAATATTTTGTTGGAATCATTGTTGACACCAACATTATCCAACCAAATAATTTTCTTGATTTCGAAACCATACCCTTGGTCCTTCACCAGCAACGGCTGCGCTGTACGAAGATCATATAAATAAGAGTAACCATTCGAGGTACCACAAGCAAAATTCAAACCGTCATTTCTAAAAGATGTAGTTGTCACTTGGAATGGTGCAGAGTCAAATTGATTTTCTAAATACAACTTGGCAATGCGTGAACGAGCCCTTGGATCCCAGAATTCCACCACACTATCCTCCATCCCAACAGAAACCATGCCATTGACGTCGTTAATATTAACATGATTTACACCCTCACTATCTAACTTAAACGGATTCAGATATCTACCCTGCTCCAAGTTTAATCTGTATAATTCATCACCCGAAGCCCCAACATATAAATCACAGTTAACTTTATTATAACTCAAACTTCGACCAAACTTCGGGATCCTCGTGGTATAGTGAAGTCCACCCTTATTCTGAAACTGAATGCTTCTATCATTTTGCAAGTGAACACTTTTAGTCCAATCATTTGAAAGTATAACGAAATCCACATTCTCTGCATCTGTATGTCTTTCAAACTTCATTGACAAATTGGCAAAGTCGTATAGATGGATTTGAGGTTTGTAAGTACCTGTTGCCATAGCATACTTCCCATCAGGTGTAACTTTTATCTTGTTTGAAGCTTCGCTGAATTCAAAATCTTGAACCAATTCAACTCTATTCTGCCATTCTAAATCATTCTTTAGCGAACGCTTACGTTTCTTAGCGATCCAGTCAGGTAACGACCGAGAAACGTTCGTACCAGCAACCTGATAAACTGAGACATCACTTGCAGATGTTGACTTCAAAACCATAGTGGTATAAAGCTTATATATGAAACCTCCGTTCAGAATTGCCTCATCTATATAATGCGATGAGCTTATTGCCATATTCCAAATCCTTCGCCATATTAAAAATTTGATGAGTTCTTCCGTTTCTTTTTAAACATATAGATCATTGTATACGTAATGGTGATAACTCCGGCGGATTTTCATTAAGCAACTTGCAGGTGAATGCATTGAATGTATTAAATTGAAACCGTCAAGTTAATTTCGGCCCTAATTTGGGGCATTATTAACACTACAAGTGGCCTTGTTGTTCTGCAGTTATTGATTAAAAATATGTAATTGTCTGGTTATTGAATGAGTTGCAGGCAAGCTATCTGCAGCGCCGTTACCGACAAAATTCAAAAACTTGAAAGTTTAGGATATTGTGAAACAAACGTTGAGATACCTTCTACTTCCACATTGAGTGATAGTACTATTAACTCTAGCGATAAAGATAATGGAGGATTATAACTTAATAACAGAGTAAGTAGTAAGCCGTTAACTGTTCTTATGTGAATGTTATGAAATGATCGGAACGTATACTCAATATAATACAAGTAATACATATTAACGGAAAGGAAAATTTTAAACTGTACTTCTTGGAATGGTCTAAATATCGGAATAGCTATAGAATGCCCCTTATGATTGTCTTAGAATGTTGTTTTTACGGTGGCCTACATGTGCATCTTTTCAAATTCATCAACGTGTATACTCTGCGTTCTGCTATTGTTAACTGCTCTGTTGTGCCCACCTAATATATAGTTTTTACCGCTATTGACCAATTTCCCAGGTCCTGCTGATGTCAAAAATGAAGGCGATTGTTGCTGTTGCTGTTGTCCATATGGAGATGGGCCTGTGGGTGTACCCGTAGGGGGTTGCCAAGTCCTTTGATGTTGTGGGGTTGCTGTAGAATTTGAGGTTGCGGATGAAGCAGTGGAGTTACTTGTGGGCATTGAAGGATAACTACTATGTCTGGTTGGTGTTGGTCTTACCACTGTTTGCTGGGGGATATAGAAGGAATTCGAGGAACTGTAAGTATCTGTAATAGGTGTTGGTAATTGTGGTGTATTGTTATGACCAGTCCCAAAAAGCATGGGAGAAGGAATAGAGGTGTATAAAGTCGATGGTGGTTGTGGCGGTAGATTGACGGAATTTGAGGGCGAATGCCTTGATGGTGTAGTAATGTTAATATTTTGGGGAATAAATGAGGTTGCATTGGTGTTGAATTTAGGCTTGTTGATTGTTGGTGTTTGTAGCGGAGTGGTATCTACCATAAGGCTATCTGGAGGCGATGCTCCATTATGGATTGGCATAGATAATGGGACGGCTGATAATGGAGTAAATGGGGGCGGTTTATATTCTGGTATTAATCTCAAAAGTTCACCATATGTTTTTGTGACGGTAGATGCATCAGGCTGTTTTGTTTTAAAGACTCGAGTAAAGAATAATTTGTAATTACTACTACCATCGTTCCATAAACCAATATAGTCGTTCAAAGCCTGAGTTGTTAGTTCATTTTGGAGACACAATTGCAATATACGATCGGTATCACCGTGGAAAAATAAATGGTTTAGCAACAATATGGACTTCTTTTGAATAGTCAAATCTTCAATGGATATCATGGATACAAACTTAAGCAGGTTATATAGCGCAGAACTACCATGATTTTCGATCAATTGCTCTAAACACTTTAAGACATGAGTAAAAATGAGTCTGCCGTTGATTTGATACAATTTTGGGGAAACCAACTTTGCAGAATCTGCAGAGGACTCCAACAACTGATCAGATAGAAGTAATGAAGTAATCAGTGGAATATAGTATAGCTCCATAAACTGCAAGCAAGTGTCATTTTCAATACCTTGTAAAGCCTCATTGTCAGGCGTTGTTCCATAGTAGTTATCACTATAATTCACAAAATGCAAGGAATTCAGTTGAAGCTCCTGATAAAACTCCAATAATGAGTGATTGATTGACAGTAATAACGTTAATGAATCCAGCAAATTAGTGATAATTTGAGAGTAGTCTGTGATTATATTAGAAGGCAAATACGCAGATGCATAGTCAAAGGTGAACAAGGATTTGGATATGGGTGGCAAGTATGGTAGTAGTCTGTGAAATCCAGAAGGGATGACATACTTGTCATGTTTTTTGAACCAAGCTAGATCAACTTGCTGGTTGACACCTGCTTCGGTGGTATTTCCAACGTTAAGCAAAAATCGTGCTACAACAAACTGCAACATATTGATCAAAGCTGGCAAACTTTGAGTAGTGCCTAGTTCGCCTAACTGTAAATGCAACTTCGTAATATCCTCTGTTGTGCCATCACGAACAATTGTATGAAACTGTGACAATGCAATTTTTAGCAAATTCGTTAAATGTGGCTCTTGTAGGAAGTTCATCTCAGAATGGTCCAAAATTTCCATTAACACCTGAAACTTGAATTTCGGATCTGAATGCAACAACGTAAAACTATTGTTCCCAACACATTTGGTCAAAAAGGGCAATGCAAATTCTTTGAATTTGGGCTCATTGATTTGCGAATCTGAAAACCTCAAAAACCTGTTTGCCGTCATATAGATAAAGTAATTCCACGATCCCAAGTTCCTTGCGGAAAGCTGTCGCCACTGATCCACATTACGGCACTTTACCGAAATGATAAAATCTTGAACAGATTCATCATGAATACGAAGCAATAACCTTTCTTGGATAACGAAATCATGAAGGGTAATAGACCCACCTAGTTTCAAGTATCTGGACCATAGCGGCAACCACTGATCAACAAGCACTCGATCCAATTGCAAATTCAGGTAAGAAAGAGATTTCTGATGCAACGTACTAAAATTCTCTAAATGTGATATCACAGAATAAAACCCTATTTTCTCTGTACTCCTTCCACCACTCCCTGATCCTGCCATCCTAGATAACGAACTTCTCAAACAGTCATCCTTGGACCATATCTGAACAAACCTCACCACAAGAGGCTGCAACGCGTTGATCACAGAACAATAAGCAAACAAACACGCAAACAAATCAAGCGAAGCCAAGTCTGGCCTCTCCATAATAGCCCCCAAAACAGGAATAAATATATCCTGCCGCTTCCCAGCATCAACAACAGAAAGCTCAAACCGGTTATTAACCGACTTCAAAACATCTAACAAATTAAACCCAATACCCACTGTCGTCTCATGATCCCCTTCTAACCCTCCTGAAAGCTCCTCAATCGCTAAAACTATTGATCCCACTACCGACTGCTGCAAGCTCTCCCGCTCACTTCGGTTGTTCGTCATGGGCGGCTCTTTTCTCTGCTATTCCTTCTCCTTCTCTATCTTTCAAACTAATTCTAACAGTCAAAAAGGGGAGAAAACAGATCGGGTAGTGATAAAACAGCTCAAGTTTTACTCTTTAAAACACCAGAAAAAAAATTATAAACCTTCAGTATTCAGATAATAACTATAATACTATCTTTTCCAACAATTTCCCACGTTTAGAATACACATATATCCTCTACCGCTCTTTATTTTAGCTCTGTTGAAGCTTTTCTATGTGAACTGTAGCGTTTTTATACCAGCGCTCCCTATGTGTTCCACTTGCTTTATGGGTGTTATATGTATTTTACTATCTATATGTGTATTACTAGGGGTGAGAGGTACTGTGACTAGTCGACCGCATTTCCAAAGCAAGACATAGAAGAACGTAGTATATGGGTTCTACTTTTGGCTGTTTGGGGGATCCCGTGTTTTAAAGTTCACGCGTTTCTGGAGCGCCTACGAAACAAGGACTAAAAGAAGCAGAAAATTTTTTTAATTTTGCCACCGGATCACGTGCTAGGCACGTGATCCGGGACGGCTGCCGGGCCTGGGACGCCGTGCATTGCGGTGCTGTTCTGAAATGCAGTCTAACTTCGTTGTTCGACGGCTCGGTCGGCGGTATTGCGTGTGTCACGTGATGTTTCGCTTTCATTGTTCCTTTTCTCCCCTCGAGAGATTTTTGCGCGGCGCTAGCAACGCAGATGACAATACGGGGAGCCAATTTTGTTGGGTGACCGCAGGATAGGCAGCCAGAGAGGTGAGTATTGGTTGGCAGACGATGTATGATATATATACTTTGCACTGAGGCAGGCAGGCAGCCATCGCTCGAGGCACAAACAGCGCAAGGGAGACGGGAAGGAGCAAAAAAAGGCAACAGTTTCTCTAGTGCAATCCCACATATTCAGACTACCAGGCAATACGATTCTATGGGGAGGCTGTGCCAAAGGGTGAAATGGGTGACAAAGGGGCGTGCAAAAGAGCACTATTGATTATAGATGTTCAGAATGATTTTGCGAATGCAGATGGGTCCTTGTCAGTAGCGGATGGCATGTCAGTGGTGGATCCAATAATCAAACTGATGCAGCAGGATCATTGGACATGTGTTGCAATGACCAGGGATTGGCATCCTGCTGGACATGTGTCTTTTGCGAGGAGTCATGGGGTTGAGGAGTTTAGTAGCGTGACATACGAGTCGCCGGCGAAAGAAGGAGAGACCCAGCAGGGTACTTTATGGCCTGTGCATTGCGTGCAAAAGAGCTGGGGTGCACAGGTAGTGGAGCCGCTTGAGCAGGCTTTTAAAGACTTGGCGGTGCCACATAGGCTAGTTGATAAGGGGGCGCTTGCTGACCGTGAGTACTACTCAGGCTTTAATGATATATGGGACATCCATCACACCGAACTAGACGATTTTCTCAGGCTTCACGAGATATCCGACGTGATTGTCGTGGGGTTAGCTCTGGACTACTGTGTGAAAAGCACGGCAATCAGTGCTTCTAAATTGGGCTACAAAACAGCAATCTTGCGCAGCCATACAAGGGCGATCTATGCGGATGATGCTTCAGTACAAAAACTAAGCCAAGAACTCTCTGATGCCGGCGTGCAGTTGTTGGACGAGATTGTTTACTTTTAATGAAGAGGTATGCCGCATACGTATGTACATATACATATATATATGTATATGTATATGTATATGTATATCATACGGCTTTTGAAGAGGATTAGAATTTTGTGCTATGTCACTGAACATTGCTATGTGAGCTGCAGGCATTCCATGTGAGTAGATGCTGTGGTTTCTGGACTTGCATTTTTTTTCACGCGAAAAATTCTTCTTCAATACCTTAAGTTAATGGTGTCCTTTAGGGATCGGGGCTATATCATAAGTAGACAGACACATATATACACATTCCAAGTTTCTGTATACTGTGAAAGATAAATTTGGGTTTATTTTGTGGGATATTAGTTAAGTTGAAAAAATATTTGCTGTCCAGAACTGGGTTCTTTGCAAAGACTGGGGTTATTTTAGTCTATCCTGTCAGCTTGCAACTTTTGGTCTTTTCCATATCATATTATTACACATCGCCATTGTTAGTATTTTTTTGAATGCAACTCTGTTCAGAAGCAATTAGAAATGATAAGATTGAACAAGAAGTATAGGTCGTTTCTGATAGGTACGTTGGTGGTTTTGGTTTTTTTTCAACCAATTGGTCGAATTATAATCTGCACCGGGCATTTATGGGTCGGATTTCTGCCCCCCTAATGTTGCCCACTACATCTCATTCAGACAACCTCAATTTGAAGAAATTCCTTCAAGATGACTTTGAGGCCAATGATTTGAGATCTCAGTTGGCGGCCCTTTTCCCTTATGACTCCAAGACCAAAATCCCGAAGCGTATTTGGCAAACCTGGCGTGACCCAGTGAATAGTCCCAAATTTCCTGAAGCTTCGCTTCATCACGTTGAGGAGTGGAAAAAGAGGGCAGCAGAGATAGTTGGTGAAGAATATGATTACTTCTTTATCAGCGATGATGAGATAATGCCGTTATTGAAACAGCTGTATGGCACTGTTCCATATGTGATACAGGCATTCATGTCAATGCCAGAGCCTATTCTAAAAGCAGACTTTTTCCGGTATTTGATTCTGTATGCTAAAGGAGGCATATACTCAGATATCGACACTTATCCTTTAAAGCCATTCAATGAGTGGTTTTTTCTGAGCCCTGCAGGCCTCAAAGATTACATGAACAAGAAAATAGGATATGGGCCTGCTGGGAACCAAAACGGCCAAGGGAGCACCTTCGAACCTGGGTTAGTGATTGGGATTGAAGCCGACCCCGATCGCTCGGATTGGGCAGACCATTACGCTCGTAGAATTCAATTTTGTCAGTGGACTTTTCAATCGAAACCTGGCCATCCGATTTTGCGGGAGTTAATTGTAAATATAACTGCTACCACATTGCACAGTACAGACAAGCTTATATCTGACATTAAGTTGCCGCTACACACGATAGAAAAATCACATCAAGTTGATTACAATGTAAATTACCGACACAAAAAAATGCACAGCTTAGATTTTGATGTTGAAGCTAAAAAGACTTCGGAAAACACAGATGGAACGGACGTTATGAATTGGACCGGTCCTGGCATATTCTCAGACATTATTTTTGAATATTTTGATAACTTGTTGAGAACCAATGACAATATAGCTTTGTACAATGATAACTTATTGGAGGAAGATCCCAAAACGGGAGCAAAGAACAACGTGGAATCTACCACTCATAAATTTTACAAACAGATTTCGACATCTATCATTTCAGCTACTCCAAAACTTCATTGGAGCTTTTTTTCTCTTATTCAGCACCCAGTAATAGTTGATGATGTCGTCATACTCCCGATTACTTGCTTCTCCCCAGGTATCGATCATATGGGTTCTCGGAATGACGACGATCCAATGGCATTTGTCAAGCATTTGTTTGAAGGTTCATGGAAGAGCCCTGGACAAGAAGTTTTGGGAGGCTGAATTTGCTTAGATAAGCTTATTTACGAACACTCCTTGATAACGTGGCGGCTTTTTGGGATGATCTAACCCTCTAGATTTGAACATCCTTTTTGTGTTGCTAACAAGTACACCGAGTAAAGTTCAACTTCCACTCTCAAATGTTATACATAACCTTTAAATATGACCGGAAAGGTAAATTAGGGAGGGGTGCTAAATGTAGTGTTTACACGCATTGTACTGCGTGAGCATTTTGGCTTTGTTGAACATGGCCAAGTGGATAAACCTAGATCTTTTTTGCCTTCTTCCTAGAGGCGTAGAAAAGATCCACGGATCCTACAATTATGTAACTAACCTTTTTTGGCAACAAATACTTCTAGAACTTAAGCGGATACAAGCACCTGCGTTGGGCGACTTACTGTAAACACGAATTTGAATCAGTTTATGGTCTAATCTGACTAGATGCGTGGGGGTTTTTGAATGGCATGCAATCTTCGAGGTTAAAAATTTTAGATATTCCGCATGTCATTCTCCTATTTGTGGGTTTCAACTCATGCAATCTGCCGAAAATGGCACCATAGATACGTCTCATTGGTGTTTGAATATAATCGAGCTACAATATGAATTTGCACGGCTGTTTAGGCCTAGAAAGTTCAGGCCTAGAAAGTTCAAGAGAAAGCGTTGAATACCACGCACGTTAAGGAACATTACATTCGCCCTTACATTATGCAAGTGACAGATCACAGAAACAAATGTTGCAGTTCCAGGCGTTATTATAAAGCCCATTTTTTTGAATAGCATTAATTTTAAAAAAATGTGATAAAATATCTTCAGTATTATATGGATCACTCAATTAATTGAATATCTGATAAAATGTTTTATGGATGACGATCCCAGTTACATTTCCAAACCTTCCTTCGAGAATGTGCACAAAATTATAGGTGTTGCACAATGTGCAATACCTATAATAAATAGTTCATGTCTGAATTGCTCCCAGGCGTTGATTGATCTGCCTAGCAACGCAGCCGTAATTTCAGGATTAACGGTATTGAAAGGCATATAGGTATTATCTTCTAAAATTTATAATTGCACGATCCGTATGAGAGCAACTGAGCCATATAATATACACACGTGATTAAAAATATTCTTGATACCGCAGAATTTCCTATAGGGCGAGCTAGTGTTACGTATAAAGGTTTACTAACGAATACTGAAACTAGCCTATTTACACATTCCTCTATTTGATATAATCAAGTCTGACAAATAACGATTTTAGTTCTGCTCAGAGCCATATTAAGCCAAATACAGATCGGGAATCGTGGAAAGGTTCTTTTTCATCATTCATGAAATAATATCTATGTTAATGTAGGGTATGCCAGCCAATACCTGCTCGAGTGATATGTGGTGTCGAGGCGATTACTGTTATTGCCTTTTGCTTTGTGACAAGTTGTCGAGGCCACTAACTGAGGTCACGTGCTAGCTTGAACTTCACATCACGTGACCCGCTAATACTTAGGTTGACAATCAGTTACTGTTTATGTAGTGTCTAATCTGGCTCAACTACCCTCTGGGGATCTAGCTGGACCTAGCATCTAATCTAATCTAGCTAGCTTGGGTCTCCTTATATACTTTCTGCTGTCATACTTTAAGCTCTTCTCTCAGCAAGCAACCTGCAGGATGCTGGTTGACACATAACCCGGATGCTGGCTCCTGGTTGACGTCACCATAGTACTCAGCCTTCTCATATTCATCTGATGGCTCTGATACGCTGCTTCTTAGCTTGGTTGTCGCTGTCTACTAGCTTCTCTTTTGATTTTACTGTCGAGGGCCACTAGTTGGGGTCACGTGCTAGCTTGAACTTCTCGTCACGTGCCAACTAATACTTAGGTTGATGATCAGTTACTGTTTATATAGTCTCTAATCTGGCTCAACTACCCTCTGGGGATCTAGCTGGACCTATATCTAATCTAATCTAGCTAGTTTGGGTCTTCTTATATAGTTTCTGTTGTCCTACTTAAGCTCTCTTGCTTACTTGCTATGCAGATTCCTAGCCGATAACAGCTCAGTGGTTATCTTGACACTTCTAACAACTCTGATTCGCTGTTATACAATGGTTATCATCTTCATAGTCTCCTAACGACTCTGATTCGCTGCTTCTTTGTCTTGTTATCGTGACTATCAACATGCTCCTTAGCCTGACTATCATAACTATCGGGATGCTCTTTTGATTTTACGACACATGTGAAGAACAGACAAGCATATACCTCCAAACATATCAGAAACAGCTAAAGAGAGTATTATTAGGGCGTGTGGCGTAGTTGGTAGCGCGCTCCCTTAGCATGGGAGAGGTCATCGGTTCGATTCCGGTCTCGTCCATATAGTTTGACTGTAGTTTATTTTTCATTGTTCTGAGTGGCTATATGGCTGAATTTTCTCAATTAAGATACATGTCAAATTTCATAGTAGCGCAGGTCGCCGCTGCAGATCAGCTTAATTTGTGGTTGCAAACCATCAATAGGCCCAAATCAGCGATAATAATAAATAAGCCTTTGTTTTTATTAAATCGCAGCAGTACTCCTAAAAAGCAGCTAACTTCTGCACTCAAAAATTACGTACCTTGCTTGATTCCTAATTTACAACACCCAAATATATTTGCTGTCTGCAATTCTTAAGTTCACCCTGCGCCAATTAATTTACGGCCTTGCAACACATATTCGTATTAAGGACATAAACCAATCAATCTTTAGTTCCTCATTCTATTCAACATAAAGAACAATGGCATATTAATTACAGTTATCTTATGGTTCTATGGTAGGATTTATGTTCACAGTAATGACTCTAGAGTCTTTCTAGAAGATATTGTTACAAGATTACGCAGCCAATATTTTTTTCTTCTTTTTCTTTTCTTTAGGCTTTGACGACAAGCTTAGATGAGTAGAGGGCCTTAAGATAGATCTTTTCTTGTGTAGTTTATTTGATGATGGACCACTTATGATTGCCTTTGGGCCAGGATTTTGAAAACTGTTTGTAGAACGATTATGGACAGGAGACATGACACGCCCCGGGACATTGGGACCCAAAGAGCCACTAGTATCAGCTTTTCTGAGGCTATTGTGTAAGCTACCAGTCACAGGTTGTGCTGTACTGGCTTGAACATCCAAGGACTCCAACTCGACACGCATTATCTGCCTAACCAAGTCAATGAAGACTTCATGCACGTTGCTTTTTAACAATGCGCTTGTCTCATAAAACGGCACCTTCCCCCATCTGCTACTAACATCGATACCTTCCTCCACTGAAATCACACGCTCTTGTTGCAGATCAGCTTTGTTACCGACAAGGACCATCGGAACTCGCTTAGAATCCTTAATCCTCAAGATTTGCTCTCTTAGTTCCATGAGTTCCCCTAGCGACTGCCTATCCGTCACCGAATACACTAATAGAAATCCCATGCCAGACTTAATGTATAGTTCCCTCATTGCAGTAAACTGCGCTACCCCAGCCGTATCTAGAATCTCCAAATCGAATGCCTTGTCATCAATTTCCATTGATTTTCTGTATGAATCTTCAATAGTTGGATCATAGGTGTCCAGATATTCTCCCTGTACAAACTGCACTGTTAAACATGACTTGCCAACACCACCGGCACCCAAAACAACCAACTTGTAGTCCCTCATCTCTCTGGGAGTACTTCTATATCTTCTTAGTACAGATGAATATGCCAATTATGCTGGAGCTTTTGTCGAGCATACAAATGTTAGGATTTTTTTTCCTTTTGAATAAAAATGTATCAGAACCAGTTTAGCCTTAGGTGTCTATATATAAATATCCTGAATAATTGGTAACGCGATACAAGAAAGAAACTAGTGTTCTGGTGCTTCTGGTGTTCTTCGTGGGGATTGCTCTATATCAAAGGATTACTACTAGTTCGATCTATGAGTCCGAGATGAGATAGCTATATATGTTATAAAAATTAGAAAACAACTCGAGAACCCCTCTCGATATGGCAGTAAATTTATTGTTTATGTTTTATTGTCGTTTCGGGTGGTCCATGGAAATGACCATTACAAACATATGAGATAAATACTTATATCGGAAACAAAGTCTGATTTAAACCTATGCATCTGCCGAATAACAAGTATAAGCGTAAATCACGACTTAAAAATTTGCTGAATGCAACCGCACATGTGGACATTTCTAGAAGCCCACTTATTGACTGCTTGGAAGTTTCGAAAAAACATTAAATAATACAAAACTAATTCCATGCAAATCATCTGTACATCTTCCAAAAACAGCGGACGCTAAAAGAACGTAGAAGCATTAATTAAAATGAGAGAGCCACCGAGCTGCTAAAAACGCAACCAACATCCCGTTAACAAAAGAATTCCAACTTATTTAAATACCAGGCTTACTTCCTGCATTTTCATAAGTAAGAACATGTTGACCCGGATACCTGGCGGAACCTCCTGGATGGGGTCTATGTACATGCCCACTAGATGACCCTTGATTTACACCTTGGTTAACTGCGACGTAACCTTGTCCTGCGTAACGTAGCGGTGTTCCATCCTCCACATTGCTCCGCTCTGGTTCGCTCTCCCGAATAGCTTCCTCATACGAGGGCAACTTCTCACTATAGCTTGGTGGTTTTCTAGACTCCTGATCACTTTCGTCGCTCATCTTGGCTTTTGATCTGTGCACTTACGTGGGTTTAGAAATGATCCTGATAGTCTCGAGAAATGGTTGCTACAGGCGATTACTGTTTCTCTGTGAACATCTTTTACGGGTTAATGTCCTGTGCACGCATTTTCCATGCAATTCCTAAAAATCACAGCAAACAAACACACAGCAGCTATCCACGGCTACACCACGTTTGCTCGAAATCCCTTGCCTGAAATCTAGGCTATATTCCAAGCACCTCCAGCTAGTCTTGCTTCTTTTTAGGTAGAATTAGTCTGGACGCCGTGGTTACGTTATCACCGTTTCTTCTGCTATTCCTCGGGGGGTCACGTGAAATGGATTGCGAATATAGTCGACAAAAATGTACGTTGACTACACAGCCTTTTACTACGGAAAAAGAATTAAAACTGAAAATTTTTAACATGGGCTAGGTTATTATTAATGTAGGGTTTGAATTTGGATGGGGATTCAGAACACGGGTGAGTGTTTGGTTTGACTGCAAAGAGGGTTGTTTAGAATCAAGCAAGCAGGAAGTTTTGCGTTATTATCTCAAGTTGTTATGCGGTTGCAAGGATGTGGTCTGAGTGGTGGTGTGAACGGTAGTGTTCTTTCGTCGCCTACAAGGGTGTTTGTCAGAGGTAAAAGAACGAAATCTAAAAGTTCTCTTTCGCCTCAGGTTCAGAGGGCTGTTACTCAGCTTTCTGTTCTGTCAGCTAGTAGGAAGCAGCCCAAGCTTTTAAAGTTGTGTAATGAGGATCTTATTAAACATCAGACAATCCAGACGTGTTGGTCGCAGTACCAGAAAAACCTGCGTGAGGAGCGTCAAGCGCAGATGAGACTACAATATGAAAGTATGCAGACAGCTATGAATTTATTGAAGCAAGTAGATGGTTCTTTGTTTGAAGCAGCCAATGCGAAAGAGGTGGGGAAGAGGTTTCCTCTTGAGCTGAGGGTTCCTACGGAGTATCCTCCAAATAAAATCTGGCATTATGAGTTCAAAGACAAAAACTGAATTTGTCTAGATAGATGTTGGGGGTTTCGAGATGGCATTCTAAAATAACTGTAAATAATCTGTATATATATGTATACCTAAAGTATATTTTGATACACTTTTTGAGTTTCAGTGTTTTTTTTAAAGGAATGGAAGGATGATTAACGCGGCAAAAGATTGTGACAGTGATAGTGTCAATTGGTAGGTAGCGAGAGTAGGCCGTTGCTGAAACGGGAAATGAGTACATTCGTGATATGATGAAGCTGGAATGTTTCTAGTGAGTCCTACATAAGAGTGCAGAGTTTTGGCGTTTCCATTGGGAAGGCTGCTATAGATTTTGTTCCTTTACAACTGAGGTTCTTCCGTTGTTAGTAAAGGGCGATAGCGAAACTTAGCACTAAAAAAATAACTGCGGAAGAAGATGCAGATGAAACAACTAATCATTCGATTGTTGTGCAGAAGCGCTGATTGATTAAGGAGGGAAAGGTCTCGAACCAGTACTTTTAATTAACAAGTCGTGCTTCAGAGTTGTCATGATGCCGTTGCCAGTACTAGTCTTTGGCTGGTATATATTTTCCATTACACTTTTGGTCTATAATAAATGGATGTTTGATTCGCACCGAGGGCACAGTATTCCCTATCCTATATTTATTACTTCGTTACATCAGGTTGTGCTATGGTTCATTTCATACATCTATTTGAGGGCAAAGAAACAGCTGAACACAGAGGCACCTAGGAATTGGCGGTTTCATGTAAAATATATCGTCCCAACAGCACTTGCATCTGCAGGCGATATTGGATTCGGCAATGCATCGTTCAAATTCATTCCACTCACTATCCATACCATTGTGAAATCTTCAAGCATAGCCTTTGTGCTTTTATTCGGATGTATCAGCAGGTTAGAAAAGTTTCACCCCAAGTTAGCTCTTGTTGTCCTCTTTATGTTTTCTGGCGTTGTATTAATGGTTTACAAGCCCGAGACCGAAAGCAAAGAGCACCGCACGGATGAAGAACTGCTGGGATTCTTTCTCGTCCTTGCAAGCAGTTGCTTAAGTGGGTTGAGATGGGTATATACGCAATTGACCTTGCACCATGCAAGCGGTTCTGCTGATATATCTTCTTCTCCTACAACTGCTATCCATGACCTGAAAAAAAAGAATCCTGTGCACACTATCTCCCAATTAGCTCCTATAATGGGAGCTGTTCTTTTTGTTACTGCTCTCATCATCGAACAACCTTTTTCTACCATTCTCGAAACAAGCCTAGTCCGCTGGGAGGGCCATGGTACAGTTTCTGCCATTTCCAGAGGTATAGTTATGCTAGTATCCCCAGGAATTGCCGTTTTCGCGATGACACTCTGTGAATTCGCCATACTCCAAACTGCCCCTGTGCTAACCCTCAGCATAGCTGGTGTCGTTAAAGAATTACTAACTATCCTAATAAGTATGCTCATTCTAAAAGAAACTCTCGGCTTCTACAACTGGATTGGTATGATCGTCATCCTGCTCAATGTCTGCTACTATAACTACTACAGATATACCCAAAATTCAGAACCCAGCAAAAATTACCATCCGCTAGAAAACGACCTCGACATAACATGTGAGTTGCAAACTATAGACATCAGTATAAGCTCTGAGAGCTCTGAATCTCACTTATCCTAAAAACAATAGTATAGCAGTAAAAAAATAAAAGAGGGAAGATGAAAACTCATCATGTATTAACTATTTGAATCTTTTTTTAACTTTTCTACAGTTTTATCTATCCACTTCTTTATCTATCTCCTTATTACTGCTTCACCACACCCATACTGACAGCCAAGACCAACTGTATTTCCCCATTGTTCTCTCGAGGGAATTGACGCCCATCTCAACCACGTGACCACATACTCACTTACGTCTCTCATTACCCGGTCTTATCGAATTTTGTTTCCAATTGAAAGAGTTTCATTTCTTTTTTTTGAACATTTGATAGTTTCTTTCCGTAGTATTAATCACCTGGAGGAAGCAAGACTCAGGACGAGCATTAATTAATAGTTTAAAATTGACAAAAAACATATAGGAGTTTAGCAAGTGGACCAGTGCAAGGATTTAACGGTAGGAGGGAGATAACCAGCAAGAGTTTAGGATATTGGCGTAATATAGTGAGTATATTATCTGAAGACTGTCGAGGTGTAGTCGATTTGGTATTAGTGGCAGGAATTTTTTTAGATTTAGAACAAGGACTAGCGACAGCAAGATGTCGTCCGGGAAGTTGTTAGACACGGAGGAGTCTGTTATTAGACGTGTGTCTCGTACGGTGGTGTCGTGGTTCAAATCTCTTGCAGTGCAAGTGGCTAGTGGGGGTTCAGTAGTGGAGAAAGGGACGAAAGTTTGCAGTGATGTGGGCTATGGGATTGAGAAGAGCAGGAGTTTGAAGTTGAAAGATGGAGTTAATGGCGTCGGAAGGAGGGGTGAGTTGTTACTGTTTCCGGCGAAGCACAATGTGGATCAAACTCTCGGTCTCAAGAGTTCTGTAATTCCGTGCTCGATCGATTTTAGTAGTTTGCAGAGTCCTATTTCTATGAACAGAACGCCTGATGGGAATATGGAGTGGAAATTAAACACAGGGGCCCAGCTTGATGCCAGGATGCAACACGAGAAGCTTGAGGAGCCGTTATCGCCAAGGAGTAGTAGTTCTACTGCGGTTCCTAGGGGAGAGGATGGAGAGGGTGGTAAGGAAAAGTATGTCTGTCACTACTGCGATGCAGAGTTCCGCATCCGGGGCTATTTGACGCGTCATATAAAGAAGCACGCAGTTGAGAAAGCTTACCACTGTCCATTTTTCAATGGCTGCTCGCCTCCAGAAACTCGTTGCCACACTACTGGAGGCTTTTCAAGAAGAGATACGTACAAGACACATTTAAGGTCCAGGCATTTTATTTATCCAGAGGGTGTGAAGACCCAAGATCGCAACAGGTCTCCAGGTCATTGTGCACACTGTGGGAAGTGGTTTGAAAATACTTCGAAGTGGATTGAAAAACACATCGAAAGCGGTTACTGTACTGGCTTGCCTGAGGGCACAGTTTTGCCAGCTAAAAGTGCAAGGAAAGCGGGAAAGTTGAAAATGATCAAGACTTCTACGGGTCGTTCGCGGTTCATTACTACTCAACAGAGTGTTGTGGAACCAAAGGTTTTACTGAATAAAGAAGCAATTGAAGCAATGCAGATTGTTGTTAATGAAACGAACAGCAGCGGGCAACCAGCATTGACTAAGTTAAGCGATAATAGGATTATGTTGAATTCGACTAATTTCAAGGGGGAGCCGAAGACCAAGAAGGCTGTGAAACGCCAAAGACGCAGGAAGTTTGAAGTAAACCCTTATATGATAGCCCAGGCACCTTCTAGTGCGGCATCATTTATTTCTATGAACAGAGTATCAACTACATCTACTGCGCCCAATCATGTACTCAACGCACAGATGCAGCACCAGAATATTCACTCTATACCTAATCAAAATGTTATGGCAAACTACTCATTCACTACCCCTGATGAAGCGCCATTAGATGAGATATGTCTTTCCTTAAACCCTTCACCAGCTGACGACGCAGGGTTGGAACCCGTCAGATCTGCTTCTTCCTTATCCTCTCACGAGTGCAATCAATCGACAGGAAACGACATGAACAAACTCTTATATCCATTAATCACTTCTAACCCTCTCAATCTAAACGACCCATACTCAGTTCCCTTGGACGTCGAGCAAATGGCCTTTACGATACCCATGGTAGAGCCATCTACCACCGCTCCAACTTATAGATTTGAAGAGGAACCACAAATAAACGTTATCTTGAACAACCAGATGGATCCAGTAAAGCTAGGAGAACGGCAACTAAGAGAAACCCAACAATACCTAAAATTCTACAATTATAACTTTGACTCCAGTCTATAATACCAGCACTTTCTCGTTTTTCTTTTCATTATTATTTTCTTTTACTTCTTTTCTTAACAATTTGTTCCCCACCCCTCCTCCGTTGTTTTTACCGCATGTTTGTTAGAACTCTTGAAGATTCCCCCCGTCACCATAACTTTAAAGCACAATAAAACGTTTCTGAGCCCTGAAATAAAGATTTCTAATTCGTTCTCTACAAAATATTCCTTTTGCTTTATTTTGGGTTTTCTGATCTTACTAGTTACTCCTTGAGGAGAAGAACCTTTTTTTGTATTGTAATGCCAGGATTAAATAGTATATTGTATGTACTTTTTTATCTATTGTGACATCGTCGTTGATATCAAATCTCAACCTTCAAAACTATCTTTTCTAATACTGTTCACTACTTTTCATTCGATCTATTATATCTATTTTAATGCTGAGCTCATCTCCGATACGCAGGCTAATGTTATTTCAGCAATCAAATTATAAATCATCATATACGATGTTGCAATGAATAAAAAGAAATTTAATGCGTATATTATGATAGTTGATTTTTGCTAGTTCATAATTATCGGTTCCAGTAAATAAAGGAAAGTCCTTTACTACTACACACACGACTCATCTCATTTTTCGTTGCGAAGATAGTTATAAAGATTGGTTTTGGCAGTTTTGAGGAAGGTATCTGGTCGGTGATAAAGTGTGTATTGTAAGGATGTCCCAAGATCAGGAGGAGGAATTAAATTTTCACGAGCTAGTTGGTAGCTTACTTGCAGCTTCGGTAGAAGATGGGGAGGTATCGGATTTAGAGGAGAAATCGAAGGAAGTTAGTGGCAGTGAGCAGGCTGATAAGGGTAATGATGATGGTCATAGAATGAAGATTCCTGATTTGCCAGAAACCACTCATTTTGGAGATGATGACTTAGCGGCAGTAGTTGCTCAGGCCATCGGAAGGATGGAACATGATGCTGAAGGGGGTGAACCAGATGGTGATGGAGACCAGTTGGCGGGAAATCATAATGAGGAAGAACATTGGGCGAAAATTCTGCAGCAAGAGATTCTTCAGGCGGACCAGGATGCAAATGATTCGTACGATGCCCACAGTCAACAAATGCTAGGGTTAGAAGCTGATGAAAGAGAACATTTAGATCATGATGATGAACAGCTAAGGAGGGCTATTTTGGAGTCACTCCAGCAGCTGAATGAACGGGAGGCGAAGCCTAGTCATGATAAAAATGGGAACCAGGAGAAGGCTAAGTCTAAACCGAAATCGAAACCAAAATCTTATATTTCAACTTCTGAGACTACTTCAAGTGAGAAATCAAAGAAGGATAAGAAGTCCAGTAAGAAGAAATCAAGCCAAAAGGAGAGGAAGCACGATAAGAAGAAAGCTAAGGGGGATAGGCATACCAGTTCAAACGATGATGTTTTAAACTTTGAGGATGTGATCAAGGGGTTTATGAATCAGACAGATGCTAGTTCACTTTCTCCATCATTATCCCACCAAATAGGTGATGCAGAAACACAAGCTTTAGTGGATGCAACTTTAAAGGCTTTCGAAAACGAATTAATGGGCACAACGGCATCTACTTCTGCGACAAAGAAGTCGTCGAGCGCAGGCTCGTCGAACACGGCCTCTAAACGTAAAGGTATAACGGAAAAATCATCAAAATCTAAGTCGAAGCATTTAACTTCTTCTTCGGCGGCAGCTCCTATGTTATTACCCCCTCTACGGAAACTTCAATCTTCAAAGCGTAAGAAGAAGGGTAAAACTAGTGCTGAAAAGAAGAAAGATGCCGTAAAGAAAAAGGCTACCAAGAGTTCATCGACATATGACGAGGAGGTGTTTTCCAAGGCTCTTGCTGAGATGGTTAATCAGGTAGTGAATACTTCTTTCAATGAAACCCAAGCGCCTGCAAGGCCAACTTCTCACTCTTCTCGTTCCAGTGCGGATATGTCGCCTCTTGGACCATCTGCTGGCAGTTCCAGCGATACTACCCAACCTAGTTCGTCTTCAAAATTAATTACCCAAGAAGGAATTACTCATAGTAGTATAAATATTGGTACGGGTGGTAGTGTTGATGAGTCCTTTGATCTAAATCAGATAATGCAAAATGCCATGGCTATGGCTTTCCAGGAACAAGTTCAAGATCAACTAGATCCTTCTGTCATAGAAGAGTTCAACAAAGAGTTATCAAGTATGCAACTACCCGAAGGTCTAACATCAACAAAAAAGAAACCTGCCTTGACCCTGTCCGAAAAGTCAAAGAAATCTATGGCGGACGCTACAGTAACAGAAGTAGGAGCAATAAAGTCAGCTGCTACAATTATTCCTGCTACTGCCACTACTGCGAAGAAGAGCAAAACTGGAAACTTAAAGTCGGTTATCTCTGTATCCAATCAGCCGAAACCTCTATCATCTCTGGAGGAACTATATAGAAAGAGATTTCTCAAGGTTGCAAAAGAATGTGCTAGTCAAGCACGTAAGCGTAATTCTCAGCGCAATAAGGATTCTAAAGAACAGATAAAGTTGATACGCCAGAAGCAGCTTGATGAGAAGAAGAAACTAAAAGATGAAAGACGCAAAAGACAAGAAGCTGAATCCAAGCAGTTGGAAGAAATTGTGGCGAAGGGCCCTCCTTATCCTGCAGCTTTAAAATTGACAAAAACTGGTAAGCCCAAAAAACCCTACAGACTTCTTACTGCAGAGGAGCTTGCCAAAGCTGCTTCAACGGTATCACAAGATGCGAACTTATCTAAAGTTCGTAAGCTGAGAAAGAAAAAGGAAAGGAAGGAAAGAAAAGAAATGTTGAAACGCATTCCATTATCTGCATTAAAAAAGATACCTTTATTCAATTTTAGCAAGAATCCAAATGCTTCAGCTTTGAATGATATAGAGGGTTCATTGGCCAAGGTACCATTGCTGGGCAAGCTTGAATCCCCCTCTGAGCTCTCTTCTCTTATTGCATCAAGGACAGTCTTTGTAGGGTTTGACCCTCATAGAAAGACAGTAGTCCATAGGGAGAAGGTACTATTCCATCCACCATGGGTGATTCCGCCTCACCCGCCTTACGCATTACCGATCGCCAAGAGAAGAAAGAAAACATCAGATAGACGCGCTAACAGTAGAGTATTAAAGAAAAAGAGGTCCAAGGCAAAGAAGGTTGCTACACTGAACATTGGTAACAGAATAATTCCGGCAGCGTTGTTCCCAATCATCAATACATTAAAAGCTGCTGCTAGAGCCACTGCTGCTGCTGGTGCAACGCCCGAGGAATCTAGACAGCATTTAGGTTCAATGCTTCAACAGGCTCGTGTCACCATTGCCCAAGCCTTGGCAATTGCGAAGTCTCGAAGTACCAAAAATTATGCTGCTATTCGTACTACAGAAGACATTGAGAAGATGCAAGCAGATGATAATAAGGCAAAAAGGATTCCATTACTTAGTATGAAGGCTGTTGCAGCACCAAAGAAGAAAGTTGATGGAGCGGTAAATGCTAATATTACAAAGTCTGAAGATGTTGATACAGCAGTACTTGTAACTACCGAGCCCGGACATAGTCGCCCAATGATAATAGATATTGAGGATGAGACAAGGAAGACACCAAACCCATCTTCTGATACTATGGACTCTGCTGGAACAAATCAAGCCTCAGATGTAGTTCGAGCTTCAACTCCAGCTCCAGCTTCAACTCTAGCTCCAGCTCCAGCTTCGGCTCTAGCTCCAGCTCCAAAACGCATCAAGTTAGAGCCTGGGACATCTATTCCGGAATCCATTGATGCTGACCTAGGTGCTACTACAACTTCCAACCCGCAATTCCAGGATATAGTAAACCGTTTAGTTCAACAACAGTTGCGCAACACACATGGTGAAAATGCTGCTCTTCCTTCAAATCTAACATCAATTATCTCCAATACCATCTCAACACTATTACCAGAGTTGGATCAACTAAAGAATCTAGACGATTTTGTTACAACGGCAACATCGGCAGCTGTAGCTGGAATGGATATGGAGATGGTTGATTCCTCTTTAGATGATGATGAACATGATGAAAATGAAGATTCTGATGTTGCTAGAACTACAAAACGGATCTACAGAAAAACTGCTCCTCGTTTTAAAAGCGTATTAAACCTAGATGGCGTTACACCGTTAACTCATAATATTTTAAAAAAAGAAGAAGATAATACTAATGCTCAAGAAATGATGATGATGCGCACACAATCACAACCTTCAAATCAGTCTGCACAAAGAATTATCACAACTAAAAGTATAAACTCATCAAAATTGTCCAGAATAGAGGAGAAAAAGCCTTCCTACATTCTGGGCAATCCGACCATTGCTGCTCCTTCAGGGGGCGTAGTTCTCTCTACAGCTCTTAAGAAACCTACAGTGCATGCAGCAAAAACACATCAATTCCATATCCCAACCAAAGATAGTAATGGAAACCCTCTAAAAATGATTCCCCTAATGCGTCGTGTTAAATCCTTCTTAAATACTACTGAGCTTGCATTGCTGCGAAAGGAAATTAATAAAGAACGTAAACGTAAATGGAGAGAAGCTAATGTTGAACGTAATCGTGATAACGATCTGCGTTCACGTCTAAACCAACGAGCTAACGTCCTATTTGGAAAAGGTGATTCCATGGAAAAACGTAAGTGGATTGATGAACAATACAAAGAGCGTATAATTAAGTTAGAAGGTGGTAGTTCGATGATGATACCACCACCACCCCCCTCCTCCTCTTCTTCATCGTCACTGCAAGGAATAGTCCACGGGCAGAAAGAGAACCAAACTTCGGTAAGCGAACAAGAGATATTGAACTTAATAGCTATCAGATTAAACAAATTAACTACAGCCCGTGAAATAGAAACAGAAATTCAAAATGAAGCAAAGGGTATATTCCCTAGAAAGGGCACAAAGAGTAAGGCTTCTCCAATTCCATTGGAATCTCCAAATAGTAACCGTGATACCACTGCGGTCGCTGTTTCTAACGACTCGATCACATTGATGCCCGTCACAGACGCTGCATTAATTGATCCTGAATTATCAAGTGGCCGTGGCAACCTTGGCGGCGGCAACAAAAGAAGCCGTGAAACGAACGACCAACAAGGTTCAGCGCCTTCCCCATTGAAGACTTCTACGAGGCACATTATAGGCACACACGCTCGCTGAATTCATATAAAACAAATACATATATACTTCATTCTCACCCTATGATTTTCATTATCATATATAGTACTGTCAAATGACAGATTTGTAATAATATACTATATTGTTTTCTATAACTCGTATATATTATATATACGTTTACAAGTTAGCCACAAGGGCATGTAGTTTCTTATCAAACGGTTCGCTACGAATCAACATATCCGCAGAATAGAAGGGATTCTTCATGACATAATCTGAATAAAGACAATAAACTTTACGCAGTAAATTGTCTGCTAGATGCAACGCAGCGTTTGAAGTACTTTGCTGAGTACTAATCAGCACGAACTTGACCCCTGTCAAACTTTGGTACAGAAATATTGAGAAATCGTTGGTCACAATGCTTTTTAACCCCGATTTATTCCAACTGATAAAGCTATCTGAAAAATAATCAGGGGCTAAATATGAGCCCATGGGTCGTCCAGGGGGTTTTGAGTCATTAGCCGCCATTCCCAGTGATGGTATGTAAGGAACAGTATGTTCTGGGGCAGCAGCAGCAGCTGCAGCTACCGCAGTTGCAGCAGCTGCCGCAGATGGGGAACTGTTAGCAGCACTACCGCTACCACTTCCACTGCCGGCACCATCACCATAACCGCCTAAGGCGGTGGTACTGCCGTTGTTGGCGGTATTCGTTGCATTGGCTGCGTTGGCGGCGGTAGCTGTTGCTTGAGAAGGAAGTGGTAATAAATTTTGGGTCGATGATACTTGAAGGGCTTTTGGCGTAAGTTGGCTTGCGATGGCAACCACACCATGAAGTGTACCGGCTAAAATTAGGTATTCGTTACTATTCATTTTACCATGAGGAGACGGGATGAAGTCACGTTGGTATACTAGTCCCCCAGATTTGTTGATTATAAGTAAGGACTTGATTGCCATGGTCCCGTAGCAGCTGTATTATTTGTCTTTTTGTTTTGTTTGGTGGAGAACCAAGAGATGAAGAAGGTTAAGATTTCGATCCAGTTTTGTTTTGTTTTATTTTGTTGTTCATATATATAAGTATATTTATATTTGATTGAAATCGAACTGGACGCTAATGAAAACGAGATGTAATATCAAATTTATTAGACTATATAGATAGATATAGGAGATTTTAGATGACTGGAACAGGAATTCTGAGCTCAGATATTACTGATGATGGAATCGGATGGTTTGGACAAGGTGTTACCGGGAGTTTGTTACGTGAGGCGTATGATAACGAACCTTGGGATTCGGTGAAGGTGCAGGAACAGCGATGTAAGGCGGTAGATCGGAAGTTATTGTTTCAAATATGTATGGTAGAGAACGTAACTAAATCTAAATTAGCGCAAGTTGATGAGTATGGGGTACGACTTAATCCTCGGAAGCAGATGGTTGATCGGATGGGTTCAGCGAAGCACCAAGATCTTGTTACCTCTGTGGATGTAGATGCGGATGATGATAATAATGGGGATAGGGGTACGGGCATGAAAAGCAATGGTGATGGAGGGTGTTCCCCATTGGCAACAGCGAATGAAAGTTATCATGTCTATAAATTAACAGTTCAAGATAAGACCGGGCAGTTGTTTTATTTGATGAATTTGGAGCCCATTGCTGCTTTTAAGGCGGCGATGTTAGGGGGAAAGCTAATTGTGTTACCGGGAGGGATTTTTAACAGAGGGGTGTTTTTGGTTACTAATTCGACGGTACAGATGATATTTGGCCTCATTCCTTCTTGGAATAGTAATAGGGAACAGAAACTTTGTGCGTATCTGGAATATAAACTTGAAGAAGAACGCGAAATGCAATCTACACCTGGAAGGAAACGTTCAAGAAAATAATAACACGAATGATGATGATGATGATACCGATATATAATATATATATATATACTAAATTCAGTCCAATAGTGTGCTCCATAGACCATCAAAATCGGTAAAGTCATGGTATACTATAGAAATGATGTAGCAGTCTTGGTGCATTTGCCTGAGGAATGTGTTTTCTGGGGTATTTCTGGGGAAAAGTTGACTCCATTTTAGCCAAATGCTAAACGCCTCATCTCGCCAAGCTTTGAAGGATTCCTCCTCGATGATTGTTGTTTGCAAAATCTGTGAATTTGGAAATACCCCCCATGTTACAACATTGGCGCTTTGAGGTTCCATGTTTGAGTCAAAATGGCCTGAACTATCCCCTAAGTAATAGCTAAAGCTACCGGAAGATGTTTCTATGCGAGGTTTCAAATCATTCTCCCAAGCATGCTTTTGCACAAATAGCTCTACAAAAGCTTTTTGATATACCACACCATCAGCGGGACCCCAACCGAATATTTTGTCGGAGCTACTGCTGGAATTAGTTGAGGGCTGTGAAGAAAGCGTTAGATACCCTCGGTTGTTTAGTTCTATGAGTTCTTCCTGTATTAAAGCAGTTTCAGGAGATAATCCTAAGTCGCACCAGGGTAATGTGTCGATAGAACTCTCAAGATATCTAGTAAATATGGTGATTATATCTTGGAGGCATTTGGGGGACCCCCAGAGGTTATAGGCCCTTTTTACGCTCACTTTCATAGACGGCCCATACCCATCAATTTCACCATATGCCGGTGATCTAGAGTCACCAAATCTCCCATTAGTAAATTCATCCCAAGTTGCATCACGGCCCAGCGAACCAGAGCCTTGCGATATTGATAGCACAACCTTCCGTGGCGGCGCTCCATTGCATTTTAGATCAAAATTATGTCCTTCAGTAAGAATTACACGGTTGTATGGCCGTTCACTATTCATGCTAGATTGTCTTCTCCTTTTCTTGAGATTTTCGCTGCTTTCTGTTTTACCATCCTCAATGGTAAGATCACCATCAGCTTCAACATCAATTTCGGACGCCGATTCATCTTCAGCAATTGTAGACAATATTTTGGATGATGCAAATATATTTGCAACTGATTTCTCTAGGTTCAGCGTGTAAAAATGGAAACACTTAACACGTCCATTTGTCCTCGTCCAAATTTGCTCAACGATATCAACCATAACCTGAACACCTATTTCTTTTACCTGCATGTCATCACCTCGAACATGGTGAGGGAATCTGTCGAGAACGGAATCTGGAATGGAAGCATGTGACAGCTTTGCCGCCCTATTGAACAATAAAAAAGAATTTACAGGCATCAAACCTGGGAACAATGGCAGAGTTGCTGAAACCTCCTTACGGAATAATTCTTCAAATGCTAGAAACTTTTCAACATCATAAAATAACTGAGTTATAACAAAGTCAGCACCGGCTTCTACTTTCTCCTTCAAGAATGGCAAATCTCTTAAAGGGCTCTGTTCTCTGCCATCCGCTTCACCCTCGCAGTGGCCTTCGGGGTATGCTGCAACACCTACGCAAAAGTCGTTTCCATGATTAGTCTTAATGTATCGCACCAAATCAACTGCATATCGAAACTGCACCAAACCTGCACCAGTACTATCAAAGTTCTCCTCAACAGGAGCATCACCCCTCAAAGCAAGAATATTTTTAATACCTGCTTCTTTCGCTCTCCTTAAAGCAGCATCCAATATACTGTTATCCATGTTCGTACAGGTAAGGTGCATACAAACTGTAAGATTCATGTCTCGTTGCGCAAATTCAGCTAGTTCAAGCGTCTTTTCAGAAGTAGTACCTCCTGCTCCCCATGTCACAGTAACGAATAATGGATGCATAGCACTCATCCGCGCCATACGTGCTAGAAGGTTGTTCTTACCTGGTTCTGTCTTTGGAGGGAAAAATTCCAATGATATGGCAGGTCCCTCTATTTCATCATACAAATCTATGATTCTATACATTTTTGGCCTTGGGAAAGACAAACTTCGCTAAAGGATATAATACCAACTTGGTTATTTAGTTGAATGACTGGTTTATTGGTTCTTTCTTGTGGTTGGATGGTGTTCTTAAATATCGAAAGATTGGTCTCGACTTTTTTTTTCATATTGACGGAAATTTCATTTGTAAGAGACCTTGACATTCACTTATCATCATTTTTGGAAAAGAATGAGGTTTTGAAGGATATATTGTATTTGATATAATTTATGTGTCAGAGCTTATGTCTCTTTTTGTAGTAGATGAATCTGGTGAGGAGGAATTGCAACATGAACTGTCGTGCTTAGAAGATAAGCAGAAGCAGAACCAAGAAGTTTTTCTAAAAGGTACCCAGGAGACGCAAAAATCAGATGCAGATGAAGGTTCACAGGATGCATTGTACCCTCTAATTGCCCGAAGTGCTAGAAGTGACTTACGAGTCCCTGATATCAAGGATATTCGGCCGGTTGAAATCCAGTTGTCGCTGTCGTTACCTTTCCAGCAGATTATATTAGAAAACATGTTGGTTTCTGAGGATTGTCTTTTAATCATGGCTAAAGGCTTGGGGATGGGCCCTGTTATTTCTAATTTAGTGCATGTGCTTGCAACACCTATGAAAATAGATGAACGTGATAAAAGGTCTTTGGTACTTCTGTTGAATGCTACTGACCACGATAATATGAAAATCCAGGATGAATTGATGGAGTTAGCTTGGATATCAGAGGATGAAAACAGCAGGCCGCTAACTATTATAAATGCAGATTCACATACTGTGGATCAAAGAGTAGTAGCGTATTTTCAGGGTGGGATTATCTCTGTTACATCAAGAATCCTCATTGTAGACCTACTCTCAGGAATTGTAAATCCTAATGGTATTACTGGTTTGTTTATATTACATGTGGAACGGCTGTCAAATTATTCCAATGAATCATTTATAGTAGATATTTATCGGGATTCAAATAACTGGGGATTCATAAAAGCAGTAACTGAATCGCCAGAATCTCTGGTAACAAAATTTTCTCCCCTTTTAAGAAAAAATGAAAGATTTAAAACTAACTCGAACATTACTTTGGCCTAGGTTCCATGTAGATGTTTCTTCATCGTTGAATTTTGATAAAAATAATAAGGTTGTAGAAGTTAAAGTATCTCTTACCGATTCTATGAATAAAATACATTTTGGTCTCATGGAATGTCTAAAGAAATGTGTGGATGAGTTGGTCAGGAAAATCGATGATATTGCACTGGAATCTTGGAAGTTTGATAATGCATTGGATTCTAATTTCATGAAGTCTATTCACGCAGAGTTGCAACCCAAATGGCATAGAATATCTTATGAATCAAAGCAGTTAGTCAAAGATATCTCAACTCTTAGAATGCTAATACATGGCCTACTTAGTTATGATGCTGTTGATTTTTACGAAATGATTAAAATCATATTACATGCAAACAAGCCGTCTATATCAAGAAAGTACTCTGAATCACCGTGGTTATTGGTGCCAGAATCTCAATTAGTCATTTCATATTCCAAAAAACGTGTTTACCACAACGATGACTATCAATTAGAAGAACTTCCAAAGTGGGAACAGTTGCTAGCGATTCTCCAAGATATATCCTATGAGCGTGCTTCGAAACCATCTTTATATACTGGTCCAACACTAATAATGTGTTCTAATGAACGAACGCGGAGTCAGCTACGGCGTATTCTTAGTTATTCCATCTGCAAGGAAGGGAGCAGGAAATTAATGATAAGAAAGTTACAGGAATACATCGAACGACGTGAAATGGTCAAGAAGACTGCAGAAGAAATACAAGAACAACAAGTTGAAGGTGAAATCCAATTATCTAGGGCATTTGCAAGAGAAGCAGTTTCTTCTAAAAGACGTAGAGCAAGAGGTGCAGCCGCCGTGGCTGCTGTTACAAAGTTACACAACGCCGCAGGTACTGGTGATGATATAGATTCTAAATTGTCTGCTATAGAATTAGAGCTAGAACAAGAAAGATTGAATGGAGTTGAAAATAACCATTCTGGATTTGATAACTTCATAGAGACAGATCAGCAGGAATACGATGAATTATTTTTAGTTGATGAAAATCCTCAATTTGAACACCTTCAGACATCAGAACAACTTTGGGCTGAGAAGCTTGATGGATATTCTTACGTAGATCGTTTTGACCAGGTTTACATGGACTGCTACGATCATCCATCAGAGGCTACAATTCTCTATGATATAATACCGTCATTTATTATTATGTATGAGCCATCTCTTACATTTATTCGTCGGATAGAAGTTTACAGAGGCATACACTCTAATAATAATACTAAGGTTTATTTTATGTACTATGGCGATAGTGTGGAGGAACAGAGACATTTATCAGAAATAAAAAAAGAGAAAGATGCCTTCACAAAATTAATTAGAGAAAATGCTACATTAGCTCAGCACTTTGAAGCTGCAGAAGATTTATCGCGTTATAAGAACTTGACGCAAAGACAGTTACAAATGAAAAATCGAAAAAATACTAGAATCGCTGGTGCTCAGTTAAGTTTGGAACCATTTAACGAAGTTGTTGTTGTTGATATCCGTGAATTTAGGGCCCCTTTGGCTGGGTTGCTTTACCGCTATGGAATTAGAGTTGTGCCATGTATGTTAACAGTCGGAGATTACATCATCAGTCCCAATATTTGTATTGAAAGGAAATCTATCGCAGATCTCATAACAAGTTTTAAAAGTGGTAGGTTGGAAAAGCAGTGCAAAAGCATGTCGAAATATTATGAAATACCAACGCTGTTATTAGAATTTGATGACAGAGAGTCATTTTCCCTGGAGCCTTTTGGTGACCGGGGTTATCACACATCAACATCCTCCACAGTTCATCCAATTAGCAGTCAATTAATGCGCGAGGAAATACAACTAGAACTGGTAAAACTGATAATGAAGTTACCAACTTTAAAAATCATTTGGTCTTCTTCGCCTCTTCAGACTGTCAATATCATATTGGATCTGAAAATGGGAAGAGAACAACCTGATCCCTCAACTTGTGTAGGAATTGGGAAGTCCCTCAAGCAACAGCAGAAATCCCCGAATACTCAGGAAGACAAGTTTAAAGACTTGTTAACAGTTCCTGGTTTATCCAATATTGATTATTACAATTTGAAGAAAAGGTGTAAAAATTATAAGAGGTTGCAAAAAAAGACGGTTGAAGATATATGTACTATCGTAATGGACAGAGATTTAGCAGAACGAATTGTACAACGTATCCAGAGTGAGAACGACCAACTGGATTATTTCCAGTCTGAAGGAAGCCCAGATCCTGCTTTATAGTTATTTAAACCTGTCGTTGGTATAGGGAAATTAATGAAAATATACAAGTATTCTAAATTTTGATTATATGAATAAGCTAATATATATAACTGCTTATTCCAGTTTAAATCTTATTTCCTTTTTAAAAACCCGAAAGGTTAGATACCTGCAATTTTGCCAGAATCCCCTTGTTTAGGCGATATAATTGTTCCATTTCCCTGGCCATGTCGGAATCAGTAGCAGGATTCATCATCACTGTAATTGCAGCAGGTTCACTTGGAAATAAGTTCGAAATACCCATAATTCCTTTTGCAACTGTAATATTCATCTCTCGATCTGGAGAAATAGACGCTATCTGCATGCTCTTTTCTATCAATAGCCTTACTAACTCAAGGCATTTCGGGCTAATCAGGTTAAATAACGGTTTCAAGTTTTTGAGATTAGAATTTTGAGCGCTCATATTGGACAATGCCTCCCCCAACCGACGAATACTGGAACCTAGGTATTCTTCTGAAGTAAGCCACCAATAAGGAAGATTATTTTCTACAAATGGGGTTTCCTCGGACGGATTGATGAACTTGACCAATGCTAATGAAGCTGTAATTGCTTGAAAAATTATTGCGACCGACTCCTCTATCAGATTGGGCATTTGATTTAATTGCCTAAATGGCACCGTTGATGAGATAAATGAGAAAACGTCATTAAATAACTTGAATTTATGGCTACCGTTATAGCGGCGCAATACCTGTAGACATACTTTACTCTCTGGAGTTTCTTCATCAAAGTTCGTCAACAATATGGATTTAATGTAAGATCTATTTGGATAACCAAGCGACATTATCTTTGAGATCACATCTACTCCATAACAACGATATTTTTCAATCTTCATAGAATATTCAGGATAGGTTAGCCTCAGATTGGTTTGGGATTCCTCTTTTGGCTCTCCAAAGCTCAAAATCAAAAACAATAGCATACATCCATCAACAACGTTGTCTAGCTTTAATAAATGAGACAAATTAGATAGAATAATTATACTGTCTTTCTTGAGGTTAAGCACTTTTCTATGGAAAATAAACTTTTTCATCTGCGTAAACAACATCCATAATAATTCAAAAATGTACCGATTAACATGAACATTATTTGCCATTGCAGTAGCATTTGTGTCATCAAATGAAAGGTTTCTTAGAATCATCGATATAGTTGAAAGCTGATCAATAAAAAGAATATGGGTGTCTTCCGCGCCGCGCTTGTGGCAATCGGTAAATAATGTATCCACTTCATTCCGAACCATTCTTAATGCTGCCATATATGATATTACAGACAACTCATCATCCTTCTTTAAACCATCTGATTTCAAGGAGTCGAATATATAACTCCAGCGCCTAAATTTGGGGGGATCTACCTTTGTGACTGGTATATCCTCTTCATCTGGCCCAATATCCAAAGGCAACTCCATTGGTGTAATAGGATACTGGGAAATATCTATTCCAGTCAAAGAATCAACTTCTATAACAGCGTCCTCCGCAGGAAAATCTTCTTGCTTTTTGTACGCCGTTAATATTTGATCCATCGCTTGATATGTATGATTACAGGATGAGGACGGTTTCGATAATAGTTCCTGAACATTATATGCTTTCTGAATTCCATCATGTGTCACTTTTCTGTGATAATCATTCTTATACAGTCTGTGCAACTTGTCACATGCCAAAATGCATAACGTATCCAACAACTCCGGAGTTTCTTTTAAGGGCACTCTCAGAATATTGTCAGCACTAGTAACCAACAAAGTATTCAATGCTGTATTAATTTCACAGTTATTTTCGGACTGTAAAGCCATAGTGATTGCATGCAGGTTAATGGTGCCCAATTCAGGAGCAAATAAAAATATAGGTTTTACAGCATCGATCTTCTCCCCTAACTGCGCGAGTCCCTTGATATCATATCCATTTTGACCCTCAATTGGTCTTTTAATTGGAACATAATTTCTTATCATTGACCTTTTGTAGACTTTTGGTAGCTTACGTATTTGCTCCTTACGGCGCTCCCGCAGTAGTTCTTGTTGTTCCCTTAGTTGTTCTTCTAATAGAAGTTTTTGTTCTTGCCTTTGTTTTTCCAACTGTAGGTCTCGTAGCCTTTGAGCTTCTTCCTGTCGTCTCCTTTCTTCTTCTAACTCTTTCTTTGTTTTCTTCTTTACTCTGGGCTTTCGTGGCTTCATTTGTTTCAACTTTTGAGCTTCCCGAAGGCTTTGCATCTTTGCTTGGTGAAGGTGGTGCTGGGGTATCATATGTTGGACTATTGGGGCCTGTGATAATTGAGGCTGAGGCTGGGACTGAGATTGAGGTTGAGGTTGAGTTTGAGATTGGGGTTGAGGATGTGTTTGAGGTTGATTTATAGACAGAGGCTGTTGGCGAGGCTGGGGTGGATGAAGCTGAGATTGGACTGGTGTTGGAACCTGCGGCTGGACTTGTTTCTTTTCAAATTGTTCCTGTTGAACAGCCCTTAAAGTCTCCTGCAAACACTGCTGTAATATCATGCGTTTTGTTTGAGTTTCTTTCATCCCATCAGGGGTCATTAAGTATTTTTCATACGACATTAGGGTATTATAATAATACGAAGAAAGCTCTTCATCACTGTTTGGAGCATATATTTGTAGTTTTTGGGCCAGATTCCCCCATTGCTGAATCCTAGTGACATTTTCAGCACCACCCATTCTCTGCACTAGCATATAAAGGATAAACAAGTTGACCCGTATGCCGCAAATTTCCGGACTCGGGTTGAACGGAATGCTACAACGCTTACAGTGCTCCATAAAATATTTCACAAAAAGTTCATACTGCTTTCCATTTAGTTCTTGTGATACACGTTTTTGCACTTCAGGTTCAAAGTTCTGAAGCATCTGCCTTTGATTTGTGGCTTGTGATGCCCCTGGTGTAGATGGTTGGGTAGATGGTTGAGTAGGTGGCATTGTTTGAGTAGATGGTATTGTCTGACGGACATCTTGCTGAGGCTGTTGCACCGGGAATTGCTGTCGTGGCAACATGGATCTCTGTTGCTGCAACTGCTGTAAAATTGGTTGTTGAGGATCCACAAAACTATGTGTACCTTGATCTTCTTGAAACAACTGCTTCTGTTGCTTCAAAAGCTGTAATCTTTGTGGTTGTTGCTTCTGCCGTTGATTATGGGGAAGCTGTTGCTGTAGTAGGAGTTGTTGCTGTTGTTGTGGCATCTGAGACTGCTCTTGCTGAACTTGAGATTGAAGCTGATTCTGTACCTGCTGTCTTTGCAGCAGCAGTTGCTGCTGAGAAGTTTGTTGTCTCTGCTGCTGCCGCTGTTGAAGTGCTGCAAACATAGCAGCACGGTCTGCAAACACATGATTGCCTTTACTGCTGCTCGGTGCTTGACTAACAGGATTTGAATCCTCTGAAATGTCACCCAAAAGAGCCTGCGGCGTTGCCTGCTGAGACAGTATCTGCTGAGGAGATGGAGCAGCTCCTGGGGTAGAATTCGGAGGTCGCTGTACCGTCCCATTTCCAGTACTTATGTTACTTGGCACGGCCGGAGTAAATATAGAAGGAGACATCGATAAAGAAGGTACCCCATTATGATAGCTCGTGCTTTCAGTGTTATTACTATCAGATCTTTTGGCATTCAAACTCGAAATATTATCCGGGGTTCCCTCATTCATATTGCTATTACCATGATTGCCAATGCCGCTGTTAAAAATAGGCGAATTGACATTGGATAGTGACGATCTCGCCAAAATAGCTTGTGGTGTTAGATTTTGAGCCCCCTGTGATGAAACATCTTCCTGAACAGGTGTTGGATCAAAGAAATTCAAATATTCTTCTTTGCTACTCAGCGAGCGCTGTGGCACGTCTGATTGCTGTTGATGTTGTTGATTATCATCGGCAAATACAAATTGCTCCTCCATGGCAAAAAAACAAAAATTCGGCTCCTTATCTATAAAATTCCTCTAAAATCTAATAACCAACATAAAAAGCCACTCTTTGACCCTATAACACAACGCTACAATTGAATCTAGCTCTAAATATTCTCTATTATGAACCTTTCTAGTTGCTTTCGCGAAGCAAGATGTTAGTTAATTGAAACCCCCTTGTATATTTTGAAAAAAATTTACCTGTGATTAATGGATTACAATGTAATTACATACGGTGAATCAATCCCATCAAGAGATAATATTAAAACTGGTTAAATTGCAGACAATGGAGGAATGCGAGGGGGTTGAGATGGCATTCGAGCGAGTCAGGTACTAGAATAGGAATGAGTACCATCTGCGGTTAAGCTTTTCCATGAGGCCTGCGTAGTGACGCATCTCGCCCCAACAGTCACGGCCGAAACTACAACCAGCCATGTTAACAAGGAAGTCGTGGTCCTTTTCATTGTAGAAGTAGCGGGTGTCATCGCTGAAATCTGCGCAAGCACCTTTAGGGAATGCATTGATGCTACGCAGAGGTAGGAATCCGACTTTCTCCCTGATCCATGGCTCATTAGCGTACAAGGTCTCCAAAGCGTCTTGTTCGCGGTGTTCCCAGATCATATGCTTCTGTTCGTATCCCACGGGGTCCCACCACATGTCTAGTAGTAAGGAGCTCCATTCGCTATTCTTGATGAAAAAAGAGCCTAAGTTGAATCCTCCACAGTCCTGAGTAATGAGGAGGTCGATTTGCTCGCTGTAATCGACATATGGAATATCTGGAGGTAGGTCCAATGGGTTAAAGCTCAAGGTACGTTCTGCCAAGGTTTCTAGCCTGCTGAATATGTGTTCCTCTAAACTCTTGTCTGGTTCCATTATTAGAGTACTGCCATCAAGCCACCAAAACCACTCTGCATTCGGATATTGTCTCATAGCTTGTTTCAAAATGTCTATCTTTTGCCAACCTTCCCGATATTCGTGAGAATACCTTTTAGAAATTGTCAAATCCTTAATATCCAACCCATAGCCATGACGTTTGGCATATGCCCTCTTGTTTGCTACTGATATACCTTCAATTGCCCATTCCTGCTCACTCTTAGCCCTTAATACACCTCCTCCCTCATTTGCAGCAAGTATAATAACAATACGAGGGTCTTTCTTCCAAAACGAAAAATCCGTCCCCAACCAGTACAGACCAAACAGCACTGTGAATATAATTAACCCCCATTTTTTGTATTTTGCAAAAGAGACCCTCCCAGCTGATAAAAACCCTGCTTTGCTTCTGAATTTCAGATCCTCTTCAGATTGGTAATCATATGGAACGCTGGAACTCATTGCGGAGTTTAATATCCTAACTTAGCTCTTCAACAGCCTTCAGATATTATAGCAGAGTTTGATAAATATAGTGTTTTATTTAAATATGTAGTGTTTTCAGTTAACCAAACCAATGAAATTTGGGGGCTACGTTTTATTATACTTGAGATAATCTGCTGTATAAATCGTCTTTAGTGATTTTTGAGTCTGCATCCAAGGGACCTAAGAATAACCACCGAAATACAGATCAGTTGAGCTAATTAGCTGGGCCTTTTGTTGTTCAACTAGGCTATCATGCTTCCATGGAGTGCATCGAATGTTTCTTATGGGATGCATGCATCTAAGAGCATGTTCGGATAGCAGGCTCCTCTAACGAAGCGCATTATTAAGCTATAGATTATATTGTATAGTGAAACCTTCTAAAGACCAGTTCCAACTTTTGAAAATAATCCCAAAGGCTTGCGTATTTCTTTACTGGATGTCCAGGGTAAATGTATGTATTATATGCACTAAAGCAAAACTAATTCGGTATGGAAAAATAAGCTGTATTCGATATAGACACTTAAATCAGAAATTAAACTCATCACGAAACTGGTTCAAATCGATATTCTGGACCACCTTTTCAAGTAGATCACGTCTTTCCAAGGCCATAAATGCGCGTTTCAACGTTTCTAGGATGTTGGAAGAGGGAACAGTCCCGCTACCTGCCGACATTACTACACCTTCAACTTCATGCATAGATAACGCAGTGAGTAGCTGTTCAGCAGCTTCTTTATAACAGCCGATATTCATAGAAGAAACGGCGAGGTTATAGCGAGCTCTCACAAAAGCGGGCTTTAGTTGTATGGCCCTGTGGTATGCCTGAATTGCTTCCTCTGAACGGTTTGAATTTGCCAAGGAAGCACCAAGACGGTTCCACATGCACTCATCGTTTGGCCGTACATGCAACGCGGCTTTAAAGCAGTCAATTGTTTTGTCAAATTCATCATTGGCATAAAACAAGACGCCTAAGCCCAACTGAACGTCGGGGTCAATTTCGGGAAGTGTGTTAATGACTTTCAAATATTGATCAGTAATTACTTTGCTCAAACTAAATCTGTCTGCTTGTTCATCGGTACGTTTCTGAACCACTTCCGGGTATTTTGTTTCTAACCATTTGCCCAACATAGTTAATGCGCTAACATCGTAGCCCTCATTTATGTAGCTAATAGCCACTGTCATCATTGCCGTAAGATTGTTAGGATCTACCTTGAGACAGTGTTCGAGGGCATTTATCCCGCTTAGCTCCTTCTCATTTTGCGTCTGCACTAGCCCGAGTCTCAACCAAGCATCCGCATGTTGGCGGTTCTCCTGGACTGCAGCTTCAAATGCCAAGGCAGCCTCGCTTAACTTGGCACCATTCTCCATTAAAATGCACCCAATTTCGTACGCGTTAGGATTATGTATGTACTGATTATCCTGTTCGAATTTATACTCCGAAGTACGTGTAGTCCGACCGGATAAGTAGCGTTGATAATCAACTTCCCAATCCTGGTCCATCTCAGTTCCCAACCCCGAATCATTTGCACGGTCATGTAGATCGTCCCATATTTCTTGGAACTTGTTCTGGTAATCCTCTTCAACCACGATGTTCTCTGGAACAGATGATTCCTGAATGTCCCCATCCGAAATATTTAACGTCTTCTCAACCTCCTGCTCTAATTCCTTGAAGTGCTGATCCCATGCCTCTCTGTTTAACGCAGTTTCTTCCCGCTGCGACTGAGGGGTATGTAACATTCTGGGAATATGCTGATGAAGACCCATGGCTGGCCTCATCATATTTAGAGGCCTATACCCTGCTACATTCCCAATTACACCTGAAGACGCAGAATTCATCGACGAAGTCGATAATACAGGACTCGCTTGATCGGGACTCGCCGTCTTTTGATGAAACTCCTGCGACCAACTACTAATCAAGCCACTATTCGTTATACCTTTATTATTATTCACCAACTCCTTTGTTGACTGTGAAGACATAAAAGTTTGTTGCTGGTGTGCCCCAGAAAGCGATAAAGGGCCCGAAAGAGGTGAACTGATATACCTATTCTCTGCTGCTGTATTCCTACCCATAAACTGTTCCATATGGAGCTTATTAGAGTCACTCACTACAGAACCTGTAGATTTGAACGTATTTCCATCATTTTGGTGCTGGAGGTTCACATGTGTGCCATGTTGCAATGTTCTATCCTGTTGCGTGCGCTTGGTTAACTGCGCTAAAGGATTAGCACCAACAGAACAATCAGCACTCATCTTACACTTATCAACTATTAGTTTCTCTCACTTAACCTCGTTACAGAATCAACTACAACCTTTAAATGTGACTTGTAGTAGCCTTAGCTAACATTTTGCTAATTCGGGTTTTATAGTGTGTACGGTTTTCTGATTTATTGGAATTCCGTCCCCGCCTTTTAACTTCATGAAATTATATCCCGAGTAAAAAGTTTGATGCAATGTGGTCGATGACATCGAGTGAACATAGATGTTAGGAGGTTGTGAAGGTAGAAAACCGCTTTAGGATTAGGTTATGCAGCCGATGTTAATATGCGACCTTTAGACATTCACCAGTTGCTAAGCAACAGCAAGGATTCTAAGGGGAGAATAACAAAGCCAAGGTTTTTGGATAAAGAGAAGAGGCTGGTTTTAGCTGCTGAGAGACGTAATAAAGAGTTTAACAGTGCTGATCGAGTCCGGGATAAGAAGGTCAGGGTATTAGTAGAGCCTGAGGAGCAAATAATAGATCAGGCTTCTTCACGGCAGGTCAAGGGCGTAGAGAGGGTTTCGAGAAGCAAGTTCAACTTTGACTGGAATGAAAAAGAAGATACACTAGCTGAATTTAAACCTCTGACAAAGGTGAAGGTGAAAGATGTGCTTTATAGAGCGAGAGAGGGTTCTGCAGTGGATGGCTATATGAGTAAGCGGTGGACAGAGAAGAAATTATCTGAAATGACCGAGAGAGATTGGAGGATTTTAAGAGAAGATTTTAATATAACGGCGAAAGGAGGGGGTATGAAGCATCCGCTGAGGAATTGGAGCGAACTGAAGCTTATACCGACGGATATAGTGAAAGTGATCACGGATGACCTTGGATATGAGGAGCCGACTCCCATTCAAAGGGCGACCATTCCCAATGTTCAGAACAATAGAGATTTTATGGGAGTCGCCTCGACAGGTTCAGGTAAGACATTGGCATTTCTAATACCAATATTTATGAAATTTACCAAGCTTCCACCTCTAAATGTGATAACAAGACAAGATGGACCGCAAGCATTGATACTGGCTCCAACGAGAGAATTGGCTCAGCAGATAGAGGCAGAAGCCAAGAAATTCTGCGCTCACTGGAAAAGGCCTTGTTTGGTTACCAGTATAGTAGGTGGCCATACATTGGAGGAAATCATTTTCAATTTGCAAGACGGCTGCAATATTCTGGTTGCTACACCAGGCAGATTGATCGACTGTCTAGAAAATCACGTTCTGGTATTGAAACAAGTGTATACTCTTGTCTTAGATGAAGCAGATAGGATGGTTGATTTTGGATTTGAGGACCAGTTAACAACTATTCTGGCTAGGACCGATGACATATTAGAGAAGCAAACGCTGATGTTCACCGCGACTATGTCTTCTTCGATTGAAAGGATTGCCAATGGGTATTTAAGGAATCCCGGATTTGTGACTATTGGTGGTTCAGGAAGCGCTCCACAAATCCAGCAAATTATAGAATATGTTGCAACTGACGAACAGAGGTTTAAAATGCTAACCCAAGATATACTTCCCAATTATAGACCCCCAGTAATCATATTTATTAATTATAAAGTAACGGCTGATTGGTTGTTGCGTAAGTTCCAGGAAGAAAGCAAATTCAGGGTGACAATTTTACATGGCTCTAAATCCCAAACCCAAAGAGAGCACTCTTTAAAAGCTTTCCGAGAGGGTAAAGTTGATATTATGGTGGCAACAGACGTTGCAGGCAGAGGAATTGATATTCCAAATGTATCTCTTGTTGTTAACTTCCAGATGCCTTCTAAGTTGGACGATTACATTCATAGAATTGGTAGAACCGGTAGGGCGAACCAAAAAGGTACAACTCTAACGTTTTTGGGAGATAAAGATGACGCAAGACTTGTACAGTCTCTGTTCAAGTTTGCAAAGAAACATGACGTAACAGGAACTAACAGCATTTCCGATGAGGCAAAAAGGCAATTTCATATAGGTGAAGATGATTTAAAGGCGTTGATCTACTGATAAAAATGCCCGGTACTTCCCTAGATATATTATTACACATATGATATTATTAATCTATCAACAAGGTCATCTGCAATTCATTTAAATAGTCGTTATATTATCATCTATATCTAATCATTCTTCAATCTTCTTCGGAAGAAGGATATTCAACCAATGGGCGCGGTTTTGTACGCTTACTCTCGGGTACAGCGTTGGAGGATCCAACAGCAGTTCTCTTTCTTTTCTTTAGCTTAAAAATTAGTTCCTCCGAAATAATCCCCTGCAAATGCCCTTCCTCAGTCTCCTGTGGTTCTATATCCACGGCACGTTTGTTCATATTTTGTTCCTGCTTCTCAAGAAGCTGAACCATCACCCTGAATGACTCCTTCTTCTGTTCCTCCTCTTCAAGTTTCCGTGCTGCAGGATTGGGATCATCTCTAGCCCATTTAACCAACAATCCCGTACCTTCTTTCCTTTGATCCCATTCCTTATCGGAAGGTATCAACAATGTTTGATTACTCATACATTCTTTGGCAAACTCAGCATTGACTTGATACTTGAACTTTACAAAAGCACAATTCTTATCCTCAACGTACCTTATTCTATCAATTTTGCCTAGTTGTGAAAATACATATCGAATCCTACCCTCTATCTGTGCAGCTTTCAATACCTTATTGTTTAATCCACCCAGTATACCACCAACATAAAGGGTCCTGTTTTTCCTTCTAAAAGATCCAACACCGCCCATATCATCCCTATAATCAGAAAACTTCTCCCGACCAAAGCAATCCAACACATCTGACTTCATCGCAAGCTTCGCAACATCTTCCTCATCAGGAATGTGATGCAAATATCTGCACCTCTTCCCCATACAGCACATACCTTTAGAAAAGTACACACAGAAAAACACCTCGCCCTCTTGTTCACCTTGCGTCAACCCTGAATCCTGATCTGCATCTAACCTGTACGGATTGACAAACCTTGATCCACTGCCTTGACCTTGAGACCATTTGTTATACCATATATTGAACGATAAACCTGTCTGCGCCGGAAGCAACGAAGGAAGATCATCTTCTCTAACTTGCACCTTGGCAAAACGGCCTTTCCATGGTGCTTCTCTGCTATCCGCCATCTAGAAGAATCCTTTAACCTATCTAAAACCTCGATGCCTACAACAACGTCAATCACCGACAGCTGATATTTCGCATAAAACCAGAAATATTCCTAAGCTGATGAGCTAAACAAAAAACAACTACATATGAACCAATCAAACTCGCTCTTTTCTCTCTTCGAGTCCGTCTCGGGGTCGATCCAGAGATTGCGCAGAGCATTGTAGTAGACCATTTACAGTGCCGAATCTAAGAGTTATATGTAAGCTTTAAGTTAGTGAGTACAAAGATATTGAATTAGGCATATATCAAGTAACTGACCTGTCTGGAGGACAAAGGAAGTAAGTGCTGAAAAGTTGCGAAGACAAACTCGGACGAAGAGTTTTAGTTAGAGATACAAATACTTAATCTGAGTGAAATTGTTGCGCCAATGGCTAGGCTAAGTATTCACAGTTTCAAAAGAGTAATTAGTAAACTTTAAATCAACTAGCTAGAAGATATGTAGGTTTATATAATATTCCACGGTGGACTTTTTAGTAGGTCATGGAGTACACTGATTGATGTTCGTTAAAATTTTTTTTCACCGACGGATTTGAGATAATAAAGCTTCGAGCATTTTTTCAAGATTTTTATGCGTATTTGACTTTTCAAAATCTCTGGTATTCAGGTATAGGCATTCAGAAGCAAAAGCTTTAAGTATTCTCAAGATGATAGGGGCTCTGTGTAAGAATAGTTCAATCCTGAACGGTAACGGTAACGGTAGGAGAAATGTGTTGAAACTTGGACAATTGGTGAAGGGTAGGATGGGATATGCAACCAATGGATCTAAGAAGTTGGGGGCGGTAGATGGAGATACTAAAACAGGTACTTCATCGTTTAAGAGTGTGAAGGTTATCGAGCATAAGCTAGATGACAAGCCCAACGTTGTGATACTTGGTTCTGGATGGGGAGCTATTACTTTTTTGAAGCATATTGATGCTAGAAAGTATAATGTGACGATTGTATCACCAAGAAATTACTTTTTATTTACACCATTGTTGCCTTCTACGCCAGTTGGTACTGTAGATGAGAAATCAATTATTGAGCCAGTTGTGAACTTTGCTCTAAAAAAGAAGGGCAATGTGTCGTATTATGAGGCGGAGGCTACTTCGATCAATCCTGACAGGAATACTGTGACGATTAAGTCAGTATCTACGATTTCTCAGTTAAGTACTCCTGATAATCACTTGGGTTTGACGCAGCATGAATCTGCGGAGCTTAAGTACGATTATTTGGTTGCTGCCGTAGGTGCAGAGCCTAATACTTTTGGAATTCCAGGTGTGGAAGAGCATGGGAACTTTTTGAAGGAGATCCCACACTCAGTACAAATCAGGAAAAGATTTTTGTCTAACGTCGAGAAGGCAAACTTGTTGCCTAAGGGGGATCCTGAGAGAAAGAGGTTGCTAACTATTGTTGTTGTTGGTGGCGGTCCTACTGGTGTAGAGACAGCTGGTGAATTTCAGGATTATGTTGACCAGGATTTAAAAAGGTTTATGCCATCTATTGCCGAAGAAGTTCAAATCCACTTGGTTGAGGCGTTACCAAACGTGTTGAATATGTTTGAGAGAAAACTGACATCTTATGCTCAGGATGTCTTGGAGAGAACCAAAATCAACTTGATGTTAAAAACAGCAGTGGGCAAAGTTGAGCAGGACCACTTGATTGCCAAGACTAAAATGGAAAATGGCGAAGTTGTGGAAACTAAGATTCCATACGGTACTTTGATATGGGCTACAGGTAACAAAGCTAGACCAATTATTTCTAATTTATTCAAGAAGATTCCTGAGCAAAACTCATGCACCAAAGGTCTTGCTGTCAATGGTTACATGTTGGTGAAGGGCACAAACAATATATTTGCTGTCGGTGACAATGCATTTGCTGGCTTGGCACCAACTGCTCAAGTAGCCCATCAGGAAGCCGAGTACTTGGTGAAGATCTTTGACAAGATGTCAAAGATCAGCGGTTTCCACGCCCAATTATCAAAAAGAACAGAGAAGGTGGATCTTCTTTTCGAAGAGAACGGCCTCAAGCCATTCAAGTATATTCACCTAGGTGCATTGGCTTACTTGGGTGCGGACAGAGCTATTGCAGACATTACATATGGTAAGAGGTCCTTCTACACCGGTGGTGGTTTGCTAACTTTCTACATCTGGAGGGTCACATACTTGGGTATGTTGCTTTCAGCAAGATCCAGATTTAAGGTCATTGCCGACTGGTTAAAATTGGCCTTCTTCAAAAGGGACTGTTTCAAGGAGATGTAGTGTTATGAGTATAATCCCCTTGTTATTTATTATTAATATCCTAATAACGTACCATTTTAAGTTAGTTATCTTTAGTGTATATTCAACTGCATCAACACTTTCTTTTTAAGCTTTATAAAAGCAGAAAAAATACCAGTCTATTATTATTGGTAGAGCCGTCAAATTTATTTTTGTTTTATGTAGGATGATTAACAAAACACCATTATATCCTTATACATACATAGGAGAGGGGTCTGATAGTTTTCAGAGTACTAATATCTTTTTTAATGGCGCAATGAAAACCTATTGGAAGTACTGCTTTGCCTTCTTGATGTTTTCCAACACCATGTCTTGCGGGTCGTCATTTCTGTGCAAAACAATAAAACATATCATATTTGGTGACAACTCACTGACATAGATATTATCGTTCAAAACCAATGTCTTGAAAGAACTCTTAAGTTTCATGCTACTTTGCTTGAAATTCTTCATCACGCTACTGATTTTTTCGAATCGCTTGGGATCAAGTGATTCTCCCATTGAAGTATTACTAGAACACACCACAAGAAATGTGGCTTTTTCAAATAAAATAATCTCTCTTGCATCCAGTACTTGTTTTAGCTTTTTCAAATTGGACTGGTACACATTCATATTGGGAATTAGCGAGCAAACAATCTTGGACCAGGCCTTGTACAAGCTTTCATCCCAAATACTTGTTGGGAAACCGACCAAGTCCGGAAAGCCATATATCGCTGAAGCTTCCTGAAGTTTACTCATCATTATTTCAAATAATTCATTTCGTTTATCCAATTGCACAAGATCCATTTTATGCAATAAAACAAATATCTTGGCATCCGGACTGTATTTCTTTAGCTGCTTCAAAGCCCTAGTAAATATCTCAATATCCCTTATAACCTCCTGCGATTCCACATCAAATACATGTATCAAAACCTGGACCATCTGGAAGATATGATCCTTCTGTTGTGTAAAATAGTTTTCCATAAATACGTCCTGCCCACCACAATCCCATAAATTCAAAGTCATATTACCCAGAAACCTCAAATGAGAATGTTCTACATCGATGGTAGCTCCTAGTCGCCGAGTATCAAACGCAGAATAATTCGAAAAAATAATAGATCTCATTGAAGACTTCCCAGCCCCAGAACGGCCCATCAATAGCAATTTCTTACGATTGTTAGATGACATTTGTTCCTTCAGTCACTGTTCTACTTATCCAGTCTTCCGATGCAACAACATATACAGAAAGCTTTCACCTTAAACAAACCGCCAACACCCTGTATTCAGTATACTTACTACCTCCCTAAGTAGCCTTTAAATCCTCGAAGGAAATGTCCTGCCTGTTGTTCCTGCGCTGGAAACCTTTGGAAATTCCTTGCACTTTAACGCTTCTTACTGGATTTAAAGTTACCGAACTTTCCGTTCGCTCCACTGTAGCGCCTTTTCCCGTGCAAACGTTGTATACTACATTCAAAGAGGCTAAATTATTATTATTATTTGAAGTAAAAGCCAGTCGCAATGAAAGCACTGAAAGCCAAGTGCGTATTGCAGCAGCAAGGATGTGTTTTCAGAAGACAACTACATATATGTCTTACTGGTATCGGCAATCCAGAGCCTCAGTATCAATTTACCCGCCATAATGCAGGCCTTGTCCTTTTGGATATGATTAAAGAACACTATCTGCCAAACCACCCCTGGAGGCAATGCACCATCCCAAAGGTTGCTGCAAAGTTTTGCCACGACATCAAAAATGATATGCTCTTTCTCAGGTCTGACGGAGACTACATCAATCGCAGTGGCCACAACATCCTGCCGATTTGGAAAAAAGTGGTTCCAATAAAAACTTGTTTTGTGGTCCACGATGAGTTATCACTACCATTTGGCAAGGTGCAGCTGCGTCTACCTGGACGCAGCATAAGAGGACATAACGGTCTCAGGGATATCGTGGCCAAGGTTGGCCCTCATATCCAATTCCATTGCTTAGCAATTGGAATTGGCAGACCAGCATCACGTGATCCAGAAACTGTTGCACAATACGTATTGCAGCGTCTCACCACAGAGGAGCTTGCTACACTGAAGCAGTTAGCTCTGCCGGCAGCGCTGCAGAAAATGCGCCACTTGGCATTCCCTGGCCATCGATCTGTGTAGTATAAATCCAAAAATAGCTGCAGTAGCTGCAACCAGGTTTTCACCCATATCATCTGCCGTAACGTATCGGCCTATTCGCAGCCACGCTCGAGTGACTTCGGTTGTACTAATTTGATACCATTATCCTCAGATTTCAATTCCAAGTTCTCTTTTACTAGAAACTCAACTTGATTTCTGAGCAAAACCCTTAAACGAGCCTTCCGTGCTATTGGAGCTACTTGTACGTACAATGGTGGAATTTTTTTCAGCAACAGCGCATACTGAAAAATTGGTGAGAACATATAATGAAACGAGTATCTCATCCAACTTAGCAGCACTTTTTATTAGAGTTGAAGAGTAGTAAAGGTCGCCATTAGGCTTAGTATAGGTTTAGCATGATGAAGATCCTTCAGTTGTTTGAGCATCCTTTGGAACTGAAAGCTGTATTGAAGTTGAAATATTTACGAGAGCCTTTGTTCAGAACAGCAAAGGACACCAGTGAAACTCCAGAGTTGAAGAGATGTTACGAGTTACTAGAGGGCACGTCGCGTTCGTTTTCGGCAGTGATTATGGAACTACATCCTGAGCTACGTAACTCTGTGATGTTATTCTATTTGATTTTGAGGGCGTTGGATACGGTTGAGGATGATATGACAATCAATCCAAAGATAAAGGTTCCGCTCCTGCGGAACTTTTGGAAGAAGCTGGAGCTTACTGAGTGGAATTTCACAGGAAACTCCGAACAGGAGAAAGATAGACCAGTCTTATTGGAATTTACCAATATTTTGAAAGAGTATCATAAGTTGAAACCTGATTATCAGCTGGTCATCAAAGATATTACCAACAAGATGGGCAATGGGATGGCGGACTACGTTTTGGATGAACAGTTCAACTTAAATGGTCTTGAGACTGTAGCGGATTATGATCTTTATTGCCATTATGTTGCGGGGTTGGTTGGAGATGGGTTAACACGGCTGATCGTATTGGCTAACTTTGGGAGCCATGACCTCTATGATGAATCGGAGTCCCTCTTCGAGAGTATGGGGCTTTTTTTGCAGAAAACGAACATCATTAGGGATTATGCGGAGGATCTTGACGATGGACGCTCATTTTGGCCGCGAGAAATTTGGTCACAATATGTTGATGAACTAGCAGATCTAGCAAAACCCGAATATTTGGATGAGGGAGTGTACTGCATTAATCACCTGGTCTTAAATGCCTTGAGCCACGTTCAAGATGTTTTGACCTATCTATCTTCTATTCATGAGCAGTCCTCATTCCAGTTCTGTGCTATCCCGCAAGTCATGGCGATCGCCACACTAGCCTTGGTGTTTGGTAACAAAAAAGTTCTGCAAACCAACATTAAGATCAGAAAGGGCACTACCTGTTATCTGATCTTAAAGTCAAGGACGTTTCGTGGATGTGTGGAAATATTTGAATATTACCTGCGCGACATCAGAAAACGCATTACTGTGGATGACCCCAACTACTTAAAAATGAACATGCAGATCGCCAGATTGGACCAGTTCATTGAAGAAATGTACCAAAACCACCTCCCTGAATCTGTAAAGCCCCAAGAAACTGCTATCTATCAAAGAGTTCAAGAAAGATCGGCATATGACTTGGAAATGCTTCCAGTTCTACAGGAGGAAGAATTCAAGTTTAATATGTTGTTATCAATGTTCCTCACCTTGATTGCAGCTTTAAATTACTATTTTGGTGGGTGGGTCAGATGAGTTGTTTTTCAAACAACATGGTTATTTCTCTATCTCCATATTCTATGGATATGGATATGTGTATATTGTTTCCTTCTAAATGTGTATTGATTGCATCCTCCATTTTACCTTAGGTTTTACATAGAGAATCACCCTTCAAAAAGTGTCTGTTTTCAGACTGGAGGGTCAATGGAGGAGAGAGGAATATGGTTACGGTTAGTAAATCACAGTTTGCTCTTTCGTACAACATTCTTTAGCATGAATTATATATCTTGCTCTTGGAATCTCCTGTAGAGTGTTTAACTTCCCATTAGATACGGCTGTGTTAGTGCGGTAATCGACGAAAAAAGCCCATTCCCTCATCATCTTAACCACGCACCAACAAAATAAAAGAGCCTCACTGCTTAAAACTTCCCCTGACCCATACTATCTAGCTGAGTATTCGCCTGTAAAAAGCGATGGATTCAGATAAACCGGATTTTCTCAAAAGTATCTTAGAAGGCAGTCCCGAGAAGGATGATGACAAGAGACAAGTCAAATACAACGCTCACGAAGGAATTGTGTTTTGCATCGAGTTATCTCACAATATGTACCATCCATGCACGGAGTTGAATGGTAAGAAACAGTTGCAAGAAATCCTTGAATCACTATTTGAACTCATGGAGCAACTAGTGGCAGTGATGCCTGACACAGGAGTTGGGTGTTATTTCTTCCAATGTGCCCATACCGAAGCTAAAAACGGTATATACGAGTTAATCCAACTGAGAGACATAAATGTAACTAGCATGAAGAAGATCTCGAAGCTCTTAGATGACGTTAATGAAAATCGACTGCCATTGAAGGAGTTACTTCCCTTTGATAATTCGCATCCCTCCTCCCTGGATAACATGTTTACTTTGATCCTAAAGCAGTTTCTCCTTGAAGTACCTAACCAACGCATTTACACTACGAAGAAGATTTTTCTATTTACAGACAACGATACGCCAGTTGAAGCCGTCGATCTAGAATCACGTACTCGTCTACGCAAAGTGGTTGATGATCTCAATGACTACTACATAAATTTCTCGACCTTTTTCATTGGCTCCGCAGACCATCCATTTAACGAGACATTTTACTCAGATATACTTAAATTAGGTTCCACAACCAACAACAGCAATCACAAGCAAGGCTCCCTCGACACTCCTCCTCCTCCCTTGCCCGTATACCAGGGACCCAGCACACAACCCATTTCCGCTTCTTACATCCGGTCGAAAGTTCTCCGCAAGAAAGAAGTTAAACGCCTGCGGTACAGCTGTTCCCTTATCCTACACCACCATCAAGATTTCGTTATCTCGATAAAAGGTTATGCCTTGACGTCTTACGAACGTCCCGGTTCTAGATACAAGTATGTCTACCAACGTGAAGGAATCCAACGCGAGGCCTTCTCACGCAGAAGATACTTAGACCCTACTACCGCTGAGGAAGCACCCGAACCCCTAACCAAGGCATACCAAATAGGCAACGACTTCCTGGAACTACCGAATGAACAAGACAACCTGCTAATACAAAACTCACCCGCCGAACCCTCGCCCCACCCATCCCTCCAACTAATTGGCTTTAAACAAACCTCCTCCGTGCTCAAATTCTGCAACAACCTCCACCACACCTCCTTTCTGGTCCCCGATGACTCCGTCTACGCCCGCTCCTCTGCTGTATTGGCATCTCTATACCGCTCCACACACAAAAACAAAAAACTGCCATCCTCTGGGGCAAACTACGTGCCACCTCACTCCCCTCTCTCTTCGCCATGACCCCCTCCCCCCCAGCGGACCCAAATGAGGGCTTCTATCTCCTCCGTCTCCCCATCCTACCAGGAAATCAGAAAATTCCCCTCTCCACCATCCACCACTCCCACCGCCTCCTCCGACTACAACGTCCTAACAAAAATAAACCTCCGCATCATCGACTTGCTGGTCCTCAATGCGCCCTACACCCCTGCTGCATTCAAAAACCCCGCCATTGCCGCCCACTTTAAGCTTCTCTCAGATCATCTCTTCGAAGCCTCCCACAACCCGGCCCCATCGCCGCCCACAGACGATTCCCTCACCCGCCTAGCAAGATTACGTCAGCGAATCATAGACGATCCAAACTCCCGTCTGGCGAAGTACATCAAGCACTGGAACGTCTTCTACACCAGACAACACCGCTCCTCCCCCACCTCCTCCCCACGCAAATACAACAAACGTAGAAAACCTCAACCCTCCTAACTCGTTACACATCTACACATCTGCCTATCTACATACTGCTGCATACCGGAACCAATCTCTCCTGTTCCTGCGTCTATTCTCCTTCCGCAATTTCATGCGCCCTTCCCAAAGTAGTACCGCCGCTTCCGAACCTCCTCCATTGTTCCCCGTCTTTAAGTTAGCCCTGTCCCTGGCAGGACCCTCCGACCTTATCCAACACCGTTCGCGCAATTTTCTTATTTGGGATTAACACGTGGTGCACGGGCCCGCGGTTGCCGCCCTTTGCGCACGTGGGCCTTCCGATGCAGACAATTATTAAAAACCTCGAGCTGCCAGACTTGAAACAATCGCCGCAGGGTATCTGAGGAAACGGTTCTCGCACGTTTTCATGCAATTTCGAGTCGTGTGACAGGCACTTCGAGACCACTAAAACCAAAATTAACATATGTGAGCCCATCTTAGCAGGCGGAAGGAATTACAGCCTTTAGGAAGGCCAAAAGCAGTATGGGTATAGTGTGTCTGATGTTCTTTCTAATGGTTTTAAAAGAAAAAAAAGAATGTGTGTGGTATTAAGTAATATAGGCCACATGGGCGTGGTCATTTAACTGATGTGCTGCTAATGAAAAGATTTTTGGAGTGGGTTTTATCAAGCAGTTTACGGGATATGGTAAAGTAGTATTCTGTATGGTATATATAGGATGGGAGGTTAGGTATGTAATTTGTCAGTTTCATTCCCACAGGGAGAGTTTTTTGGCTGTGTTTTGAATTTACTTTCAGGTGACAGGGACTTTAATCAGAGTGGTGAAGACTATACAGCTCGATAGGAATTTGCGAAGGAGACTGCAGAGTTCTTTTGGTGGGTATATATATATATATATATACATTCGAGTTATTTTATTTTCGATATTAGAGGAATTTTGACGGGGGTTTTTTGGTTTTGATTGATGTCTGACGGAAGTAAGGACGTCGGTACAGAGCAGGTTTATATTAAGACTGCGGGTGGGAATGCAGCATTTCATAATTTTATCAATGATTTTGCGCATGTAGAGGATCCCTTAGAGCGGAGGAGGCTTGCATTGAAGAAGATCGATGATGCGCCCTTTGGTTGGTATCATGTGCGTGCGATTATGGTTGCTGGGGTTGGTTTTTTGACTGATTCTTATGATATATTTGCTATTAATCTGGGTATATCTATGATGTCTTATGTTTTTTGGGCGGGGAAGATGCCTGCGTCTACGAATTCTCTGTTGAAGGTTAGTACGTCTGTGGGTACGGTTATTGGACAGGTTGGGTTTGGTACGCTGGCGGATGTGGTTGGGCGTAAGAAGATTTATGGGGTGGAGTTGATTATTATGATTGCTGCGACTGTTTTGCAGTGTACCATTGGGTCGTCGCCCTCTATCAATTTTGTTGCTGTGCTGACGTTTTATCGGATTGTTATGGGTATTGGTATTGGTGGTGACTATCCGCTTTCTTCTATCATTACTTCGGAGTTTTCGACCACGAAGTGGAGAGGTGCGATTATGGGGGCGGTGTTTGCCAACCAGGCGTGGGGTCAGTTGAGTTGCGGTATCCTGGCTTTGATTTTGGTTGCTGCGTACAAGGGGGATCTTGTCGGTGCGACTACTGGTGACGAGTGTGGTTTCGAATGTCAGAAGGCCTGTGACCAAATGTGGAGAATTTTGGTTGGCTTTGGATGTGTACCCGGTTTGATTGCTTTGTATTTCAGGTTGACCATCCCCGAGTCTCCCCGTTACACGCTGGATGTCGAGACCGACTTGGCCAAGGGTGTCGCTGACGCCGTGAAATTTACGTCTGGCGAGCACGGCAATGCGGAGGCATCGATGATTGCGCGTTTGGAAAAGGTACCGTCTTCTTTCGAGCAGATGGAAGTCCAACCACCAAAGGCTTCCTTCAAAGATTTCTGTTCGCACTTTTCCAAGTGGAAGCACTTGAAGATTTTAATTGGTACTGCTGGTACGTGGTTTATGCTGGACGTTGCATTCTATGGGCTTGGCCTGAACACCGCCGTGATCTTGCAGACCATCGGCTATGCATCATCTGATAACGTTTATGAAAAATTATACAACTCTGCCACTGGTAACCTGATCTTGATTTGCGCAGGCTCTCTACCGGGCTACTGGGCTGCTGTGGCTACAATGGACATCATCGGGAGGAAGCCCATCCAGCTGTTTGGGTTCTTCATCCTAACCGTCTTGTTCTGTGTCATTGGTTTCGCTTATGACCAGATTGGCGAACATGGTCTGCTGGGGCTGTACATCGTATGCCAGTTTTTCCAGAACTTTGGACCTAACGTCACAACTTTTATTGTTCCTGGTGAATGTTTCCCTACTAGATACAGATCTACAGCGCACGGTATCTCAGCTGCTTCCGGTAAGCTCGGCGCTATTCTGGCACAAACAGCTCTTGGTACCTTGATCGACCACAACTGCTCTAGAGATGGCAAGAAGCCCAACTGTTGGCTTCCACATGTGATGCAAATCTTCGCTGCATTCATGCTGTGCGGTTTTTTCCTAACCTTTTTGATCCCAGAGACGAAAAGAAGGACACTGGAAGAGATCAACGAGCAGTGCCATGGCGAGGTCGACCCCGGAAAATACTCTAGTGGCTCTACAAGCTCAAGCCAAATTGAGGCCGTCTAAGGACGTTTTTCTACTATTTTTCTCAAGAATACACTGGACTCGACTCCCTCGATCAAGCTTTCGGCCCTCCAAATGAAATTACTAGCACCACCAGGGCGACTAGTAATTGGTTACCAATGTAATACACATGAGATGCGCTGCTGTGGTCTTATTTGCACATCAAGACGTTTACACAAATTTCACTTAAAAGGGAGCTTATTTTTAATAACGCTGGGGTTGCTAAGAAAGATATATTATAATAAAGTTACATAGCGTTGATATAATAACAAACGCACTTATATAAGAATACCCTTGAACCATGTACTTTAGTTTTGTTTTAAACCCTGATCATCTGGTTATTTTATAATGCACTCATCGCATATATTTATAGATAATACAGTCGGCATGAATACCTATAGACTCTGGTTACTGCAATCGTTACGCCCGTCACGTGCAAATGAACGGCGGCACTCTCTTCCACGTGGACTCGCGCGGCCGCCGCCGCTTGGCAGACTCCGTGGCCGCGGGTCACGGCCACGAGCCACCGCGGACGTCGTTTAAACGACGGTTTTGACGCGGTGTCAATCCACAAAAAAGTAACGTGTATTTATCCCGATTTCGGAACGGCACCAGGTCACGTGGTGGATCTGTATCCAGATGTGTGGTTACCCTGATCAGCCACAAAAATAAAAAAGGTTCGTGTAAGGAAAAATGTAAACACGCACAAAGAAATCATTGCCAAAAGGGATCTCTTTTTATTACACTCTTGCCTCTTGATACAACTCCTCCGTTGTATAAACAAGCTATTACAAGCGAGTTAAAGATCACATCATTCAAGGTAGAAGACAAGTTATGAGAGAAGTCATTAGTGTCAATGGTATGTTAACACACGAGATATAGTTGATTAGTTGATTGTCTCTTGATTCGCAAGTCCTAGATTTTTGTTTTTGTTGTTGTTTGTTGTGTGTGTTGTGTGTGTGGTTTGTTCTGTTACAGATGTATGAAAACGCGTGTTCTCATTGTAGCATAGAAATGAAGAGCAAGCAAGCAAACGGTGGCAAAGCATACAACGGCAGAGATGATGAAGACAAGTGGATTTGGTGTGAATGGAGAGGTTAGATGGGGTTAGCGAAAAGTTGCAGTGTACTAACGAATTCTTTTTAATGATTAGTTGGGCAAGCTGGTTGTCAAATCGGTAACGCGTGCTGGGAGTTGTACTCTTTAGAACACGGTATTAGACCAGATGGGTATTTACAGGATGGTTTGACCAAGCCCAAAGGAGGTGAAGAAGGGTTTTCTACCTTTTTCAATGAGACGGGATCTGGTAAGTTTGTTCCTCGTGCAGTTTACGTTGATTTAGAACCCAACGTAATTGATGAGGTGAGGACTGGTGCTTATAGAGAGTTGTTTCATCCGGAACAGTTGATAAGTGGTAAGGAGGATGCAGCTAACAATTACGCGCGTGGTCATTATACTGTTGGTAGGGAGCTATTGGACGAGATCTTGGACAGGATCAGAAAGATTTCAGATCAATGTGATGGTTTACAAGGTTTTCTATTTACTCACTCTTTGGGAGGTGGTACTGGTTCTGGGTTGGGGTCTTTATTGTTGGAGCAATTGTCAATTGACTATGGTAAGAAGTCGAAGTTGGAGTTCGCTGTTTACCCCGCTCCACAAGTTTCCACTTCCGTTGTTGAGCCATATAACACTGTCTTGACCACACACACCACATTAGAGCATGCCGACTGTACTTTTATGGTGGACAATGAAGCTATCTATGAGATGTGTAAGAAGAACTTGGCTATTTCAAGGCCAAGTCTCCCCAATTTGAACAATTTGATTGCTCAGGTTGTTTCTTCCGTAACTGCTTCTTTGAGATTCGACGGATCTTTGAATGTTGATTTGAATGAATTCCAAACGAACTTGGTTCCTTATCCAAGAATCCACTTCCCTCTAGTTTCCTACGCACCAATTCTTTCTAAGGACAAAGCCCACCACGAGTCGAACTCTGTTAGCGAGATCACCAACTCCTGCTTTGAGCCAGGAAACCAAATGGTTAAGTGTGATCCAAGAGTCGGTAAGTACATGGCTACTTGTTTGTTGTATAGGGGTAATGTTGTAAACAAAGAGGTACAAACCGCTGTTGGTCAAATTAAGAACAAGAAGACTGTTCAATTGGTTGATTGGTGTCCAACCGGGTTCAAAATCGGTATCTGTTATGAGCCACCTACTGCAACTCCAGCCTCTCAATTATCGTCCGTTTCTAGAGCTGTCTGTATGTTGTCTAACACCACTGCTATTGCTGATGCCTGGAAGAGAATTGACAGAAAGTTCGATCTAATGTACGCCAAGCGTGCTTTTGTTCACTGGTACGTTGGTGAAGGTATGGAGGAAGGTGAATTTACCGAAGCTAGAGAAGATTTGGCTGCCTTGGAGAGAGATTACATTGAGGTGGGTGCTGATTCATATGCTGATGAGGAAGAATTCTAAGAGAGAAATCTTGAAGAGAGCTCCTTTACTTCGAGAAGGAATGGTTTCTAATAATATAATAATACCGTCGTAGTACTTTTCTCAAGAACATAGCCGTTTTTTCTTTTTAAGAGGACAAAAAAAGCGAATAATAAAGACAAAACAAGACAAAAAAAAAGAATTGAATTGAATTGGGTTGGAAGATGGAATAAAAAGATTCATATCACATCCCTACCCCCCTGCACTTCACATCTCCATATATATCCCGACCCCTATATCTGCTTTCAATTTCTTGGCAAATCATCTATTAAACATACCCCTCCCTTTCCTTCCTTCCCCACTTAGAAATCCATTACTATTATTATTATTATTATTTTACTATTATTGTTGTTATTCTTCTTATTATTACTGTTACGTTATATTATTACAGTCCGCTTCCGCCTACCTTATCCCCAAAAGGAAGGACCCCATTACCTCAGTCATTGGTGGGCTCACCGCCCCACCGAACAAGAGCATGGTAATCTTTCCAAGTCACCATTTTTGTTTCCTCTACTTCTGATTTGTTTATTTGTTTTCTAGTATCCGTCAAGGTGCAGAATACCGCTTGTTTAGCACGTACATATCATTTTCCCTCGCACCCGCTACATTCCCCCCTCCTCTCCTTCACTCTATGTTCTCCGTCTTTACTATCTCGTTATTTTATTTGTTTTCTATCCTAATATTGAAAAAAGATCAGCACCATAGTACTACATCCTTTATATATATCAATGATTTCTATTGTATACCCTAGATCGAGAAATAAAAGATTATAAAAACCGTGATTAATCTAAATGATTCTATAGCCCGACGAAATCAAATGCACTACCACCGCCCCACTTGTATTGTCTTGATCTTCCGATATGCATACACTTACATAGAAGCTAAATGGATGACCGTTTTTTAACTTGTGCGTTTAGCCGTTCGAAACCTAAAACTGTTATCTCTACTTTGCTTACTTATTAACATCCACTTTTTAAACCAACCCGAAAAGCGAGATAAGTACTCGCACCCTCATAAGCATCTCTCACACAAACCCGCTGGCTCTCTAAAGTACACACCATCATAATCTCTCTCTTTCAAAGACGGTTCACTGCATCAAATTAGAATTCCCGTACCCCATGATGACTTATCTAATCTCCACTTTTATTTCTCGAAGAATTTTCCGTAAATTCGTTCCTCGAGGGACCCTTTGAAACAAATAATAACATCTTCGAACAATTTGCTTATAAACTATATCTTATAGATATATATTTAAGTATTCGTTCACCGAGACTAGGTTTTATTAATTTAGGAAATATATCGAGGTGATCAAGGAGGTACCTTGCGATCTTTTAAGGAAATGTCAGGGACTTCTGCTATTGTTCGCAGTGGTAATAAAAACTATGTGTTTAGAAATTGGGCAGGCATCTATTCGGCAAAACCTCAATTATACTTTCAGCCACACTCGGTAGAAGAGGTTAGAGAGATTATAAAGGCAGCTATAGATGAGAAGAAGAGTATTGTAACGGTAGGGTCAGGGCACTCGCCCAGTGATATGTGTGTGACAAATGAGTGGTTGATGAATTTGGACAATATGCAAAACGTGATTAAGTTTAAGGAATATGCCGATCAGAATTATGCCGACGTGACCGTGGAGGCGGGGATCCGCGTGTATCAGTTAAATGAATATCTTGCGCAGAAGGGATATGGACTTCAGAATCTCGGGTCGATTTCGGAACAAAGTATTGGTGGTATAATATCTACTGGCACCCATGGTTCATCACCATTCCATGGGTTAGTTTCTTCACAATATGTGAACTTAACGATTGTCAATGGTTTGGGTGAAGTATTGTTTCTAGATTCTGAGAAGGATCCTGAGATTTTCAGGGCTGCTCTTCTTTCTGTGGGCAAAATTGGGATAATTGTTGGTGCCACCATTAGAGTGATTCCTGAATTCCGCATTAAATCTACCCAAGAAGTGATTAACTTTGAGACATTGTTGGAAAATTGGGATACTATTTGGACCTCGAGTGAGTTTATAAGATGCTGGTGGTTTCCTTATGTTAGGAAGTGTGTTCTTTGGAGGGGTGAGAAGACCGATGAACCGCTAAAGCAGCCTAGAACCTCTTGGTGGGGTACTAAGTTTGGCCGCTTTTTGTATGAATTACTGCTATGGGTTGCTGTCAATGTTTACCCTGCGTTCACCCCATATGTTGAAAAGTTTGTTTTCCACCACCAATATGGCAAGGTGGAGACTTTGGGAGCTGGAGATGTCTTCGTACAGACTTCGGTTGAAGGTATAAATATGGATTGTTTGTTTTCGCAGTTTGTGGATGAATGGGCATGCCCATTAGACAACGGACCGGAGGTGTTACGCTCTTTGGATCATTCCATATCTCAAGCTGCTCAGAATAAAGAGTTTTATGTTCACGTACCTATAGAGGTGCGTTGTTCTAACACTACCCTGCCCAACGAACAGCTGGACTATTCTGATAGAACTTCCACTAGTGTGGGACCTGTGTTTGGGAATTTGCTACGCCCTTACTTGGATTCCACGCCAAGTCATTTGAGGTATGCTCCGTTATCTGATGTGACGAATTCCCAACTAACTTTGTACATCAATGCTACAATCTACAGGCCATTTGGGACTAATACACCTATTCACAAGTGGTTCACGTTATTTGAAGACACCCTGGGTGCTGCAGGTGGGAAACCCCATTGGGCAAAACAATTTTTGGGTTCTGTTTCCATGGCTGCGGGTTCAACAAAGGATGAAAAGGATTATGCGGATTACGAGATGAGGGGCATGGCTACCAAGATAAAGACCTGGTATGGTGATAATTTGACGCAGTTCCAAAAGGTTAGAAGGCAACAGGATCCACATAATATCTTTGTGGCAAATAAAGATTGGGCTATTAAGAATGGTATCGTTCCTATTGATGAAATTTGAGTCTAGCTTGCTCGCACAATTTGTGTTCATTTTATGCGAAAAGAAAACCACTGATTGAACAGGTTAACGCCTTACATGAAACACTAAAAACTATCAAGTTACTTCTCGATCGAAAGCGGGGCATCCCTGGGAGCTTATACAAAATACCTTGTATAATATATGTCTCTTTTGTAATTATTCGAAGTTTCATCTACAACATGATGTAAAAAATTTCAAAACTCGGCAAAAGAGTGTCTTAACTTTTTTGGCTAAAGTGTATTTTTGACCTGTATTAGATGTAAGCATTTATCATACGTATTCAACTTCTAGGTATATCGTTGAAAGTAGCAGCCAAATGACTAATGCTGCTGGAATGGAAGTCCTCAATCAGCCATTACACGGGATTGTAATTCCAAGTGGCCTTTTCATAGTTGGGCTCGCCGTGATTGCTTGGTCCGTTGGTGATGCGAGGTATATGTTGGGATTGACAATTCTTATTATTTTCCTAACCTTCAGACTTGGTATTGCATATTCAAATAGGAGATCAGTCTTAGCTAACAAGTGGACTCCATTGGAGTTAGAAGAGCAAACTTTGATCACTAGGAATGCCGCGATTTACCGTTTTAAGTTAAAAAACAGCTCTGAAACGTTAGATATTGCAACTGGGTTCCACCTCGCAGTTAAGGTTACAGTTGACAACCAAGAGGAGATCAGATATTATACGCCTATTTCAAATAAATTTGCAAACGGTTACTTTGATATAATCGTTAAATCATATGTCGATGGTAAAGTGTCAAAATGGTTTGCGAGCTTAAAGCCAGGGCAGTGTGTGGAGTTTAAAGGACCCGTTGGAAGGTTTAGTTACGTCACAAACTCTTTCAAGAGAATCGGTATGGTTACTGGTGGGTCAGCTATCACTCCAATGTTAAGTGTGCTTAATAAAATTGTTACCACGCCTGAGGATACTACTAAGGTTAGCTTAATCTATGCTAACGAGACTGAAAACGACATTATGCTAAAAGAAGAATTGGATGAACTCGCCAAGAAGTATCCCAACTTTGAAGTACACTATGTATTATCTAAGCCAAGGGGAAGTTGGAATGGGGATATTGGGCATGTTACCAAGGAGCATATGCAAAACTACCTCCCACCACCTGCTGCCGAAAACAGACTATTGATATGTGGACCTCCTAAAATGAAGCAAATGTTACTAAGTTATGCGAGCGAATTAGGATGGCCCAAAGGTGTCTTGAATTCCAAACCTGATGACCAAGTATTTGTATTTTGATATAAATTTTTGCAGATACAAATATAATTAAAAAAACAGATTTTACTGGACGTATATATATATATATATATATATATGTGTGTGTGTGTGTGTGTGTCATTTTTAGGCAATTATAGAACTAATAAATTTTCATTTAACGATAACACTATGACGAATATAATTTGGAGTTATGATCTGAAGCATCCAGATCGGTCTATGATATATATGATATTTTGAAGTTAACTTCTCTGATTTTGGATGGATTACATTTTATTAGCACTAGAAATTCAGTCAGAACTAGACGAAGTTTGAGTTGAATTATTTGTAGACTCCGATAGTGGATTTTTTAAAGTTGCGTCGGTCTCTAGCCTAGATTGCTCTAATATTCTGACTAGTTCCTCATCTTCCTCTTCAGCGCCTATATTAATATTCGAAACTGCGTGTAATTTTCTAGATTCCTCAAGAGCTTGCTGAAGTTCTTCATCAAACGTATCCTGATGATGAAGTTCTGTAGATTCTGATTCAAGAAGGGCAATTTTAAGCTGCAGTTCTTCATCTTCAACATCACCTACAAAATTTCTTCTTAATCTTTCTTCGGCATCTAATTTTTCTCTTTTCAAACGTTCCTCCTCATCGTAGATACTTAGCTGGGCTTTGAGCTGTTCATTCCATTTATTGCTTTTGTCACTGCGACGACTAGAAGTTTTCCTATGAAGTGTTTCAGAAGATACGTACTGGTAGTAATTCAACATATGTCCACTTTGTATTAACAACTGACCATCAGCTATATTCAAAAATTCCGGATATTTATCGGTACGTTTTATAACACGAATTTCTGTACCAGTTGATGCATCATATAAAGCAACCATTCCTGAAAATGCACATGCTAAGATTAAATTGCTTATATGGCAAATATGTAATCTTTCGTGGAACGACAACTTGATTTGAGGATTAAGTCCTAAACCAGGTGAACGAATGTTTAACACCATAACAGAATTATCACTAGTCAGGACAGCAGCATAACATCCATCTCCACCTGCGATGTTTGACGGATTCTGCTCCTTACGCGAGGTGGCATCATCAAGTACAATTTCTTCAATACTGTGCTCCAATTTAATGTTGCGAACCGAACCGATGTCCTTATGTGGGTCGATAGAAACAACGTATATGTCTTGAATACCGGCTAATAAAAGCAAACGAGCACCAAAGTCCACTTTTTGAGATCTAATGTCATCGAAAGATATCCCTAATATATCCTCCAGTTCTATCGAGTATGGCTCATGCATATTTTCAACCACATGAATATGTGTTTTATCTATCGCGACGGTTGTTTTCTTGTGGATAAAAATATGAAGAATCTTTCTGTTCGAAAATCTTAACCTCGAGTACATCTTAGTGTTACACCACCAGATAAGTTCTCCTTCATCAGAACCACTTACAACCCAATCATCGGAGGAACCTTCAAAAGCGGCTGTTGCAATCGCAGTAACTGCGCTTTCATGTCTAGAATCAAATTCCAATACAGGAGACAAATAAGTCTTGTTTGTGAGAAGCTTACCGAATACCTTGCCATCATACCTGCCAAAAACAACAGCATTAATATTAAAATGCATCACAGAACAGCCAGAGGGAGTAGGGCATTGAACATGGCTCAGTCTATCCTTACGTCTTTTGGCCTGCAACTGCAAGAATGTAACGACTCCCTCACTATAACAGGCACACCTAGGGTATTCAAAAATAACTCTCTGTTCTCCACTATTTACCAAACTGCCGGGAGGAACCTGCCTCTGGTCATAAGAAATCGTATACTTCGTCTGGATAGCTCGCTTATTTCGCCACTTTTTGAGGGCGCTATTCCTTTCAACATATTCTATGCTATATTTATTTGAACGTGAATAGGAGGGAAAGTATTTGGTATGAATTCTTCTCAGAAGTAGATTTTTCCATAATTCCTCATCATCTATAATATCTGCAAACTTCTGCGAAATCTGTTTCAACACTAGGAAATCCTGTTCATCTAGATGACTGAAGATATGAACTAATATTTCTGAAGGCAATTGCAACAAGGATTGAACGTCTGACATTATATCGACCTTGGGATATACAACCTCTCCTTTCCTTTCTTACAATTATAAGTATTTTCAAACTTTTCGTCTAATATATCGATGAGTAACGTTTTTTTTTCAAGCTATTTTGAATTCGTATGTGGATGAAATCCTCCTTCCATGGAAAGCCAACTGCACGTGCAAAGAAGTTAACAGGCTAAGATCTATCGAAGGACACACCTACTATCCCAATACTAGTTGGGGGCCCTGAATATTTACTCGGAAAATATATATTGTTTTAGCGGACCGCACTGCTCATGTTGGTTTGATTAGCACCGTGCCTTGAAACAACTGGGGACCAAGAACCCAACATCAGGACGCCGCTAGCCTCCAAATCTTGTATACTTGATGTTCATTACCGGTCACGTGCAAATGATCACGTGCAGGAATAGGTCACCTTAATGGAGGGTTACCCATTAAATATTAAGAAATAGCACTAGGATAACAGTTGCAACTACTTTTTAGGGAAGACTTTTCTGCAGAGCTACTCTCGTTAGCGCTCCTCTTAGCATATATACCTTTGCAAGGTTACTATTTATAAACAAGTCAATCTCTGTACAGCGGATCTTTACCGTTACAAGAATACTGTGGCTTCCAGGGCCTTGTCGATAGGCGGACTGATCACGTGTTGTTTTTGACGTTATTTCTGGATTTGAAAGATTCATTTTTATTCCTTCTCCCCTCTCGAGTAAAGTTTGCCTGTACAGGTTATCCAGCCCCCCATTGACGCTAGCCGTTATGTCGTTATAACACTCTGTGCGCCAAGAAATTGATTACCAAGCTTCTTTTTACGTTTCCGCTTCAACAGCCAGCGCGACAGTACGCATTCACGCTGACGGCCATCGAAGCCTAGCAATATAAGCTAACGACGTATAAAATATACGCATTCTCTTCTTTATCTGAAGGGCTCACCAACTCAATAAATTGTTTCCATCCCTCATGGTATGCTAAACCCCGTATCTTGAATCTTTTCGATGACGCCGCTAGCTTTGCAGATACATGTCAGACACAGAGCGGGTATATAAGTTTATTTATATACATCTCTTTGAACCGAAAACTTCCTCCACCATGTGAGCCATCAAAGGTTATAATAGAACATTTCTTTACTCAACCGCCCGTTTCTAACTGTAGCCCACGCTAATTATAGCATTCGTCAGTGTCATACATACAAAACATATGCCTTCATTATCCCTCACTGGAAAATGAGTCACATAAAAACTACTGCATCAGCACTAGACTCTATATCATCGGGTTCGGAATGCCCAATGCAACAACAAATTCGGCAGTGGCCTATTTGGACTAATGACGGGCTAGCAGAAAAGAACCTCGAGTACTATTGTCAAATACAATAAGAATAATAGCTACGGAAATAACCCTATGGTTAGGTCCGGCACCTCTGTATCGCTGCATAATCAGCTGCACTGCAAGGGGCAAGCCACCAAGATTTGACTTTGCCTTGTGAATCGAACAGGTTCAGTTCAATCACTAATTGCACGCAGTTTTCACAAGCTTGAATCTGATGCTTGCCTACAACGCCTCTGCTTGCACTTTTATTCTGTTTTGTGAAAAGTTTAGATCTCATATGTAACTTTACAAATAACCGTTCGCTCTAAGTCTAGACAAGAAAAAACAGGAACGATAGTATGTGTGCACGTATGGCACGGCACCAAAAATCCAATTAACGGACAAATGAACCATAAAAAGGGGCTAGTTACGGTTCTCTCTGGGATTCCTTTACATAAACCAAGATCCTTATTTCGTCCCCCCTGTATTAACAAAGACATTTTATTTCCCCTTATTTTTATGTCTACTTCCGTTTTTTTGAAGCAAATAGATAAATAAATAAAACAAAGTTTGTTCCTCGAAACATCAAAGCCAAAACCGTAACGCAACACTATTTCCTACTTGGGAACCGATTTATATAATCAGCCCCCATTAACATTCCAGAAAAAGTAACTATTCCCGTCATGCGTTCCATTGTTAATATTCAGACACCCTACATTCACCCCCCTCCGTTCCAGATTTAAATCTCCTACAGAAAACGAGCGGAGCGCGCGCCAGAACAGGGTCCTTTCTCTGAGTAGATGGTCTTTTTTTCTATATTAATACAAACACAATTTAAGTTTCGTATATTTGCTCGCCTAGCCTTATATGTCTCCCAACCACCGCTAGGGAGATCGAAAACCGATCCCCAAACAGGACTCATATCTTCTCTTTTGATACTACGGCGTAGTATTTATTTTCCTCGAGCGCACAGTTAACAAACCCTTCCCTATGTGATATTTAGGATGATGGGCAGGATATCGTCATGATGGAAACTCACACAAACAAAACAGCGGTTTTCCCTGTAAAATCTTGCGTTAAGTCTATACAGAATAATAATAATACTTTTGTCTCTGTGTACTGTACTTGCTTCTGCATTGTTCTTCAAGAAAATCATACAGAATTATTCCATTGTTTTCAATTATCACAGGCACCTTCGAAAAAGGAAAAGAAACAAACACAAAAACAAACGCCTAATGTTGCCATATTCTCAAGATAACTCCGACTGTCAATTTGGAAAATGAGTAATTGTTATTTTTAATCAGCATCAGTTTACCCATCCCCTTGCACGGTAGCCAGACTAAAGGATACACACACAATCATGAAAACGGAGCGAAGAGTGCGCTGCAGAGGGGAGGGGTTGCGAGGGAGGATGATAATGCAGCCAAAAACAAGCCTACAGACAGCGAAAACAAAACACAGCTAACTACAACAAATACACTAAATATTAACGCAGCAGTACGGTACGGTACAGTGCAGTAGAAGACCCGTGGACTATTTTATCATAGGAGACTAGCTGGGAGTAAGAAAATAAATATCGTGGTATGCCAAGAATGGTATGCCTTGCAGAAAGCAGCAAAATTCGAGCAGCAAAACAATGGGACCCATTGTTAACGACTTTGCTCAATTTACATCTTACTTAGATTCTCTTTCCAAAAACAATTGTTTCCATTGTGTTCTTTGGTTTTGCTTGAAAAAATAAAAGATCAGACCATCTATTTTTTTTTTTTTTTTGAAAAACCAAAGAACTAGGGAACTAGGAAATTGGATCTACTCCCTTCCATTTTTCCAGCCTTCTCGAAGTGATAGATCTCGAACTACACTTGTTCTTCAGCCTGTTTAAGGAAATAACAATATTTCCGATGCATTGTTATTCTCTGAGTATGTTTTAGTTCCACTGTACTCAACATATCTGGTTTCTTCAGTTGCCCCCCCACCCCCTTCCCATAACCTCCTGTACATCGCTTCTACAAACAGCTCCTTCACTTGTCCGCTTCGGAGCCGGTAGCACACTAAGCACTTTTGTCCCCGCTTAAGTCATCTCCACACATCCCGGACCAAGCTTCCCTGGTTTTCTTCTCTTTCTGTACGCATCATGCTCGGCTGACTGACCACAAAGTGAACCGAATCTGCAAATCGTGTCACAATTCAGACAACGCGTCCACACACTTTCTGTCATCGCTGCAGCAGTTGACAAAAGAAGGTTATTTCAGATACGAACATAAAAACATACTTGCGTGTACGTGTGTCTCACGATCATACAACTCTCATTATTTTTCTATGTATGCCATTTCCCGCTCTATTTCTAAAACAGGATATTTTCCGAGAACTGTTTCTGGAGGGGAGGCAGCGACACTATATTGAGTTTAATTAAGGTCCTATAGGAATTCTTTTTTTCCTTCCTTCTTTCTTCCCTTCCTTCCCTTCCTTCCCTTCCTTCCCTTCCTTCCCTTCCTTCCCTTCCTTCCTTTCTTTACCAGCCTCACCACTCCTTTTCTCTTTTTTGGCTAACCAGCCTTCCTTCGATATGTTTCATTGTGTCGAGGTTTTAATCGAGGTGCGTTCGGCAGCAGATCGGATACAGTCAGAGGTAGACGTACAGAGGCTTTCTTGCCTATTTTTCCCAGGAACCAACATGCAGTTGCACTGCAGTTCTGGTCTGGGTTTGGCACAGCATTGATTTTTTATATCAACGACTTGACTTCGGAGACAATGGCAAGCGTATATGAGTGCGTAGCGAGGGATGATGGGGATGTGATGATGTGACTTACGGTGCATTGACAATGGCGTAGAACTGGTCCGGTGATTAGTTTTCTTGCATATGCATACATGCCTGCCTGCATACATACATATATATTTACGTATACATAAATATAAATAAACCAATAATCAATATGTATGTGTACCGGATATCTGTACGTTCTTTTTGACGTACATACATGTACATGTATGTTGTGCAGTGTACAGCCATGCGTTATTAAACTCGTAGTTATTGTTTCAAGTAGGCATGTAATTATATGCATATGTTCTATTTTATTATAAGATGTAATGAATTAAGAATAAATCGTAGAACTTTTCGAATTCAGTGGATCAAGGGTAAGCCAGATCTAATTACATTTAGGCTGTTATACAGACAGAGTGAACACACACAAAAGTCTTCACAGAAAAAATTGTTGTATATTTCCTTTCGATTTTTCTATCCTTTATCTTCCCTTATTTTAATTTTTTTTTTTTTTTTGGGGGTCTTCCCTTTCACACTCTTGCGTCCTATTTCAATTTATCCCAGATCATAACGATTGTCTAGGAAGGGTACCTTGGTGATTGTTGTTGGCTTCTATATTACTCTCTCTTTGTGATCACCACCTTTCTCAATTCAATTCTAAAATATATCCGATCATTATATCCTCAAAGCGTTAGACTTTTAATTGTCATTAAATGTCCCCCGAGAGGACGAATTTGTACCACTCAGCAAAGCCACCACTGACTCCAAGAATAACACTTTTGTTTTATCAAAGTTGTTGGAATGCGCATACCAGAATATTTTTATTTTGAGGAGTGAATTATGAACCCGATATCTAGATATCATTCACAACCAAAAGTTGAACTCTCGCCAAAACTTCAACAGCGTCAGGAAGCTACTGCACCGCAGTTATATCCAGCACAGTCCCCAAACCACTCAGTTACCCCAATTCTGCCGCCAATGTTTCATGGCACTATTTCAACTCGGATGCCAAATTACCCTGGTATCTCGAACCCTATACAATTGATGCCTACTCTATCTGCATTACAGACAGAACCTCGCCAGACAACCAGATCGCTTCAATTTTCAAGATCCAACAGTAGTTTCCAAAGACTACGTAACCATGTTGCAGATCTGAAAACTATGCTTGCGGACTCCATGCAGAGGGGTATGAGTGTCGAGGAGCATTTTTATATACGGAACCAACTACTTCAATTAATCCCAATGCTACCTCCTGTACAACTTCCGACAACACAGATACAGCAGACTCAAACAACTTTAACAGTACCCTTGGATACCCAAGGACACCAATACCAACAACAACAGCAACAGCAACCTGTGCAGCCACCTCCCGACGCTCACATCCAGCTGCCCTCCATCCACACTCTAATATCGTCCAATGACCATTCGCCGACCTTCCGGCCTCATGTTGTCCGGTCCGATGACGTGACCGCAGTGAGTGCCGTAAGCACCTTAGCAGGCCCTGAACACCACGAAACAACGACCCTCACAAATTCGAGGCTTTCTAATGAGGGGCTGGTTTCTTATTCTTCACACTCTGCTCCACCACCGCCTTTCTCAGCCGCGCTCTCAGCGACGTCTTCTATGGATACCGACAATACTGCAGTTATCAACACAGGTACAGACGCTATGAAGTCTGGAGTTGATAAACTTCCAACCCCTAATAAGCGGCGCAAATGTGTACGCAACCAATGTCCTGTTTGCGCTAAAGTTTGCCATAGACCTTCTTCTCTGCGTAACCACATGTACATTCATACAGGTAGAAGGCCATTTCTATGCGAATGGCCTGGTTGTGAAAAGAGGTTTAATGTCAAAAGCAATATGGTCCGGCATTATCGTCTACACCAGGTACAGGAAAACAAAGAGAAGAGCAAGAGAGAGGGAGAACAAAGTCTGATCGAGAGAAATAATAGAGCATCAAGGAAGGGGTTGCCGAAGGATGGATAATGGATGTTTCAAACTTCTATTACATGGAAGAAAAAACTGAAAATGAAGATCTGTCCAGAAGAATATAATAATCGTAATAATAATAAAAATAAAAATAATACTTCTACTTCTACTTCTACTTCTACTACTGCTACTACTATCATCGCCACTACTATTACTACTACTAATAATAATAATAATAGTAATAATAATAATAATAATAATAATATTAATAATTGACTGGTATATTGGTCATCATCTAAAGTTATAGAGAATTGCAACAATTGCAAATTATGGTTACATAAGATGATAGTTATTGAACCGCATTTTGCACTTTGAATACGAAAATTCATACCGTGACTCCTTCTGCTCCATTCCTTATCCACGTACGATCTTGGTCAACAAAAACTGCTCATCGCGCTGATTCCTTAACAGCAGTATTTGTAGTCATTGATACTCTAAACGAAATGCGTATTACCCTCAAAAACACACACAATTAATACCAAAGACTAAACATTCGATACCCCCATGTACAAATGTGTACATATTCATCGTGTATATTATCATATCTCTGATTTTAAAGCATTATGCCAGTCAGGCCAGGCATTATATTTCGATCAATATTCTGAGCGGGGTTTCCTAGGATGCAGCTAATCAAAAATTACTCTACGAGAATATGCTGCAATGGACTTATTTGCGAAGTTCTGGTATCTTCCCATATTCCTCCAATTATAGCTACTACAGAAGTACTAATATTTATAAATATATAGGAGGACTTTACAGTGTAACATCTTATAATTCTGGTGTCTTGGCATACCAATAAAAATAATAAATTAATATAATCTTGACATTTTATAAAATTACTCCGTTATTTATTATGCATTGTAGTGTTCCAATGCGCTATATGTGAAACAGGTAAAGAAGTGACACGTCTCCTTGTCTTCATCAGATGGAGTTTGTGCTAATTGATAAGTCGTAGCATTTTTTTGTAAAAACCCCCAGGGAATACAGACTAATTGAATGTATTGGGCCTACACATACCTGTTCTCTATGCTACACGTCCTATATTTAGGAAGTTCTATGTTGGTTATACCTGTAAGAGTAAGACGATTATATGCGCAATCATCATCCCTCCCGGAGAAAACATAGAGAAGTATATCATTGAAGGCACTGATCATGCCATTGGCAAGCATATTAAAGTTTTTTTAAGCTACCAGTACCTCACGTAATCCTTTGACCGACATGATGTGCACATTGCAAATTGTAGTGATTTTATATGTAGCCGCAGCAAACATAGAATTTTATATAGCTAGAGAACAATGTACAACTCCGATCGTAATCCAGTTATTCAGTTGCAGAAACCGCACTCAGCTACGGTCCCGGGGTCTTCGAAACATCATTATATGATTTGAAGGGCATCCGTAGTTACTACAAGGTTCGCAAAAGCTTGAACTGTATCCTATAGGCACCAGTGAGAAATCGGCTTTGGATACATCAGTTTAGGTCCACTTTTCGGTGAATTTACTTAGCTAACCTCGACGCTAAAAGATTAAAACCAACAAGTAAATATGGAAACACTATCTGTAGATTACGGTCACCAAGAACAACCAAGAACCATCCGTGTCACATTAATTATAGTATATTTATAGTATTCGTGAAGAATAGACGAATCACACGGTTGTTGTGCATGATTATTACTAATGGGGCATATTGTCCAACAAGAAATTACGCATGGGCTGCAGTTCCCGTGCTGAATCAAAGTCATCCCGGCTTTCTACAATTCGGAGTTCCATCTTCATCATTGCGGCTGCACAGCCAATCTTACTTACAGTGCTGTCTGGTGAATATGACACAGTGGCCTCCAAAACTCTGTGAACTACATTGAGGACATGGTTAATTTCGTGCGAAAAACTGTCTCGGTTTTTAATTATCATATCGTGAAGCCTACTCAGCAAAATCGCTGAAAATATATCACCAACACCTGTGAAGTATGATTGAATCACTGGTACTTTGTAATATAACGGCTCTCTGCCCTTCATAGAGGCCACACAGTAGATGTGATCTCTGTCGTTAAAAATCGACGATGACACCGACGTTACAACAATCACCGGCACATGTTTCTGAAGATCCATGATCGCTGTCTTCAATTGTTGCATGTTGGTTATTTTGTGCCCACAGAGTACCTCCAGTTCGAATTGATTGGGTGTAAGAACGTCGATCTTCCCGGACTCTATCAAAATTTTATATTCAGGAATAACGTTCTCATCAACATACAACTGTCCCTCATCCCCCATCACCGGATCCAGGAGCCACAAAATACCCGGTTTGGAACCCTTGATCCGTTGGTAATACTTCCCCATCATCTGCACTGAATCCTTATTCGGTTGATACCCCGACAGCAGCGCATCATAAATGCACTCGTCCCCTTCCGCAAACTCTAATATCCCTTTAAAAAATGCTCTCCAAATCACTGCCAGATACCGTACTCCCAAAAACCTTGTCCATTCCATAACCCGTATGATTGGAAAATTGTACAGTATTGATGCAATCTACATCCCAGCCTGCGCATTGCAAGGGGAAAGTCGCTGCTTTATTCCCGACATAACCATGAACAACATGTGATTGAGTTGCTAATACCCTGGGCATCTTCTCAAATTAAACCTTCAAAAAAGACAATGTACTTGGTTTCCTATTTACTACTTTCAGCTCCTAATCCTATGATCATCGCACCATCATTACAAACCTCTACTATATACGCGTTCTGACTAACGACAACGATAATAAACTTTTCATTTTAGTTTATTCTCTGCGCTTTTTTTACTTTTTTCACTTTCTTCAATTGTCACGTGATCGACAATCCATTTCCAGTATCTACACTGTATAACCGTTACAATCACTCCTAATGCCGAACGTATCGCACTTGGGAACATCCTATTATAGCTTTTCTGAGATTCCATTTATCTAAGGTTCCTATGAACTCCGAATGCCACCAACTTTAATTCTCGGAACAATATTGGTTACTTTACAAAGGGTGCCTGTCGCCTTGGAAAAAAGATACGTCGTAATGTGTGTCGCTGTGTAGCCAACGAAAACGACGTCATTATGATTAGTGCCATCTGCAACACATTGTGAAATGTATAGCGAGGAAATATCGCAGGAAACTAAGTATGCGTGTGTATATGCACATCAAATTTGCATCATTATTCTATTTCCAGATTGACTGTGATTGGGATGAAGAATATATAGCAGTGACGCTAGCACTGGTCAATTCAATTGCTCGAGAAACAGGCTAGATTTACTGTACGGCAAAAATTTCTCCGAAAGCTGCGCTACAGAAGAAGTTAAATAAACCCCGATTGAGGGCTTATAACCTATTGCACGTATTTTCTGCTGTATTATCTATACTACTTGGAAAGGAACAACCGGTATGTATTGAAAGGAGGAAATTTTCCTGAATTATATAGACCCGATGCACTGCTAAAGTTTGCGCCTTCTTGCAAGACTCAGGCGTACGAAATACGTCACCGACACAGTCATAGAGCCTGACGTTTTCCTCGCCTTGCTCCTTCCTTCGGCGTATTATATGATTCTTCAGTGTTCATAGGGAATGGCTATCGGGCTACTTGAATTGTGTTCACGTGCCACACACCAATTTTGGCAAGTCTATGATGTTGGGCAGAATCTCAGAGACGTATACTAATGTTTCCAAGCGTCGTGGCGCAGCGGAAGCGCGCAGGGCTCATAACCCTGATGTCCCTGGATCGAAACCAGGCGACGCTACTTTTTTTTCTGATCATCTCAGACAGTTTCATTGTTGTACCTGTCGAATAAAGTGTTAGAACAAAAAGTGTTCCGATCAACATTCACAACTCCTGCCATCCTATTGGTGGCGGACTAGTTTTCATATAATACCGACTATCTTTTTGTATCAATCACCTGCGTATGGTAGGCGAGTAGTCTTCTCACGACCTTATATAACGTAATTCAGTGCACTTTCTCGCGTACCGAAAGATCAGGCAGACATCATCATCCGCATTTTAATGTGATATATAACTAATGCTGATGCAAATATGAGCTGAAAGCGGAATCGTCTAACAGTAAATCAAGATATAGTATTAATGAGTTCTGAAGTACACATGTTTATCAATGAACAATTGATTTCACACTCTAATCTGATTACAATTGCAGATATATCTGATAAGTTCAAGTTGGATGCGTACTCTGCTAAAAAAGAGATGTTTCATTACTACACGTCTACCAAAAATATGGATGTCAAGTGTCTCATAGTGTGTGAGTATTCAGGTGGTATGGTGAAAGTGGTGGGGAACTTGGACCATGTGCAGAAAGAAGGGCTGACGGATGTGTTCATTTATGGGTTTAATCCTTCCGATAAAGTCTCGTTTGCGAACAGTGTGAGGGCAAACCCCACCTTATTAAACCCGTATACTCTTGTTGTGACTGAAGATGACGTTGTTTCAGCTGATACAAACAAGGTGGCTCGTTCACAGACCATAGAGACGAGGAATGGGGGCCAGACGAGGCCTAGTGTGCGTGAGAACAAGACATACCCGCAGACTACAGTTGATTCGGGTGTAGATACAGCGGCTGTCAAGCAGTATGGGAAGAAGCAGCGTGAGAATACAGAGAAGTTCAGTAATGTGCTGAAGTCTACCAGTATTCTTGCTAAAATGCGGGAAGACCGGGAAAGAAAGGAAAGGAAAAGGCAAGAAGAGTTGCGTAAGCGCAAGGAGAGGAGTACGGTTGTTCCTGCCGAAAAGCAGCAGCAGTTGGAGAAGCTCTCAAAGTTGTTTGATAGCGACAGCGATTATGACATGGAGAATAAAGATGAGGGGAGCAGCGGTGGTGCCGCTGCGTGTGAGCTTAGTGATCCTACTGCTGCTGCTGCCAGTCCGGTAAGACCAACCCCCCCACAAATTGATACTAGTAATAAGACCGTGGATCTAGAGGAGCTGCTCGAGACAACTGCCGATGACAGCATTGTGATCTCTTCCCAGAAACCTGACAGCGAAATGTCAGGATCACGATCCTATCCTGTAGAGCAGCCTGCTCCACAGCCTGCTCCACAGCCAGAGCCTCAGCAAGAAACATATATAGATGATGATGGCTATATAGTCACCAAGAGAGCTCAAAAAACGACACCTGTCACTAATGGAGATGTACATACAACGTCGTCTGCTGTCAAGAGATCTGTAATGTCTGAGACCCAACCCTCCAAATCTAGGTCCATAGCTGGCCCAAAAAAGAAAGTACAGGCCTCGCTGATGACCTTCTTTAAAAAGAAGTGAAACCATCCTATTAAGTAAAAAAGTACACCGCTCCCGATTCTTGGGAGTCTAACCAATAACTACTTAAACATTTATTCAGTTCTACATATAATATTATTCAGACGCTGGAGAACATTGTGGTTACCCGGATAATCCGTGTACAGAGATTTTTTAAATTTCTCACCGCCCGAAAATAACGAGCGCAACTCCTAAAGGGGGCTTTTATGAGCTACCAAGACTTTAAGAACGAGATATATATCAGTCAACGACTGGATAAGTGACGAATAACTAAGAGCCCATTAATAGAATAGATATGAGTGAATTGTGCCCTGTTTATGCTCCCTTTTTTGGTGCTATCGGTTGTGCAGCAGCTATTATTTTCACATCTTTTGGTGCTGCTTATGGTACAGCTAAGTCTGGTGTTGGTGTGTGTGCAACAGGTGTTTTAAGACCAGATTTGTTATTTAAGAATATTGTGCCAGTTATTATGGCGGGTATTATTGCTATATATGGTTTGGTTGTTTCTGTTTTGGTATGCTACTCTTTGGGTCAAAGACAGTCCTTGTATACCGGCTTTATTCAGTTGGGCGCAGGTTTGTCGGTTGGCTTAAGTGGTCTAGCTGCTGGCTTTGCGATTGGTATTGTTGGAGATGCAGGTGTTAGGGGCACGGCGCAACAACCAAGATTGTTTGTGGGTATGATTTTAATCTTGATTTTTGCTGAAGTGTTGGGTCTATACGGTTTCATTGTGGCTTTGTTGTTAAACTCCAGAGCTACGCAAGATGTTTCTTGTTAAGCAAAATTATTACAGAGAAAATAGTCATATTTCCCTACAAAATAAAAATCCCAATACAGAGTCATTCTCTTGTATTCATGTGCGATGTATTTCGTAATATTGAGATATCATATCACTTGTATTTAAAGGAATAGAGCATATCACCAACCTTTTAGGAAGTTCAAAATAGCTAACAACTACGTAATATCTTGGACCCTATCATGAAAATACAGGAATACAGAATAAAGTTATCTTTTTCTTGTGCTGGTCAAGGGATCATCTAAATAATATACATACCGAAATGTCTGGTAGATTAAGTAAGGCAATTACATGAATTCTTGGCACAACTTGAAATTCAATTTGGTCCTGATTAGCTGGATTAATGATGCCATTTCGTGGGGCAATGTATCGTCTTTAATTAGTAATTGGTTGTATAGTGCTCTCGTAGTTTCGTTGGAGTTGTCAAACTTTTCAAGTGATTTAATAATGCGCAAAATATCACGTTCCTTGATAAGTTTAGAATCATCTTGCAAAAATTTTGGATAGATGAAACGCCCAAGAAGAAGAATGAGATATTGAGGAGGCAAGTAGGGAAATTCGATCAAAGAAAGCAATAATTCCAAAGCTTCTTCCCATTGGTTGTTGTTAGCAGATTGGTAAAACTCAAACAATACTGCATACGGTGATAAAGTTTGCTTCATGACCGTTGTGACCATGGCATCTATTAACTCTTTAGGAATTTCGGACTGATTTCCATTCACAATTATTGCACTAACAATTTCGTCTTCTAATGGAGACCCCTGAAGTACCGAGGCTTCAAAGATCATCCATGAATAATGCTTCACCCATTCGAATTCGCCTGCCTTACTGAAATTGGACATCGCTTCAATAACGTTATTCAGGTATAGAGCATCCTGACCCAGTATCCTGTAAACAGTCCTTGCAACATGAGGCAGTTTCCATTTTGCACATATTGTCAACATCCATTCGATATCATCGTTAGTCTTAAACGGATAATGGGGTAGCAACTCTGCAATAATCATTCTTTTCACTGTATCACTATAATTTGGAGTCAAGGATAATATACCAACTGCAATTGGCCATAGATCTTTGTCCTCGTACGTTACTATGCTTAGTGCGAATTGATTCAATAAATAGCTAGACATGGTACTTCTTACTCCAAGAAATTCTTCTTGATCATTAAAATAATCCAAACCGCCATCTTCCATCAGATCATTCTCTAATAACCCTTTAGCTTCGCAAATTGATGCGGTAAATGCCGCGGTACAGCTATCCAGGGAGTCCAGAACTGGTAGAATAGAATAAATTTTGCCCATTATTATGTCCACGCATGCTTGTTCCCAAGTACTAGTGATATCAAGAGGATATTCTTGAAGGGCGATTTGCAAATATTCTTCTGATAACTGCAAAGCTGGGATATAGTAGAGCATCAAACCACAGTAACATTCGTACCATGTTTTGGAATAATATAAGATTTTTGACTTGTTGCCGGACATAATCAATAAAACATCCTCCAGCGATGACTTCAACTCTGGCTCAATATTCAATGTACTTTGATTCCAGTGAGCATATAATTGCAAAACCAAATCTTTCCATTCCCTAAATACCGTTTCAGATTCATAAGGGTAACTTTGTAACAAATTAGTAACATCTAGCAACATCGTATGGGTGACTGAACATCTACTTTTCATATAATCCAAAAGCCCAGACCTTTCTAGTACGGCTACAGACTGCTCAAACAAGCCTCGTAATATTAACTGGCATAATAAGCTCCAGGTATAAGGATTCTTGTGTACGGGCGTTGAAATTGAATTATCAAGAACTCTAGCAATAACTGCTTCACTCGGTTCTCCATCAGATCTATTCACCCAATTAATTAAAGAGTTAATGAATTTGGCCCTTGATTCGGGCTCCTCCGAGTCCAGCGTAAACTGGACTGTCTTTAAGCAGCTTAAGATACATAAGCATTCTTCCAGATCAACAAATCTTTGATGTTTGTTTGAGAACTTTAAAGATTCAATAAAGAACTCCAGTTCAGAAACAACAGCTTCAAATGCCAGATTCACTGTTTGATTGTGTTCCAGTGTCGAAGAATGCTTAATCAGACCAATCGTAGGAATATTGAATTGTTTATCAGGCCCTAAGCTCTTGTATATTTCAAAGAGTTTAGAGACGTACTGGGAAAATTCTACTGAATTATCAATATATGGAATGGCAACGGGGAATAATGCTGTAGAAGCTGCACTTTTATTAAAGGCAAAACTTCTCGAAAACACTGGCCCAAATTTAAAATGAAGGTTCTTATCATCTGGCTGTTTTGATAAAGTTGGAAATGAGACCATAGGAACATTGCATACAGGATCAACATCAAATTGTAGATCCTGTTTTCCAGAGTCACTGCTTTCTGTAGTTGCAAATTCTAGGCCATCTACATCCATTAACATATCTTCGGTTGGTTTTAAAGTCATTGATACTGCATTAGCTTTCTATAGGGTTCATGACCTATTCTGTATTGATGATTATACTGGAAGATGCTGCTGATTTTTTGCAGAAACTAAAACTCTTACGAATCCAAATTTACACGTGATCTAAAGAAACACCCTACAATACAATTGTAAACCAGCTTGAAGTCAAATAGAAGTCGATAAATCTAGAGGTGATCAAAGGGTCGCTATACTCCCTGAGTTAATTACTTTAAGCCATGTCAGGTCGCTGTCGTCGTCAGATCGTCAGAAGCGATGCTGGATTTTCCATGGAAAATTTTAGCGTGAGAATGCGATGAGATGATGAACCGCACGTATAAGTTCTTTATATAGCTGAATCAGAGGTGATATATCTGTGTTCAGGTGGGGTCAAATATTTTATCTGGTGTATATATATGTATCAAAGTTCCCAATTGTTGCTAGAAAATTTAAGATGCTAATCAGTACTTCTGCAGAAGCAATTACAAAGCACCTACGATCAAAAACGATATCCACTGGAGAGGTTTACGAAATTGCTCAACGAATTCAAACAGGAAAATATGAATTCTACTTTCCTAATAGTCACATATTTATATTAGAGTTGATAATTGACAGGTGGAATGCTTCAAAGGATGAAAATTTTAAAAAAGACTGGAAAATATGGTCTTTGTTCATCTCAATGTGTAATAAAGTTCAAAATCCTGAGCATAAGAAGAAGTTACTAAAGAATCTGAAGTTTGTAAACTTTTACTTAGAGAGCTTAGAACTACTGGAAGAGGAACAATATGAGTTATTTCCTAAGCCGATTTTTGAACTTTTAAAGATCATGAATAGTGCTTTAACTATTCAAAGTACTTCGGAAAATGCCATGAAAATGATGGGCGGCACTTTAAATCTTCTTTTAAAGAGCAATGATGAGGACATTGATTTGCAAGGTTCTCTACTTTCCGAGTTAACAGCATTGATTGGTGTACAAAATTTGAGGGATAGTAGTTCCAAGATGACTGCTGCATATGTTAACAACTTGTTATTTCCATCGTTGAGGTACATGCACAGATTCACCTATCCATTAGAACACCACAACATCGACTTTCTATCGAACATCATGGGCAATTTTCTCTTCAATGACATATCGAATGCAGTGAAACATCTTGAGAAGGTTATAAATAACGATATGCTTTATACGGAAACGATGGAAGTTTTATTTAGTTGCGCTATCCAACATTTGTCAAGTTCTGATATTGAAGGTCTTGAGCAGATTTTTAAGTTGCTTGTAAAAGTTGATCCCAAGGCTTCCTCTGATTTATTAAAGTATCTTGCGTCGTCAAATAGAACATTATCACAGAAGTTTTTAGAGGGTCTGTTCGAAGATGGCTTCTTGGAAAGAAATTGGTTTTTGATGTGCAGTGTTCTGAATTTAGACATTGAAATTGGTATAATCAATACGGACCGTTTGATAGTCGCTATATGTTCAAGTGAACCAAATCAAATCATTTTAGATACCTGGTCCAAATTGGTGGCATGTCATGTCAACGCTAGGGAATTTTCAAAATTCTTAGATAAATGGAAACAATTATGTGCTAACCGTGAAAACATAATTTTACTCAACAATGACCAATTTTCCAAAGTAATCAGTGACCATGTACCATCTTTATCGGTAAGTCAGCTGACAGAAATCTTAGATGAACTTGTTAACGAAATAATTAGAGATAAGTCCTGCCATATAGTGAAATGTATGACAGTGGTGGTGCTAGGTTTAAAAAGGCTATCCTATACCATTTTACAAGAATTGAGGCTCACATTGGAAAAAATATTTGAGATTAGCGACATCCAAATCTCTGAATTTTGGAATTTGAGGTACGATATACTAGAAATCTATGACGATATTACTTCTGAGGAACTTCTCTCTGAATATGATGTCACTAAATTGTTAAAAAGGACTGAATCACCTCCAATTACTTTCTATTTTAATTTGTTTAAATTGCGCGAGCTTAAAGAGTTTGATATGAGCTATGCCGTTAACAGGTTCATGCAACAGATTAACAAATTGGAGGAATTAAAACCTATCTTATTTGAATCGTTTGCTAGATGGAGTACAATTATTGATCTCACATTTGATAAATCAAGTATCGAGGCATTGGTAAAATTATCTCTGAAGCAGGAAAACATTGATATATACGATACTATCTTTCTTTGTGATGATATATTTGAAGAACAAAATATCACCTATAATCTGACACGCGAACTTTCAGAAAATATTGTTGAAGAAAAGTGCTTGAAATTACTGCTAAAAGTCCCTGTGCAATGCATTAACAAGAATATTAGAGTTGCTACTATAAACAATATTGTACAGAAGGATATCTTAACAGAATGTGATCTCGACTTGATCTGCCATTTGCTATCGAATCCAACCTTTAAATCTAATTTAGAAACAGATTTTGATCAGCTTCTAAGAGTGGCTTCTTCTGATAGCAAACAACATAACTTAAACCACCGTGTTTTTGAAACCGTATGGTCAAACCATGTCAATAATATGAATGCAGAAGAATGTAAATGTTATGTTCTTAACGGTATAAATAACTTAATGGAAAGAATGTTGCATTCTTTTGATTTTGTTACTTACCGGGTAGCTTTTTATGCCATTAGATCTAGTTCGAAATCTATTCCAGAATTTGCATCTTTAAGAGATCTTTATATTTCTGGGGTTATAGATCATTTGAAGAAAAGTAAGGTAGATGGGGAACACAGACAGATATCATGGATTTTACAGTCTTTGTACTTGCTTTTTAGCTCTAATAGTGAGTTAATAAAACAGCAAGATTTAATCAATCTAGAGACTCACCTTTCGAAATATATTAAAATGACAAATGATGTTGAACTTCTGGAGAGTTTTTTCCTGTTTTGTTCATGTTATTACGATAATTTACTCTTCTTACTAACTCACTATGTGGTTTTAAGAAGTATGGCTATCGAGAAGGCCAATTTAATAAAGGGGATCCATTTCGCGATTCAAAAGACTATAAGCCATGATGTAAAGGTATTCAACTCTACATTTTTGACCATTTTAGCTTCATTTCCTCAATTTGATAATAACCTAACGAATGGTGTTCTTGAACTTTACGAATCATTTATTAATACTTTGTCAAAATCTAATGTCTATGGTGTGAAGTTATTTCGAAAATCCGTTTCAGCATTTTACACCTATTGTGAGAACTTTATAGGTGATAATCCCGATACGATTCTAAACATTTTGAACACCTACAAGAAATTACTAGGAACGAATCCATGGCTATTTTCTCAATACACCATTGAACTGTTGTTTCCCATGTGTTCCAAGCTGAATTTTGCATTGTCTTCAAGATGCCGTCGTTTTGATGCTATATTTATAGCAACAACACAATTATTGTCATCAATATTATTATTCCACCGTTATAAGCTTTCAAATCGTCATCATGTTGTTAACAGCACTTTATGTTCATTACTAGAGGTCATATCTAATAGTAAGAAATACGAATTGTCATATAGATCAGCCAAATATTTGTCAAGATTAATTACCAATTTCTGCGAACCTTCTAATATTTCTAGCAGCAATACCAGGGGCACGCTAAATTCTAAAATTGCGGTTGTTAAGAGATCATTAAGAAAATATTTGCCGGTCTTACTTCTAAAATACATTCATATATCGATTACCAATCCGTTTGAAGCTAATATCCGTAAAGAATTAATTATGTCTGTCTATGCCATATTTGACGTTTTGTCCCAAGAAGAACTTGTAATTGTCAATTCCAATTTGGACAACGCAGGTAGAACATATTTTAAATCTTTGTATTCAGAATACAAGCGGGTCGGTAAATGGCATGAGGATTGAGGATGGATGAATTTTAGTCTTTCGGTCTATTGGTTGTAAAATAAAAATATGTATCAAACCTGGTAGAAAATCAAACATTATTTAACAATTTTAAATATTACAACTAGAGCATATTTTTCATTTTATGGTTTGCAGCTGTAATAATAGACCATAATCCTTCCTCCAATGATTCATCAAATGTGTACAATGGACCCATTATTTCCCTTCTCTTTGTTCTTTGAAATCTTAGAAAGTCCTTTTGTGTGATTATTCCCATTAGAAAGCCAGCCTCTTCAACTATTACTAGTTTACAACCAAGCTTTTGAAACATGCGAGAAAGAAGGGATAGTGAAAGTGATCTATGAACATGGAATGGGGTGTAATTAACCAAATCTTTAAAATGTATAAAATTATCTTCATCAGCCGTTGAATTCTCTTTGTTAAAATTAATTATGGTGTTTCGTGCTCTGTCATCACTAGTGACCATACCTAAATAAGACTGAATGTTACGCAAAGAAACGTAGCCGACACAACGCTTTTCAAGTTCATTTGTGTCTTCAACTTTGATGATAGGAAAGCCCCTATAAGAACTCCCTACTGTCTCCAAAAGTGATTCTAACTCTAATAGATGCATAGTTTCCTTTATGGTTATCAAGTTGGTGGTCATGATATCTTCAGCGCAATAATCGTCTAAAAAGTCATTGTTCTCTTGAGGATACTCCAAGTACGGAAAACCATTAATCGTAATCATCTTCTCAGCAATACCACCCTCTGAACCGAAGGAGTTGAAGACGATCCTTGTAACTGCAACCACAACCATTGTTGGAATAATATAAATAAATGCACCAGTCAATTCAAACATTATCACAACAACCGTTAAAGTCATATTCGTAATCCCGCTTAAAGCAGCTGCAGCGCCTAAGAATGCGTAAGTGCCTGTAGTAATTACATTTGGTCCAGTGATAAATCTCTCCACCAATAAACTGACAGAACGGCCAAAAGTAGCACCAACAGCCATTGATGGTACGAAGATGCCTGCAGGAACCTGGCAACCATACGACACAACAACACCAAGAGCTCTCAAAAGAGTTGCAAAAATCAAAGAGAAGTACATTCCAAAAAAACTTAATAAAGTTGATTTTTCATCAATTACGCATAGTCTATGATTCCATTGAGAGTTATTGGAATCTTTAACACATTCATGAAATAAAATTTCCATGCTTTCCGTCATATCAAGCTTTAGAAACTCGTTGAAATATGACAAGATGGAGGTGACCGAAGCTAATAAAAATACCTCCTGTAAAGGCCATTTCCATAAATACTTTCTTCTGAATTGTACAAACCTGATATTCCACTTACTGATATAATTGCCATATAATCCCCCAAATATACCCAATAGAACGAATATGGGTATTTCTTGAACATGCCAATCATTGTCGTATTTTACCTCGAATAGTACAATTTTTCCATTCCTAAAAGGATTTATGTATTGTAACATGGAAACTGCACACAATGCAACATAATAAGACTTCCAAAGAGTAGACAGATTAAACTGAGCAGAACTGGATATTTCCTCTAAACCAAACAATACTCCACCAATGGGAGCACCAAAAGCTACTGCCACACCAGCAGCACTTGACGCAATCAAGTATTCAGACTGTTCGGGAAACTTTAATGTATTTCCTAGAAGTAGCTTAACTATAATATAGCCGCAACATGTGGCATAGTGCACCGAAGGGCCCTCTTTCCCCACACTAAGACCTGAAGAAATAGCCAAAGGTAGAGCTATAGATTTGACTGCCAAAGTAGTTAGACTGAAAAATTTCTCCTTATAACCAAACCCTGAAACATGCACCTTAATTTCAGAAATCCCCGACCCTGTTGCCATCGGCGCAAGGTATCTCACAGAAAGGGCACTCAGCATCGCAAACCCGCAGGACAAGATAATAAATACAACATATGCCCACACTGGATTAGACCAAGGTGCCCAAATATTCTCATTGACACATTTTACATCGTCTAATACAAATAACTTCCCTGTATGTTCATCTCTATCTGTACAGCAAAAAGACTTGTTCAATAACCAATTCCGCGTACACACCCCAGACTTCAAATTAACCAATGTTTCTGTGAAGATTTGTATGAATCCGGCAATACACCCAACCAGCAACCCAATCAACGTCAAAACGATCACCACTTTCCCTCTCCTCCATATCAGGTTTTTGTAACTACTCCACCGCCCTTCATAATATGTCTCACCAACCACAATCCTCCCCTCATGACACTTCTCCTCCTCAACCCAATCAATTGTTTTAAATTCATCGAACTTTTTAACTTCAGGAATCACTGCATTACCCTCTCCCGAATCTACCTCTTGAAAAAACATAGTTTCTATCCTCTTCTGCTTATAACAGTATATTTCTATGTTAAGTTAGCTGACTTTATTTTATTTCATCATATGATTAGCACATTTCCAAACATACCTGACTTCCATTAAAACTACTTAAATCCGGAATTTCGTTCCAAGAACCCCAGTAACAAACCCTATAATTTACTAAAACTAAATAAATTACACATTAAAATAAATAAACATCGACAAATGTGCTCAACACTCGGTCTAAAACACTTTACTCATCATCTTAGCCAGCCTATCTAGCTGGTTCTGCTAATTCTATTTGTGCCGACCGTTACCAACTTTCCACGGTTACAATTTCGTACCTTGTGATTCTTGTTTTTCAAATTTCAAATTTCACGTTTCTTTTTGAAAAAATTTTCGAGCGATGTTCCTCAAGCTCATCGCATCATCATATATCTTGAGTATTAAAAAGTAGTAGTTCTTTTTAGTAGGTAAACTGTTTCTTAGCGTTGGTGTTTTGAAGTCAAATCGGCCATTCAAGCGAGCTATTAAAACCTGTTTGCAAGGAACTTGAAGAATACCATACTTAAACATGTCATCTAAACCTAATCCTAAAGCGTTCCCATTAGCAGATGATACTTTGACACAACAAATTTTGGATGTTGTGCAGCAAGCGTCTAATATGAGACAGTTGAAGAAGGGCGCTAATGAGGCCACCAAGACTTTGAACCGTGGTATTTCTGAGTTTATTATTATGGCGGCTGACTGTGAACCTATTGAGATTTTGTTGCATTTGCCATTATTGTGTGAGGATAAGAATGTTCCATATGTATTTGTGCCTTCTAGAGTTGCTTTGGGTAGAGCTTGTGGGGTTTCCAGACCAGTGATTGCTGCTTCAATTACGACGAACGATGCTTCTCCAATGAAGAACCAAATCTATGGTGTCAAAGACAAAATCGAGACTTTGTTGATTTAAAAAGGGTATTTTCTATCTGTTTAATTTTTGTCGCTATAGATCGAAACGTTTTGTGTGTATATACGTATTTTTATCAATAATATAAGTGCTGAGGCATACATTTCTAGTATTGTGAGGTTACATCATGTAAATGGAGGTTGATTAATTGCCTAGAGGTATCGTAGTGGGTAGGAGGCTCAGCCACAGGTGGAGAGACGAGGAGGTTGGGTGTGGTACGTCTATTAGGTTGGTGAATAGAATTGAATAGAAACCTCTTATCATAGGGTGTTTCAACATAGGTGGACAGATCGGAATCAGAGTAGGATTCGAGACAGTGAATGTCTACACATGAACCACCTACTTTGGATTTGCCATAGGATAAAATATGCACTATGTTGTCGGATGTAAGAACTGCAAATAATGGTATAGGACTGTCCAGATTATGCAATGGGTTTTGTGGTATTGGCGAAATAGCCATGATTTCATTGCTGAGTGTAAAAGAACAGAAATTCTTCCCATATAACACACTGAAAGGAGAAAATTGGTACAGGTAGAGGCATCCCTTCGCATCGCTTATCATAATGAATGTAATTGACGTATCCAAAAACAACGACTGAGTATCCAAACACCTAGGAACGTCTAGATCAGTGACTGCGGCAGCATTGAAATTATATGTGGCACTTGATCGAATGGAACATGACGCATATCGGGATATCAAATAATGTGTCACACGCGGATAGCCAGCTGCCACATCAGAGGGTGTTAAAGAGAAATAACCAGTGGGAGATGAAGTTAGGTTATAAGCTTCAATACCCTTGAAAGCGTCAAAAAGAATGATCATGCTATCATGGAGTGCCCCAGCCATTACAAGTTCGCTTCTTATTTCAGTAATAGCCAATTTACCTTTTTCGAATTGCCATCTATTTTTGTTTTCAGATATTGAACAAACCAGTAGTTTCTCACCAGCTATTATGATAACCGACCCACAGGGTTCAATAGTAGTAACAAGCCAGTTTAATTGTATACGATTTTGTACCGAAAAATATCCATCATCGATGGAAAATAAATAAATTGTGTGTCCTCCTCCCTCTCTTACGGTTCCTACAATAAATTTGACTGATTTTTCGTGCTCAAACACAGTTTTTGAAGGTAAACGTAAAAGATGTGTAATTATCTCACCTTCGGAAAACGAATAATCGCTGGTATTTTGAGACTTCAAGTAATCAAAAAGAATAAGCTTTTCATTGATGTTGGATTCATTTAGCTTTCTGCCTACTATTACAGCACACGTCTTCTCTTTAAGTGTAAGTAGTCTAGTGAAAACCAAACCGCTTTCCAGATATTCCTTATGAATATGTTCAGTTGAAACTATCAGCTTTCGTAATATTGAATCAATTCCCAGTATATAAAGGATTTCTTCGTTAAACACAATTATCTTTTTTGTTTCGCACGGTAAATTTGTCTTTAATAAAATCCCAGCATCGTACTTATATATATGTTGAAAATCATAAAACAACAGTAAAGAGCCATCTAAGTTATCACAGAATCTTAATGGATACCCTGCATTAATCATAACGTTGCCGCTTATATAGCCCTGTTTAGTTGATCGTAAAAAAGTGTGCAAATTGTTGTTAGAGAGGACAAATATGCCCTCTTGATTCATATGCATAGAGGTGGTAGTAACTGGTAACTCCCCAATTGTGTAACTTTCTTTCAATTCATAGAAATCACATTTACGATCACACCTCTCAAATTTATATTCCTTCAATATGTTATCATTTAACACTGCAATTCTTAATATATGTTCAGTTTCATATGAAGCAATTAAAACATTACTAGCCATGTTGCAGCTTTCATCGAACTTTAAAATATAATTATCAAAGTCGCCCTCTTTATAACCGCAGATAATACCATCACCCTTTAGGACAATATATTTATTAGCAGTACCCAAACGATTTATGACAGTTGCATGAGACACATAACTAGGTATGAAATGTAAAGTTCCAGTGCGTGTAATAAAACTTTCACAGGTCTTTTTTGATGAAAAACCTTCCATTTTTACGACCTCATTGTTTTCTATGAAAATTCCCTTCAGAGAATACCAAATGTTTGATGCATCGAGCAGTTGCAAAGAAGACTTTATTTGCTTCTTTACAGTAAAAACCTCTAGGTCTGTATGTATTAAGCCAATTGGATTATCATGCATTAGAGAACCACATGAAATTGTCTCAGCACTTATTTTATTAGAAACAAGTAAAGTTGGAGGGCTTATAACTTGGGAATCGTAAATGACTTTGTGAATAGATTGGTATTCGATTCTTTTCTTCTCTTTAGATTGCAAATCTACTAGTACCAATTCTGAATCCATTAAAAGAATATATCTCTCTGAATCCAAATGCCATGAATCATGAATGCCTATACTACATGAAGGTGGTAAATTAACTTTTACCCAATGTAATTTACGCATCTCCCCTAGATTTAATTCGGATTTATAAATGTAGCCATCCTGTGAGCAAATATGTAATACTAGTGCACTGAAACGCTGAGAAATGTAAATTTTAGAACGCTTGGAAACACAATCTTTAATAAAAGATGGTATTCCAAACTTATGTGTTTCCATCGTTTCGCAATCCCAAAAGTAAGCGTAGTTGTAAGTGATAACCAAAAGCCACTTGGAATCATTTAAATTATGCGGTGTCAATGGCAGGTAGCCATTGCTATGGTCAAGCTGATACACTTCTCGAGTATGTTGCATTCGTGGGTCCTCATATTCAAATTTTTGAATATAATAAAGCATGCTATAGGAACACCTAAGTAGGGCAAATGAGCCACATTTATTGGAAGTAAAATCAATCAATTGGTCATTAAATTGAAATAATATTTGAGGCCCTGTTGTAATGGGTAATGGACCAAATAGTCTTGTGCTATGCTGTGAGTCAAAAAGCAAATTTTCTGAGTTTTTGAATAGTCTAATGCCTTTCGAATATTCAGAACTATGAAGTACTTCACAGACAGAAATATTTTCCTTGGAATAAGCTGTGAGAGTTTCTCCTTGAAGCACATAAAGTTTATCTGAAAAAGAGATCTTTTGGATTCTTGCTAAGTTATTAGCAATCCATTCCAGTTTCAATTTCGTATCATCATTCACCAATAAACCCACTGATCTTTCGAATACAATGATAAAGCAGTCATCTCCACAACGAGAAGTAACTGGATATATATATAATAAACGTCCATTGTTGCTCTCTGTTGAAAGTTTATGTAATGAATAGTTTAAACTCTGATATTCATTAGATTTTAATTTCATTTAAGAGAATAGGAGGACTGACTTAGTTATTTAGTTTATTATATGTTAAAGTGATAAATTAACATTTAATAGTAAAAATTTGTACCGAGTAATTTTAGAAAACATAAAATTCTGTCGATTCAAATGAATGAAAACCATTCCTTCATTCCAATATATTAATGAAAATAACAAGCTAATGTGTTATATAAGTCAACATAAATACTCAAATATCTAAAATATTAGAACCAATTTCAATATTTAGATCACCATCATGATCTAAAACAATTCCATGTATACAATTATCCGTCACATTTAAATGGGGCTTCGATGACTCGCTTAAAAGGTAACAACCACCGCCAACAGTATTAATAAAACACAATGGTAATATCTTGTACTTGAGCAGGTCATTAATCTTCCTAAAATCCGTCGATAAATAGTCTAATGGGACGATCTTTGTAACTCGATTGAAGAACTCAATTTGGGAAGCTCGCGTTTCATAGTTATCTTTGTAAATTGCAGTTACCAGATTTTCTGGATCGCTAACCAACAATAGTGGATTTAAATTTTTGGGATTCTTTAAGATAGCGCTTGCAACGATTGCATTTAACTCGTACATATTCTCGAATAGAAGATCCATATCACGTATATTGGTATGTTTTAAGATTAGCCGGTGAACGTTACATATGTCACTAGCATGTTTTTTTGATGGCTGTTGAAGAAGCTCGAACTGGTTAAATCCTTTAAAAGCACTTTGGATTATAACGCTTTCAATAGTTCTGCCAGATTTCCGCTTCTTCCCATTATATTTATTTTCCAAGTGTGATTCTAAAATAAACGAGTTTCTAGGAACTCCTCCCAACTCAACTCTGTTAGATACTTCCAAAACATTAAAACGGTTATCCTTTATAGAGAAATTCAACTCGAAAGCTTGAAGGTACTCGCCAACCGCAAAAAAGATCCCACTGTGGTATGGAAGTAAATGTGAAACGGAAAATTCTGTGTTGAACTTCATGTGCAATTCTAGGAGACCATTAGAATCGTCAACAGAGAAAAGAAAAATGTTATCACCTTCTTCCTCTGCGATTTCATAATTAACAGAAACAAGAACACACTTGGCAAATGTCAACCTTTTTGCATATGAGATTCCATCGGAAATATTGTCAATGACGGGGGCCATCTGAACCCTAGTTGAAATAATATCTGTCGCTATCAGATTAGAATTTTCCTTCGGAAATTGATATGATGAGACAAATTTGTCTACAAAAGTATTGAACACAAATACTTGGGATTGAAGTTCTAATCTGGACCTAACTTTGTCAAAGCATTCCGTTATGCCTATTCCAATTACAAACGTTGGATTATGCTCTAAGGCAACAAACTTCGTAATAAGGAAAGGTGAAGATATTGTATTTTTAGTTGATTTCAAGTTCCAGCTGCATATTCCAGGACATTGCACCCGATAAAAACCGCCAGAAGCACAACTAACAAGAAACCAATCTTGGTGCTCATGCTTAATAACTCGAGGGTTGTATGGAAACTTAATATAACCAGCAACTAAATCCGAGACTGAGAGTAATATTACAATGTTATCTTGATAAAGAAGGAGCCTATTAGAATTTGGTATGTCACAGATACGAAGACCTCTAGTATGAGCTTGAAAATGAGCTAAGATTTTATCAGGTACTATAGAGATTTGGACCCATCCCAAAACATCACATAAAATCTGGAAAGTTTCATTTCTAAATCTTTTCAAAATGAAACTGAAAGGCAGATCTAAGTTTTCAATTTTATATTTTCTAACATTTTTCCTGTTAGTAATTAAGTAGATATCATGATTGGTAGAAATTCCTGTTATGGATCCTTCATGTGTAATAATAGGCTCTATTAAATGCCCAGGTGGATTTGGTATATGGCATGGCACACCAGTGTCACTCCATGAGACGTAACCTCTAGAAGCTAGACTAACATAATTAGTTTCGTCAAGAGAACAGACACATATGATGTTGGTCCCCTTTTCGATAATTTTGGCTTCTTTAGTTACATGTAATACAGAGGACGCTTCCATAACATAATTTTTGTCACAAAATAGTTGATTATCTTGATCAATCCAATAAATTCCATGGCTTGTGGGCCAAAAGTCTAGAGCATATTTTGATTCAAAAACATTCTCACAGATAATATCTTCAGAAAACTCCGTTCTATGAATTTCCAAAAATCCATTATTTTTAGAACTACCTCCACATATGAGGATGCTTTTTAAACCTGAATATGAATTTCCAATTATATAAGAATGAAAAATAGAGTGCTGCTGGATCTTGTCGTGAATTAACACCTTCTCATTTTCTAAAATATTTTGGAAGAACAACCCTGCCATTTTTGAATAAAATGTGTACCAAGTTCCATAGATGTGTTTAAAATATTCCAACTGATCACAAACATCCATCATTATATCACCATCTGAAAGAAAAGTTCTTGAAACAGACCTTTTACCTGAATCATATATTATCTTACACTTTAATTCAAACACAGTTCCAGTATTGACAGCTCCGTATATCTTCAATATTTTACCGTCAATCAAACAGTGTGCATCGACTATTCGAAGGTTAGGGTCAACATTTGTAGGAAAGGGACCCATCTCAACAGACTTTGTAGTTTGCCTTTGATCAAGTAAATGTGAGGATAAAGAAGGGCATGCATAGAAATATGAGTTCGAGGGCGTTATTAGAAATGTACCAACATGTTGAGCCCGTACCATGCATGGCTGGTGTGAAAAGGAACCCACTTCTTCTCGTTCATCCACACCGACCCAATATGTCTCAAGACTCTCTAATGGCTCTTGAAGGCGTTGGTAATAAAAATCAGAGCCCACTTTGACTTTGCTCAAAACATCTATAGTGAAGTATTGGCCTACATCGTCTTGTTCATTCCAATATCCTTCAATCTGGACAATCTCATCAACTAAGGTATATATCTTTTTCATTCTTTCGAAGAATTTTCTCTTGACCCCATCAATACTAAACCGATATATTGTGTGCAGGTCCCATACTAAGAATAGCCCATTTTTAACTTCATCAAAGTAACAAAGTACTCTCTTGAAGGGGCTATGTATTCGGAAGGCATCAACACATTCAAGCGAGTCATCAACAACCTGCAATATCCCATCTTGCCCTAATAGCAACAAATAATATCTGTGACTAATCGGTTCCAGATAAAACCAACAGTTTAAGATACCAGAAGTATATAAAACTTCTCTTTTAGATTCATCACACTCTAAGAATTTGTAGACAGTAATCCTATCCCATTCAACAATAATAGTACCTTCCTGTGCCCAATTAAAACAACCAACAAATTTTTTTGGCCTTCTAACTTCACTAATCTGTAGCTGAATAGCCATCGGCTACACAAATATGCTACCAAATCTATTCCCTCATGTAACCTTTCCACTTTCTAAGGTGTATGTTCTGTACACTAAATGTTTCCATGATCGACGCGCTTTTGCAATTACCGCATTTTGTGGCGAGGTGTCAGTCATTAAAAATGACTGAATATATTATATATTTATATATTTAATTGAATACACAGTCGAGAGGTTTATGAAAGTTCAGATCGTTCCAGTTAGAGTACCATATATTGATTGAAAACTATTTGAGGTTACCTTGAATTTTACCGAGCGTTATATCGGCTGAAGCACGAGGTCAAACTGTTGATCTAAAAATGAGCTTCTTCAGTAGAAACCTAAACATTCAGAAGCGTCACAAGATCCAAATAATATCTAACAGCAACGCTTTACCACCTGAACCTGACACTGTATTTATTACATCCAGTTGTTGTTGCTGTGGAACGGTTTTACAGCATCCAAAGAATATCAGCAAGTTTAGATGCTCAATATGCTATGTCACTGTCGTCTTAAGAGGCCCAACATCTAATAGGGAGCCGATAGAGAAGTTTGATTTGGTGGAAATGAAAGAGCTAATTATGTCTTGTACACATATTTATCGGGAGCTAGATAAAACTGAAAAACATCAGAGAAAGCATGAGATTTTTTGTCCTGTTGAGGATTACCTTGCCATAAGGATGTCCTCTATATTTGCTTTAAACTCATCGTTTGAAAGTTCGAACCGCAATGAAATTTTGGATTACGACGAAGTTAAAGAATTCTATAGGCTTCTAGTAGAATTGCCTACTAAAAAACCATTCTACAGCTTCTTGGTGGCCTGTAACGAATTATTGAAACGTCCTCATGTCGTGCTATCCAAGGCATTTCCAGCACAAGGAAAATATAGAAGAATAGGGTTATTCAGATGGATTCTAGTAATATTAGAGATCCCAATTTTCAAACAAACACTAGCAAATGTTGAAGCAAGCTGTAATAAACCTCAATTTAGAGCGATATCTTATGAAGTTTTAAAGAAGGCCATAGGATACTTATCATGTCTTGATATCCCTACAGCTAAAGAATTGGTCCACTATTTAAAATATCTCCACGATGATGTGTTTGTTTCTAAAGTCGAGTTGATAAACATGTATATTACATTTCACTTTGCGAGGATTCTACATAACATTGGAAAGGATGTGGAACGATCTAAACACAGTCCTCAATTGGAAGATTTTCAGACATCCGAGAAATTGAACCCTACAATTGGAGCTGACATGAGTAGGAAAATGTTACGCCATAATGTTAATGCATTTTTAACTGGGATTGTTAGACCCATCACTGTTGGTACTGGCAAAGATACGTTGAACGCTGACTTTAAGTTCAAAATTGAAGATTATGGGAACGACTGGCATATTAAGACTGGCGCTAAATTCCTCCTTTGTTTTTATGTGGTAAATCAAGCAGTATACAAATGCCCAGTTTCTACATTCTACAATACAATGATAGATTTCGTTGATTATAAGAAAGATTTTGATATCTGGCAGAAATCAAGTAAACTGTTAACAGACCAAAATAAAGAGAATCAAGACGCTTTAGAAGCACCAACCGATGGCCAGTTTACTATTTGCCAATGTCCCTTTTTATTCTCATTAGGTATGAAGATTTCTATTTTGGAGTATGAAACACGTAGGATCATGGAATATAATGCAGAACAAGCATTTTTAAAAGCGTTAGATCGCAGGCAAGTTGTTGACGTATATTTGAAAGTTCGCGTCAGGAGGAACTTCGTTACACAAGACTCACTAAGGAGTATTCAATCACAACAGAAAGATCTCAAAAAATCCCTCAGAATAGAATTTGTCAATGAGCCTGGCATTGATGCTGGAGGCTTAAGAAAGGAATGGTTCTTATTATTAACACGAGACTTGTTTAACCCGAATAACGGTTTGTTTGTCTATATTCCTGAAAGTAGGCTATCATGGTTTTCCATAAGTTCTTCGCTGGACAGCGAGTTGTTACAAGGACAGAATAACAGCTCCGAATTGTACTATTTATTTGGTGTCGTACTAGGCTTAGCAATATACAATAGCACTATTTTGGACTTAAAATTCCCCAGAGCCCTTTACAAAAAGCTCTGTTCAGAAAAGTTGTCTCTAGATGACTTTATGGAATTATATCCAGAGACGGGTGAAAACCTTTTAAAAATGTTAGAATATAATGAAAGTGATTTTGAGGAAACGTTTGGTCTCAATTTTGAAACCAGTTTCCCTGATTGTCTTGATGAGACAAAAGTTTACTATCACGAACTCTGTCCTGACGGTGGCAACCGTGCTGTCACTCAAGAGAATAAGGATGAGTATTTTAAGCTTTGGATGGACTTCTACTTAAACCGTTCGATAGAAAAAAGTTTTGAAAGCTTTAGAAGTGGTTTCTTTCATGTCATTGAAGCTAACTCTTTCAAACTCTTCGGTTCTGAAGAGATAGAGCAGCTTGTCTGTGGCAGTCACGAACAAGGCCTTGACGTCGACATGTTGCGTAGTGTTACAAAGTACCAGGGTGGATTCGATGATAACAGTCCTGTTGTGCAATGGTTTTGGGAAATAATCCAAGAGTTTGACTACGAAAAACAGAGAAAACTCCTACAATTTGTCACTGGTTCCGACAGAGTACCTGCAACTGGCGTCACCACAATTCCATTCCGCATCTCCAGAATCCGCTCCGGAGCTGACAGATTACCGCTATCCCACACATGTTTTAATGAAATATGCCTACATGATTATATCGACAAGCACACCTTGAGATCAAAGTTGCTTGTCGCCATAGATGAGTCCGAAGGATACGGATTCAGGTAATCATAACTTTCACACAATACACAATAAATATCTCTACGTAGGATAGACATAGACAATACACAAAAACAGATAAATAGTCATTCATTCACTCTAATATTAATGGTTTTATCTCTGTGCTAACGCCAAGTGTCAGTAAGTAAACTGAAATACTATGATCACGTGACAAGTTACTACCTTCTAGTTCAACTATCATTAAGAACGAACCAATGATATTGCAGGAAAAAAATTGTTTCCAGAAGTTGGCGCGATGAAGCCTCAGTTACAACTGAACTTCCGCGTATAGACTCTTCGCTGAACATCGTCTACGATCAAGTGTGAACTGCGTGATTGTAGGAAGCTTTGAAGAGTTGGAGTTATCTCTAGTGCATCCCTAGAAGAATACCTGATTTGTCAGTGAAATATTAATTATTTATTCTCTAATATCAAATGTTGGGCGTAAGAAACTCATTTAACTGTTTGAAAAGTGCATCGGCTAAGAGATTGATTTCCTCATCAGCTGTTGCTGCTAAGTCTACTTATAGAACACCAGATTTTAGTGATTATTTAAAAGAGAAGAATGATGCTGACAAAGGTCGCTCGTATGCCTACTTTATGGTTGGTTCTTTAGGGTTACTATCTTCAACGGGTGCTAAATCTACTGTTGAGACATTTATTTCTTCTATGTCAGCATCTGCAGATGTTTTGGCTATGGCAAAAGTGGAGGTGAACTTGGCAGCTATTCCCGAGGGGAAGAATGTTGTCGTAAAGTGGCAAGGTAAGCCGGTCTTTATCAGACACAGAACTTCGTCTGAGATTGAAGAGGCTAGCGTGACTGCTTTGAGTGCTTTGAAGGACCCACAAGCCGATGCTGATAGAGTTAAGAAACCTGAATGGTTGGTCATGTTGGGTATCTGTACTCATTTGGGCTGTGTCCCTATTGGTGAAGCTGGTGACTTTGGAGGTTGGTTCTGCCCATGTCATGGTTCACACTATGATATATCCGGTAGAATTAGAAGGGGCCCAGCACCATTGAACCTAGAAATTCCACAATATGATTTTGATGGTGACAAGTTGATTATTGGTTAAAGAAATTTGCGAAATATTTTATAAAGTTTTGAATTATTCTATTATCACCTACCATCCACGTTATTTATTTTTCAGAACCTTAAAAAAAGAAGAATAATGAGTAAGAGAACTCCATGTATGCTCTACTCTCACCGATACAGCTGCTGGGTCCTATATTTAAATTATTTCTAACCGGAATATGAAATGCATTTATTATTCTTTAATGATTATATTCGAATTTTAGTAAAGGGAATATTTCACCACACTGACGCAAGCAACAAAAATATTAGCAAATTGTAAGGTACTGCTAATTTTGACAATTTTTTGTGGAACCAACCCTCCCCCCATAGATACAACACTTATTTATATATAAATAGAAATTTATTCATGATTCAAGAAAAATGGTATGTATAAAATGCAAATGCAGGATCAATTGAAAAAGTATTAATTAAAATCTAATTTTTTTAATTAGGTTTGATATCATGATTCTACAAATCAGGATTATCTTGAAGTAATTCTTCCAAGTCATCAGGAGTTGTTTGCCAATCATCAGCAATCCACTTTTTTATTTGTTTTTCGTCTGATTGTGCTAGAAGTTCGACTTCATGAGAACTTCTTTCACACTCATGAGTTGGACTATCTAATAGTGGTGTTGATTCTTGTGTTGGATAGGAGACATGGTTAGAAGATATACTCGTCAGCCGTCTACGCCGGGTTGATCTGCCATTACTCAAATGGGCACCAATGTATTCATCTATCAACTTAGCAGCATACTTCGGCAAATTTCGAGGTTTATAGTCTCCAACATACTTACACCTCCAGTATACTGACCAATGCATCTCTCCATATTCCGGAATATTTCTATGTCTACCTAAGTTGGGTACATAAACATTTTTCCATTTGCAGTTTTTATCCTCGATTCTGATACCCACAGCTATCAACTCAACAAACCACCACAGTATGACTTGAAATATGCTTTTGTTACCGTGTCCATCGTTTTTTGCACTTTGGTAAATAGGCTTCGTAAACCGTTTAGGTGCATCGGCTTGAGTACTTGAGGAGTGACATGTCGAGATTGACCTTTTTTTGAACACATGGAGCATATGTGACACTTTATGGGAAACTCTCAACATACCGTGAAATGTATCGAGATCTTTTTTAGAAGGATGATGACAATTACTAAATGGACTTTTCATGGTATATTTCCCTCTCTGCCATTTTAACATATCATGATCAGCTGAAAGTAGACTACCGGTAGAGTCGTAAGTTTTTGCAAACTGATGAATAACCCCTTTCTTAAAATACACACCATGCTTTATTGCCTCGCTGAGTATCCAGCGTAATGGCAAATTACTGAGAAACTGTTCAGTTTCAATATCAGGTGCCCAGCCACCGCCGACGTCAGAATGATCACCAGGAAACCATTTTTCAATTAAATCAGAAGAAACAAATGTAGCTGGTGTACTTGAATTTGCATCTGGAGAATAATGCTGAAAGACACCCTCTACCCGCTGTCTTGATAATGAACTTAATTTCCCCTTAAACCACGAAGATTGGTGATTATCTCGTCTAATACCACTTTCCAAGTAGTCATTTACACTACGCAATAAAACATCAGCAGAATTACAATTAGTGTTAATGCATTCGGCAGCAAACCCAATATCCGAAGTGGCCTTCAGAATCAGAGGAACGCTAGCTGTTCTAGTTATTGTTGAATTAATAAATGGATTAGTGTATCGTTCACTATCCGAGTAACTGTAGTCACTCGGTGAATTCCTGTTAGTTTCAACCATATAATTTCTGTAGACAAAAGAAAATAACTTCTGAGTATATGGATTAGGCGAAAAGCTTTGTTGTTTAAACTTTCCACGCCGCTCATCGATACTAACAGCATGGCGGACATGGTCTACGATGCCACTTCTAGAGGTATATGGGAATAATCTATCCCGAATAATACCACATGAATTAACAGAATCAAATAAGCCCTCAAAATGAACACGAACTGGTATGTTCCTTGCAAATGTATTTCTGAATTCATCAATCAATGTAGTTGTATAGTTTGGTTGACTGGGTTGCGCCGCATATTCCCATGCTTCATAGACTTTCCACGCCATTGGTACCAAATCGTCTAATCCACGCTTAAGAATTCCAACTCGTTCCAACATACCTGTTAAGACTCTTGCAGTAAATGCACCTCTACTAAAGCCAAACATAATTATTTTGTCACCCACTTCAAAATATTTCATAAGAAATAAATATGCAGAGATAATGTGATAGTCCAAACTAAAAGCAAACATAGAATCAAATGTATTTTCAAATTTGCATTTAATAGACATTTTACCACCACCTTGAATACTCATGTTGGTCCCGATACCTGGTTGATAATAACACATTTGTGCTGAGTCGTTGCTACTATCCAACATGCGAAATATTTTTAAGACATTAGTGAATGGGTCTGGTCCAAAATTTTGATCCGTACCATCAAAACAAAGAACTAGGTTCTTTGAGGATGAAGAGCTGACATTGGTGCTGTAATTTACTGACTCTGTCATAATATTCTATTAATTGATGCTGGATCGGTGTTTGAAGGCCACGCAGATCGAGGTCGAAATGTGAACTACAAAATAATAATGCAAGGCCGTTTAAATATATCAACACCTGCCTAACGTCATAATCGACCAAGTGATTTCCTTACCACCAACTTTTGTTTTGTGTCAGCATAGAATAAGAAACGCGCCTGACGCGACAGGACGACGACAGAAACTCCATCTATTAATATTGACGTCAGCATGACAACACACTTCAAGGACCTCGGAACTCATCTTTCAACACCCACCCAGACATGCCTTTGTCGAAAGTCGCAATGCCCCTTAATAATGCCCGAACATTAATAAGATCTTCCTCGTTTTTCAGCTTTAGCTGAAGCTGTTTAACAACGTCAGCCGATTTTGAAAAATATAACGGTTGCCCTTGGAGATACTTCCTGATGCGCTCCAATAATTCAGCATTTGAGTCCAATGGAAATTTGTTCTCATTGAAGATATCATCTTTGGGTTTTGTTAAGTTTTCGAGAATTTTTGAACTTCGTTGAATTTGTGGATGTCTTTTCTTTTTAATTATGCCTGCTTGACCAAACTTCCCTGTCCAAGTTGGAATACCTATTTCATAGCGTTTTGTTAATTTACGCGATTTATTCAACACATTAACGGCATTTTGTGCAACAAGTGCTGCCTCCTTAGCAATAATATCATTTGTCGGTGTAGTATGCATATCTAACATCGAACTATGCCCCAGGGAATTTGTAAGATCCCCCCCACCAAAGAAGCTATTCATGAGTCTATCATCTTCATTCATATTTTCGACCTCTTTCTCCTTCGCATTATAAAAGCCTTCAAGCTTGGATACACCTTCAATATTTATAACTTGATTGAAATCATCAGCCCCCTCAGATGAATCTTTTTTCAGTTTTTCCGTTTGTTTAGAGACCTCTTGCATGAAAGCTTCATTTCCACTGCTACAATCATTCCCAAGAGTAAATAAGTCATGTAACTCATTCATCTTAAAGAACCGTTTTTGGTTAGGATCACTCAAAATTTTATTTGTCAGAAATTGTTTAAATATTTGTCGGTGGTATATTTTTTCCTCTATGGAGCCAGCGACCATTAAGCGATATATTGAAACTTCTCTTTTTTGGCCAATTCTCCATGCTCTTTCCCTAGCTTGGATATCTGTCGATGGGTTCCAGTCAGGGTCGAAGATAATTATCCTATTTGCACCAGTCAAATTCACACCAAGACCACCAACTCTAGTAGTGAGCAGAAATACATCGTAGGGTTCCTTATTGAATTTACTTATTAAAGCATGTCTGTGGCCAATATCAGTCATACCATCCATTCTTAAATAAGTTAGATGTGAGAGATCCGGATCTTTAGAAGAGATAAAACTCTCTAATATATCCAACATTTGCCTTGATTGAGTAAAAAGAAGGGCCTTATGCCCCTGTTCGTGCCAGATTTGTAATAAGCGTTTGACAACTTGCATTTTGCCAGACCTCTTCGGATCACCATATGAAATATTGTGTTTTTTGAACTCCCTTTCCAGAAGATCGGGATGGTTACATATTTTTCTTAGAATGTCGATTCCAAATAGAACCTGTTTCTTCCCATTTTTAATCTTCACTAGGTCATCTGAATTTAAGAACTGCAAATATTTATCCTTCTGAACTTGAGTCATTTTACAGAATAGGACCATCTCAGTCTTTTTAGGTAAATCTCTTGCTAAATCAACCTTCAGTCTTCGTAAAAGATACGGAGATATCAGGTCACGTAACGCTACAGCACACTTGAAGCCGGTTTGAACTTGAATATTGGTAGCATTTGCATAACCAGCTGAGTTTATTGGGACTGCAAACTGTTGTTGAAACACTGGCAAGGTACCTAGTTTTCCCGGGAAAATAAAGTCAAAAAGGCTCCACAATTCGGTTAAATTATTCTGAATTGGGGTACCTGAAAGGATTATCCTATGATGGGTTTTCAACCTCTTACAAGTTAAAGAAATCTCTGAATTTGGGTTTCGAATCTTATGTCCTTCATCAAGAACCACATAGCCCCAGTCAACCTTAAGCAATTCATCAGCATGTATTTTTAGTCCAACATAAGTGGTTATTAGTACATGTCCTAAGTTCAATACCTTATCTATTAAACTTTTAATATTATAATTTGATTCAATCTCTTTTTTAGTGCGTTCAAAATTCGAATAATCATCGTACGAGAACTCTTCTGCTTTCGATTTCATTATAATTTCCTCAATTTCTTGCTCTGTTAATTTCTTCTTATTAACCATCCCAGTTCCAATAGAATGTAAAATAATAGTGCGAAATGGGGGCCACCATTTATGGAATTCAGTACACCACTGTTTCAAAACAGTAGCAGGACATATGACAAGAACGGGTCTATTAAGCTTCCCCGAGTGATGTAAAGAAGCAAGAAACGATATTATTTGAATAGTTTTACCTAAACCCATCTCATCACCAATAATACCGCCACTTTTTTGTTGATATAATTCGTAAAGCCATTGAACGCACGTTTTCTGATAGTCAAATAGTAATGGGAAAATGTCACCAGGAATTTTAAAATCATTATTCAGTTTTGCACCTGAGAGCGTAGGATGAGGGCGTTCCCATTCAGGGATATTTGGGTATGAATTATTTGGACGACCATGGCTTCTTTTAGCAATCCATTTATTTAGACGTTTATTGTAATAAGACTCGACACCATCATCAAATATATCTCTAGAGGTGTTTGAGAATATATCGGAATCCTTATCCTGGGATTCACCTCCAGATAATCGAAATTCGTCCTCCGAATCATCTAATAAATTAGAATCTGTATTTTTAATACTTTCATCATGTTCAAGCTTTCCAATTACTTGTTCTGCATCATTATTAGCTCTCCCGTCGTCAACATCCAACATAAACTTCGTGCGATTTCCGAAAGCTGTTATTTTTCCTGTTCTTAAAAGGAACTCATCTTCTGTTTCATTAGTTTGCTTAGCTGATGGATCAAGGTTTTGTGATTTACTATACCTTTTCCCATTCTTTATTGACCGTAGCCGCAACTTAATGTCCTCAATATCTTTTAGAAGTGGGGCCAAGTCATCCTCTTGCAAGTTTGATAACTTTTGACTTAGCTTATCTCGTACACTAATTCTTGTAGCATTTCTAATATTTTGTTTTAATGCCACCTTTTGTTGTTGAAGCAACTTCAACTTCTCCTCATATCGTTCAAGTCTAGCTCGTTCCTGCTCTTCGCTTTTCTTATTAATTAAATTTTGTGCAGTTGACTCAAGTTTCTGTTCTAAAGTGCTCTGATCTATGCCTTGGAGTCCCCAAAGCTCTAATTCATCAGCCCCATCCATGTATGTTTAAGTTATATTTTGTTTCTCATGTGTTATGGAGAACAACATGTGCGCATTCGTTGAACAAAATATTGTCAGATGTTTTGGAATGGAGTGACGCATTGTTCAGGTATTTGGAACTAAGAAAAGTTATTACAAATTTATTATAAAAAGCTTATATAAACTGTAACAGTTTAAATCATTTTCAAATGACTTATATTTCATTATCATAAACATTCCAAGGGGATCGGCCTTATGTATTTAACTAATTTTACAGCCTGCTCGATTTAACTATAGACGTGAACTTCCAGACACAGCCTGTTAACAGCTGACATAGAAGCTCACAATTACAATCAGCCAATAAATATCGACGGTCAATAGTTGCGGTAAAATTTAAGATGCCGGGTAGCTGTCGCCTTTGTTTTAGTAAATGCATATAGCACATTAATGTGATATCATAGTATGATAGTGATGTATTCATGAGGCATTAAAACAAAATGTATTGCTATCGGATCAAGTCACACTGACTAACAAAAACACTCAAATTTAGACTTCAGGATCACAACTTCACCAGCTGTTAGTATTCAACGTTCTACCTTTTTCATTTCTTCTCTTGGATCAAAATTACCTGAACATAAGTTCTCGTATTGTTCGTTATTTTTTCCAGTAGATAAGGGGCCATTTCCTGTAAATCTCTTTGTCATGTCTACCATGCCACGTTTACATTCTATGAAAGCTTTCATTTGTGCTATGCAAAGTTCTGGCAGGTCCTTTTGTAGTTTTGGATCTTCTAGACATTTTTTAGGTGTATTTCTTTCAATCATAACACAAGGTGATCTTTGCAAACAAATAGCCACCGCCTTTCTCTGATCGTTACAACTAGCACCCATCACCAGTTGATTCCTTAAGTGTTCCTAGCTAACGTATACTCTTTAACAACTTCTTATGGTTAACTTCTTCAAAGGGAGTGTGATGATAACTGGTGATGATTATTTTTAAATATTTTTAACATTTTCAACATTTTCCCTCGTTTTCTGTAACTTTAATACTTGAATTGAAAACCTTTACATAACCTATAATTCCAGCTCTGAATTGTTGTTTATTCCTTGATATCAAAGTTATTCCGAGATGTTGAACTTCCTGCCAGGTCAGCCAAATAATACAGTTCAAACTTTGTGCCATAAAACTTGGAATAAACTTGCAATATTAGCATATTGTTCAGGAAACAATCTAATTATTCTCTCTAATGAGTTCACAAGGTTACAAACGATCTACTTCGATGAGGATGCAACAGCCGTCGATATAAATGAAGAGAATGGGCACATTTCAGTTGCAATTGGTAGCTGCGCTCATATGTTCAAGCCATTGTACCATTGCATGAAGGAACCCAGATGGGTCCCCTATACAAGAATATACCATGATGACTCCCGGTTAAATTGTTTGAAATGGGGCAGTGATAGTGAACTTGTTCTCGGCTCTAATTATTTATCTCTATGGAAGATTAAAGAGCAGGCCGGAAGCTATTCACCCCATCTACTTTGGAATCAAAAGCACCCGACTCCTATTTACAACTGCGTAGTCTCGGATGATTCGCAGTTCATCGCAACGATAGGCAAATATGACTCTAAGGTTAAAGTTTGGAGACGTGTTAGTGATTCAGGTGACCATGCATTGTTTGATTTAACCCTAATTCCACATGCAGGCTATGTGACGATGTTCAGGTGGAGAGGAAGGCATAAAAAGACTCCTCATTCTTGTCATATACTGTACACTCTTTGTTCTGATTCGAAGTTTAGAATATGGTCCAACTATGAGCTTGAAAATAAAAATAATGTACAACATTGGGGTACAGTTCAGTTGGATGAAGAAGCCGGTGAGAGATTTGCGTTGGTTATTGATAGTTGCTTATTAGAGCAAACAATGCCAAAACAGTACTCTACCAGTTTCTTAAAATACTTGGGGAGGAATAGACCGGAGCTTGTTGGCATAATATCGAAATATGGAAAGATGAGGGTCCTTGCACTTGAGAACCTTTCTCACGATCCACCTAAACTGGTAGCTTTAAATGACATAGCAACCATCAAATTAAAGGCATCATGGTTTGTACCGAATCCTGAATTCCTCTATTTTGCCGAACCGAAGGTCTATAGTAAATCTAATCACCAAATTTCGGTAATAATTCATGATTTAAAGGGTTCAATAAAGCACCTACTTATCACAGTGGACAAACTTTTTGACTATTATTCAATGAAAAATATTATAGAGCACAAGTTTACTGGACACAACAAATCGATCCAGAAACTTTTGAGAAGTAGCGATGGAGAAGCCGTTTTAACCATTAGCAGGTTTCATGAAAATTCTATTTGGGTGCCTCAGGCTATGCATGCTGGAGTTTCGTTGGAGAGAAGAAAAATCATCAATACTCCTGCTCCTGTTCGAACTGCTTTAGTTCATGAAAAAGGATCTTTCGTGATAACATTATTGAATTCCTTTAAGTTACAGTCTTGGGATTGTACTTGTTCAAAGACTAAAGTAGCTAAATTGGGGTATGAGATTAGTATTAGCCGCGACCATGGATACCCTTTATTAATAACAAATATTCCGAAGAAAAAACATAAAAAAAACCGTCATTTCATTGCATTGATTTATGATACAGGTCATATTGATTCATATCTCGTTACTTCGAATTCAATTGTTCCGGTGGAGACAATTGCAACCTGTATTGAGCAGGAGGGCAAAATATATCTTGCGTCAACCATTGATCCTGTGCAACATTCATTCGTTAGTGATAGAAATTTAATTTCAAGCATTTCTACCAGTGGGAAAATACGCACCTATAAAGCTACAGTCTCAGAGAATGGGTTTTTGGTTGAATGGAAATTGACTTATGAGTTTGACACCAACATTGAAAATAGCACCTTGATCTCGGCCTCCTCAATTGATAAAATCTGCGTAGTTGGACAATCTAGGAAAGAAATTACTATATGGGACTTAAGGCGAAGCGTATTGGAATATACTCAAACTTTTGAAGATGAAATACGTGATATCGATTGGACCAGCACAAAAATGGGGCAAAGCATTGTGTCTATTGGATTTAGTAACCATGTTATTTTGGTTTCACAATTGAGATATGATTATACAAATAAACTTCCTAGTTTTCTTCCCATTAAAAAGATTGATATTACAAAGAATACAACCCATGAAGTAGGCGACTCAACGTGGATGAAAGATGGTACATTTGTAATAGCCTCTGGGAACCAGCTATTTATTGAAGATAAGCAATTGGATCTTTCAGACAAATTTACTCATCAGTCTATCGGTTCTAGGAGAATAATTTCAAATGATATTTTACATCTAACTAGTGTTCTAAATGGCCCACTCCATGTTTACCATCCCCAATTTCTAATTCAAGCTTTATATTGTAAAAAACTAAATTTGGTCAGAGATATAATACTTCGGTTATTTCACAAGGTCAGGGAAATTGAATTTAATCCAGATATCGCAGACAGATTGCCTTCAACTCTTGACATTGAGAGCTGGAAGTTTTTACTTCCCTCTGACAGAGATTATACATTCCACCAATATGATGAGCCGTACAATTCCTACAGCGAAAAAATATCACAGTCTTTACGTGAGAAGTTGACCAAGATAGCATTGCCATACCTGACCCGTCATCAACAAAGTACGTTACTCACAGTTTTGGAAGCGTTTGAAGAGATAGACCAAAATGAAAATATTATAGATATTAATGGTCTGCGATTCTTGTTGGGGGTTAAATTATTCCTGTCACACAAGTTAACTCAAGAATCTATAACGATGAGAGACGTATCATGGGCACTTCATTCCGAGAATAAAGAGTTACTGTTATCTCTAATAGATTCTGAGCTCAATTCTTGGTCTCGCATGAGGGAGTATAAGGTTGCTTATTGGTGTAAGCAGGAGGACTTGGAAAGAATGTTTGAATCTATTGCCAAATTTGAGTTTACAATGGGAGGCAAAAGGGACCCCCAAAGTTGCTCTATATTTATCTTGGCACTAAAGAAGAAAATAAAGCTGCTTAATTTATGGAAGTTAGCTGTAGGTCACGAAGAACAGTCAAAGTTGCTAAATTTTCTGAAAAATGATTTCTCGCAGCCTCGTTGGAAAACTGCAGCTTTAAAAAATGCATTCGTTCTACAGAGCAAGCATAGATATCTAGATTCTGTTAGTTTTTTCTTACTTGCAGGTTCTCTGAAGGATGCAGTAACTGTTTTAGTTAAAAAAGTTGATGACTTAGATTTGGCAATTGGAGTTTGCAGGTTATATGAGGGAGATAATGGACCAGAGCTAAGTAATTTATTGCAGAACTATGTTTTACCTAAGGCTATTAGTGAAAATGACTGGTGGACTATAAGTTTTGTCTTTTGGAAAATTAAGAAAAGAGAACTGGCGATTAAAAGCCTTCTGGGTTCTTGTAAGGAAGCTTCAATCAACTTTTGGACAAGTGGGAAAGATAAACCTACAAATAAATCGTTTTTGGCAGTTGACCCAGCTTTATTACAATTATATGCTCAATTAAGAAGAAAGAACGACAGTTATTTCAAGGCTTCGCTAGAAATAAATGAAACTATAGAGTACGATATTGTTAACAAAGTGGCTAATATCTACTTTCGTATGGGCTGTGATTATTTATCATTATCATTAATTAGTAATTGGGAGTTTATTGAGGAAAAGAAATCTAACAGCTTAAGAGGTTCTGATAATATACCGTCGTTGAATAGTAGCTTTCAAGTTGATATTTTACATCCTGTTTCTGCGGAGAAAACTATAGGCTCACACTCAAATCTCTCTGATAATTCAGACCCGGCCATGTATTCTTCTTTATATGTCGGAACGTCAACGACAAAAAGCATTCTTGGCGAGTTTACGAATCCTGATCCTTCCTTACTCAGGACAGATATTGCAAATTCTGGTATGCCAAGAACTGAATTCACTCCAACCGACTCCCAAAATGGTCTTGGATCAAATGATTTAGACAATTTTAAGGCTCAAAGTTTAGGATCACAGAATGCAGGCTTCTCTTCAAAAGAGCCGGAAAGGCCTGTAAAAGTAAGAAACTTGCTGGATGATTTCATGTAATAGACAAATTCATTTATTATTAAGTATCTAGAAAGATTGTAACCTGTACCTACTGAAAGAATTTTGAAATACTTTTCTTAGTTTTTTCCAGTTTCTCCTCTAATTTGGACTCTATCTCCAAAATTCTTTTGGTAACTACCTCATCATTTGGGTTATATTCTTTGCAGTTCTTGTAATCTTGGAGAGCATCTTCTAATCTCTTCTTAACAAGGTAGCAGTTTCCCCGTCTGTAGTAGGCTTTTGCTTTGTCTAGTGAAGTAACTCCTTCCATCTCTATCAGGTAATTAGCATATGTGATGGATTCATCGTGTCTGCTGAGAATAAATAGAACGAAGCTGAGGTTCAGGTATAATTTCATCTTCAATTTATTGAATAAAAGAAACCGCTCATCATCAAGCTCAATATCTGGAATATATTCATTCACATATCTCAATGATTTTCTATATTTATAATAAGCATTTTGATAATCTTTCCGTTTAAAAAGGATAGTACCAGACTCTTTAATTGTATTTGAAGCTTCGTATGCCTTTTGAAAATCTTCTCCATCAAAATGAGTATCGTCTTCAGGGTATTCTTCATAAATATCTCCCCCATCAGGGGCGTTACTTGCATTGTACAAGGGAATATCCATTCCTTCATGCCACTCACCACAATCCTCAATCAACACAGTTACTTCAGGCCAACCATCCTTATCTGTCGGACATTTTTCTATGGAACGTACAACAGATTTCCCACCAATCACCCTTCCAAAAATGGAATGCTGGAAGTTTAAATGCGGAGTAGCAGTTGTAGTAATGAAAAACTGGGAGCTATTGGTATCCTTTTCACCAATATTAGCCATTGCAAGAATGAAAGATTCTTTAAGTTCCTCTAAGTTTTCATCCTTAAAGTTGCCAAAGCAAGCACTCCCACCATCTTTAGAGTTCTCGAAATCTTGTTTCTCCGCATATATTGAACAGCCACCTTTTCCAACCTCTTCAGGGTTGATATTTTCGCCAGACCCAAATATTATATCTCCACCCTGCACCATAAAGTTTTTGATCACCCTGTGAAACCTATTGAGTTTGTAGCTTAACTGTCTATCTCCGATTTTAACCTCACCTTTACACAATTCCAAGAAGTTTTTGGCAGCCATAGGAGCCACATCCAAGAACAATTGGAACACAATTCGTCCAACAGCCTTGCCATCAATAGATATATCTAAATAAGCATTTCTGGTACAACTCATAGTGGCTCAATGGCTTGAATCTATCTCTATATTTCGTCGTTAACGAATATTGACATCGTGAGATGAGCTGTTTTGAAAAATAAATCTTCAAAATCTTCAAGTATCATGGTATACGATAGTTGACCAAGGTGGCAAAATGATCTTTTAAATGGCCCTAGTTGTTTGTTTGTACATCAGGGGAAGGCCAGATTAGTTACGTATCACTCCCACGAGAACAGCGGCAGAGATTTCGAATATTGATAATGGGCCTTCAAGATGTGGCAGTTGATCCGGTCACGATTGTTATCAAAGAATGTATGACTTTATCAACAGCAATGAGAAAATACACTCGATATGCTTCGCAATCTGGTGTAGCGGCATTGCTAGGGGGTGGAAGCGAAATATTCAGCAACCAAGACAATTCTTTAGCTGATACGTTTAATAATCTATCTTCAAGCAAGCATAATGATCCGTTATTATCGGGTTTCATCCAGTTAAGATTAATGTTGAATAACTTAAAGAGTCTGTCTGATGTTGATTCTCTAACCGTCTTACAGCCGTTTTTGTTAGTAATCAGCACTGGAACCACATCTGGCTATATCACGTCGTTAGCTTTAGATTCGATTCAGAAAATTTTAAATTACAATATCATTAACGAAAATTCCAAGAACTATGTTGGTGCCATCAGACAAACAGTGAGCTCCTTAACACACTGTCGTTTTGAAGGATCAGAACAATTGTCGGATGATTCTGTGTTGCTGAAGGTTCTATCGTTGATAGAGACTATTGTTGTTTCTAATTTTGGTTCAGTGTTATCAGATTCGTTGATGAATGAAGTAATACAAACGGTTATTTCGTTAGCTTGTAATAAACGGAGAAGTGAAGTACTAAGGAAAGCAGCTGAAATGAGCATGCTAGCAATAACGGTGAAAATATTTCATAAATTGAAATATATTGAGCCATCTACTACTCAAAAATATATTAATGATGAAAGTTTTTCAACCACCATTCTTAAAGAGGACCTAATTGGGACTAATGAAAACCCAACTCTGGATAGCCCTCGCAGTAGTGATATACCTACCATATCTGATGGTCTTGATGGCGAAAAAGCTCAACATGAACTAAAGAGAGAAGAGTCGATAGAAGAAAACTACGGTCTTCCTTTGATAAAGGATTACTTAGGCATTTTAATTTCGTTAATTGTCGTCGAGAATTCTCACAAGCAAAGTAATTCGACGAAGGTATTTGGATTACATCTGTTGAATACAGCTATTGAAGTCGCAGGCGATAAATTTCCAGAATATCCGAGGTTGTTTAGTTTGGTTTCTGATCCAATTTTTAAACACATATTATTTTTGATTCAGAATAGTGACAAATGGTCTCTTTTACAAGCAGCGTTACAGCTTTTCACAACTGTGACAATTATTTTGGGTAACCGTTTACAAAGTCAAATCGAATTGACTTTAGAGTCAATCTTTGGGATATTATTGGATGAAAAAAAGGGGGCAGATTCAAAATTAAGACCTTCTGCAGTCAAAGAATTATTAATTGAGCAGATATCTATTTTATGGACAAGATCACCTTCCTTTTTTACTTCTATTTTCATCAAATATGACTGTGATCTTGATAGATCCGATTTGGCCATTAATTTTCTCAAGGGGCTATCTAAGTTAGCATTACCAGAGTCCGCTTTAACAACTGCTGACAGTGTACCACCAATATGCTTAGAAGGATTGATATCGGTGATAGATGACATGTACAACCATATGCAAAATTCAGCAAATTCTTTTAATGCTAACCAACAATTAGATATTCTAACTCAGCGTGAAAGAAAGACCGAATTCATTAAATGTGTTGAAGAATTTAATAAAAAACCCTCTCTGGGTATTACCTCATTAATAGAGAAAGGTTTTATTAAGAGTTCTTCTGAAGATGATATTGCTGCCTTTTTATTTGAGAACAATGGGCGTTTGAACAAGAAAACAATTGGCGAATACCTTGCGAATCCTGCTAAAATATCGTTATTAAAGAAATTTATTGACTTGTTCGATTTCAAAGACTTGCGGGTAGACGAAGCAATTAGGATTTTGTTAACAAAATTTAGATTGCCTGGAGAAGCACAGCAAATTGAACGAGTTGTTGAATCATTTTCAGCCAAGTATGTGGATAGTCAAGATTATAGCAAAGAAATACCTGAAAATGGTAAAGCTACCGGCACTTCTGAGGTACAGCCTGATGCCGACTCCGTGTTTATTTTAAGTTATTCTATCATCATGTTGAACACCGATCTACACAATCCTCAAGTAAAGAAGCATATGACCTTGGATGATTACACCTATAATCTGAAAGGGTGCAACAACCAGAAAGATTTTCCTATGTGGTACTTGGAAAAGATTTACTACTCTATTAGAGATAAAGAAATTGTAATGCCAGAGGAACATCATGGAAATGAAAGATGGTTTGATGATGCATGGAACAATCTAATTTCTTCCACTACAGTGATTACTGAAGTAATAGAAGTACAGCATGATGTAATAGAAGACTTTGGTTACGATTCTTTATTGTTTTTTGACAAATGCATCTTTGATCATGTAGGTTCTTTGATTGTTTCTACCCTATTCAAAATATTTGATGTCGCTTCCGATGATCATATAAGCACAAGAATGTTGACTACCATTGATAAATGTTCCCAATTGTCTGGGTTCTTTGGCTTCAACAAGCTTTACAATGAAATTTTACTTGAAATGATTAAGATAACTACTTTAACGGGGGAGAGAAGGAGACTTTTAAAGAATTACGAATTTGAAGATATTCCTGTTGTACAAATTCATATCGAAGATACGATGGAAACTATCGTTGTGTCATCTATTTCTGTTAGATTAGGTCAGGATTTTAAAGGACAGTTATCAACAGTGGTACTTTCTAGAATATTACAAAATAACCAGAGAAATCCTATAACTGAAGATGTATGGAGACAATTAATTAATGTCACCATTATCTTGTACGAAAATTTAATGATAAACCCCAACATTTATCCAGATTTACAGCAGGTTTTATCATTGGAACCACTTCCCAAACCAAGTGCTGAATATGAAATCAACAAATCTAAGTATACAAAGGGCCTATTTTCTACTTTTGCATCCTATTTGAAAGGCGATGAGGAACCAACTGAAGAAGAAATCAGCTGGTCCTTGAAAGGCTTGGAATGTATCCTGAATAGTAAGTTTATTATTTCCACATTTAGAAACAAGCAGAATCTGAATCCCGATATTATTAGGTTGCTATTAGATTCCTTAAAAATGGAATACAATAGTGAAAATTCTAGGTTTTTTGAATCCGAAATCTTGTTTATGGTTGAACTTGCTGTATATTTATTTCATATCTACAATCATGACGAAGAATATGGCAGTTTGCTACTTAATAAACTGGATGCTGTATGTGATATCCGCGGAGTTTCAAAAGATTTCTTTCAACGGTTACTTATCTACAAGATATTCATTATTACAAAGTTGAGAAAACACTCTCAACTATTGGGTTTAATAAAAAGTGAGTTGTTGTTCAAAAATGAGTTATATGACTCTGCTTTTTTTTCTGGTAATATTGGTGATGTTGTGTTAAACAAGTTGTTATTATTGGCTTCAGAAGATAAGTTTTCTAATGAACTGCTCAATAGTGAGGAATTTTGGAAGCTATTAAGAAAGTACGCTTCATTAAAGCAACACGTATTAACAATTTATAACTTCCTGGATGTCAGAATCATAAAGCATCAGGATGTGATCAATGGGGAAAACTTCATGTGGTTGCTTGGTTTATTAGATGAAATATCTTCTATCGGGGCTGTCGGAGGACAATGGGAAGAAGAATATGAACGTTTGATAAAAAGTGGTCATAAGGTAGACAAAGAGAACCCTTACCAGGAAATAGTCGAGATCTCATTAAAATCTATTAATTTGACAGCCCAATTGATTAATGTGAAACAACATTTGGTTAAAGCTGAGATGGTTGCTTTGGTACAAGCCTTGGCGCATCAATGTTTGAATCCATGTTATCAGTTACGTCTCTATGCGTTGTCATCATTGGAGGATATAACGACCAGAAATATTATTTTATCAAATGAGACTATAAGTGTTTCCGAATTATTTGAGCATGGATTGTTCCCTCTGATTGATAGCCGTAAAAATGTGAACACTTTACCATTGTTTGATATAATGTCTGTTTTATCAAAAGTTTACCTCTACCATCTAAAACGTGGTGAAACTAATGACGAAACATACATGAAAGTCCAAAATATATTTAACAAGTATATGGAACATCCTAAGATCGAAGAAAAGTTGCAAGAATTGATTACAGCGAAGAAGGAAATTGAGAAGGAATTACAGAGCAGTACAGAGTCGGCTGCATCCGTCATGATAAAGGAAAATTCAAACAACTCCACCACTGCTACGGATGAGATTTCCGGGATATGAAAGGGAATATGGATTTAGTTGAAACTACCGTAATTTTGTTAAACTTGTTAATATATATATATATGTACATAACTGTTCATTGTAACATTCTTTTATGGGCACAGCTCACTCTACAAATTTCCTAACATCAAGTTCATCGTCTAGATTACTTCGCATGTATTCCAAAACAAGCAAGCCTGCTGTAGTTCCAGGAATAAGTGCTAGCGTATTCCTAATGAAGCCTTTGTACAACCAACGTCGAATACTGGTATTTTTATTTAGAAATTTTATGTGTTCAAAAGTGTCAAGGTAGGAATTATAATATAGGTGAATCAATCCAGTATCCCGTGGTCGCACCTTCAGTTTTGCTGCCTGCAAGCTTTTTACTGGATATGAATTTGATTTATTTTCTACTGCTTTTTGGTAGATATCGATTGCCTCTAACCTTGTTATGTGAACTTTCTGTAACTTCAGCATTGGGTATTGAATCAATTGTAAGAAAAATGCCGCTGTAACACCACCCACAAAGGTAAAACTTCTTTGAAACCATTCTAATTCTCTTTTGCTCACAAAAGAAGTGGAAACCGGTTCCTGGTTCTCATTAGATTCTTCTTTATATGGATTTAATATATGGGAATACGCGGTAGAATATTTGAGCTCACGATATCTGTTGACGGATGCAACAATCCCGCTACATGCCTGACCTTTGAGAAATTCGAAAGTGGTGAAATATACTGCAAAACCAAGACTCTCTTTTAAAAAGGAAAGGCCAAAACCACCAAAGCAACCAATAAGCCCTATTTCTTTGAACTTTGCAATTCCATATTGCCACAAATTGCTATGTTTCTTGGTTAACGAAAGGAGCTCATTAGCAGAAGATCTTGTATAAATGGCGTCAATAGGTGCTGATGCAATTGCCTGAGCTGTACCAGCCAAAAATCCCGCTTTTAGCACATTTGAAATCGCAGGATGTCCTCCTGATTCGTTCTCAGAGGAACTGCCAAAATATGACAAACTAGACAAATAGGTAGTATAAAGAACCACACCGGCAGCAGAATTCAATAGCAGAGGAGGTAAAACTCTATCAGGAAGCACTTTCCACCCATATTTATTCAAAGCTTTTGTCAACACACCAATCGACGAATTCTCCAGGAAATACGTATATTTTGGATTCCAAAACCAGCTCCTACTGCTCCTATATCCACTCTGCTTATATATTTTATTATCTAACGCTTTATTATCATGATCTGACAGAACCCTGAGGTAATAAGTGTAGTCATATTTTGCAGGTCTAAAAATCTTCATGGGAGCACGCAGATAAAACGATGTAAATTGAATTACCATTGATCTTCCGCCTGCTGTCACAGCGCCAATAAATGAGGAAGATGATGGAGGTACATTCGGCTCCTCAACGGAATAAGTATATGACTTATCTGCCATTTATTTAACGTATCGCAGCCCCAAATGGCGAGTCTAAATTACTTATGAATAAGTAGGGATAGCTTTGCACCGAGCATGAAGTTTCGGATTAACGACAGAAATCTGTGAGCGGAACGATCAAGATTCGAACGAAGTCTTAGGTATGTCCACAGAAAATTCATTTTTATTGGAACATTTGACGGCATTGCGATTCTCAACCAAGAAACTAATTCTAGAAGCTAATTAACATCACTGTACAGACAAAACTCAGTAACTAGTTTCCAAAGATTGGGTATTTCGATCGTCCCATCGGATCTTGTCATATTAACGTTTATTTCCAACGGAGAATTGGAAAAAAAATTTTTGATGTCGAGACATTTCTTCTTTGCAAACATGCAACTTCTTGTAAAAAACTATTATATATTTAGCTTGGATATGGTTTAGATCGATCTGTCTAGCCATTGAAAGAGTAATTGACTTTTCAGATCTATTTTCTGCTAGTTCTGATAATATAGACTGTTGGCTGAGCTGTTTTTAAGATGTCCACCAAAACTTATAAGGAAAGAGCAGTTGCGCACGCATCTCCTGTTGCTGCTAAGTTGTTGACGTTGATGCATGAGAAAAGCACCAATCTGTGTGCTTCTGTGGATGTGCGTACTACCAAAAAGCTTTTAGAGCTGGCAGATACGTTAGGCCCCCACATATGTCTACTGAAGACTCACGTTGACATTTTGACAGATTTTGACATGGAGAAAACTATCAAACCACTGAAGGAGCTAGCTGCGAAGCATAAGTTCATGATTTTTGAAGATAGAAAGTTTGCAGACATTGGAAACACCGTGAAGTTGCAATACTCTTCAGGGGTGTACAGAATTAGTGAATGGTCAGATATAACCAATGCCCATGGTATAACTGGCCCAAGTGTCATCGCGGGGTTAAAACAAGCTGCAGAAACTGCTACAACGGAGCCAAGAGGTTTGCTGATGTTAGCTGAGTTGTCCTCGGCTGGGTCGTTGGCCCATGGAGACTACACTAAAGGGGTTGTTGAAATGGCCAAGACCGACAAAGATTTTGTTATGGGGTTTATTGCGCAAGGAGATATGGGGGGTAGAGACCAAGGTTTCGATTGGATAATAATGACACCTGGTGTTAACCTAGATGAAAAGGGCGATTCTTTGGGTCAACAATACAGATCCGTAGAGGATGTGGTTGCTGGCGGCAGCGATGTCATCATTGTGGGGAGAGGTTTGTTCTCGAATGGAAGAGATCCAGCTGTCGAAGGTGCGCGTTATAGAAAAGCCTGCTGGGATGCATACTTGAAAAGGATTCGCAAGTAGAAGAAACACAGATATTTATATATGAACCGTGGATTAGCGTGATGGCAATCCTTTCCTATTGCATGGATAACCTTTTATCAATCCCAGTGCTGTACCGCTGCTTATATTACATTAGAAATGCAGAAAACAAGACGGCTAAACGCATTAGACAATAGCTAGATCTAAATAATGTTGTAATTATGAAATTTAAAAGCGGCGGAGCAAGCCATATTGACAACCAAGTGGGTTCTGGAACCATCAATCGGAAGAATGCCTTGTCATGTCAGAAGCCAGCAACTGGTTACCCGGCCTGTTGGAAGTGGCCACCGCCAAAATCATAATGAAAATTCTTCAGCAGAAATCAACAACTTCGTTTGAAGAACCACTCCCACAATCCATCGATTAGCGTAGATTACGAGAATAAAGCATACAATATAGAGGGAAGTATGGATGCATTGAATTCCAGAGAACAGCAGGAGTTCCAAAAGTTGGTGGAACAAAAACAAATGAAAGATTTCATGCGTTTATACTCCAACTTGGTTGAGAGATGTTTCAGTGACTGTGTTAATGACTTCACCTCCTCTAAATTGACAAGCAAGGAACAATCCTGTATAATGAGATGCTCTGAGAAATTCTTAAAACACAGTGAACGTGTGGGACAGCGTTTCCAAGAACAAAATGCGGCTTTAAACCAAAGTTTGGGTCGTTAACGAAAGAATACCTAAACTTGGACGCTTCCTTAACCTGATGCATTTATCTGCTGTTACTAATACTGCTACCACTACCGCTACCGCTGTTAGAATGAACGTTGTTTTCTATTTGTGTATATAAATGAAGTTTGAATAAATACCGTGAATTTTTTATTTTCGTCAACATAATTAATTTTCTCCTGGCTTCAATTCTATCAATTAATAACTAAGTAGTTGGAACTCAATAACTTACCGACACACACATACATATATATGTACAGAATATCCCATATAGAATACTGAATTCAAATAGAATATAAAAAATTAAAACAACAGCCACCAGTAATCGGTATCGCGTTCCACAGGGCAATAGTAAAATTGCCCTTCGGTCCCACAATTGCACTCAACCAGAGCCTTGGAGTCTTCAAAAGACGCCAAGCCAAGCGACTCGTGCAAACCCGTTGTTAGCGCACCACTGACCACCGCCGTAACTTCGTCAACGCGATTTTCAATGCCCGCTGCCTTGAATCCCATGTCGAATCTCGACTTAACTCTTTCTGATGGCAGACATGATAATCTCCATTTCTGGAAGATCTCCTCACGGAATACAAATGACAATTGACGCAGCCCTGATCAGGCAGCAGAAGAGATGCCAACGGATGTGTTCGAGTCGCTGCGTTCCACCGAATTTCCCTCCTGCATTTCGCACGCCCCAGAGGACACTATTTGGTAAGCAGGACTAAATGTAGGACAAGTAGTCTGTCGCTTCGAACGCGGGAGTCGAAGTAATTCCGTCGTCGAGAAGAGGCATATGGTGCCGCTAAGCCACGAGGAGTAACAAGAACACGCGAACAAGGTAATTTCCAGCAGCTGGTAATAGTTTTAATGAATTTGTCAGGTGATGAGGAATTATGCTGGGGTGTCAGAATGTATGAAATAGGAAATAAAGTGTCTGCATTTTGACGTTTGGTGTTTTTGGTATCACAGAACTGGCGACGTCAGAAAGACAGGCGGCAGGAAAAGAGTATTAGAGGGCGGATATTAATATATATATAAGTAAAAGAGGGAGAGAGAAGGTTTGTAGCCAAAGAATATGACGGCTCGAGATATAGAAATGAATAGCTAAATCATATTGCTAGAAGTAGAGAGATTTCATATAAATTTATTCACTTGCTAGATATAACATACCAACTAGAATTCATTCATTATAAGAAATGACGCAATACAAAGTGGAGGATTACTTGAACTTAGATGACAGTCAGTTCAGTGATTCTGCTGAGGAAGTGGGGATCTATTTGACACAAGGCAATTTTGATGAGAGTTTTTCTAGTCCTACTGCAAGTGTTCCTGTAATCATAGCAGAGGTTCCCAAGCTTTCTAGATTATCAGAGCTTTCTTTGTTACCACAATACAGCAGCAGTTCGAGCAACAGGGTTGAAAAAAAATCAGTTCAGAAGCACAAAAAGGAAAAGGTGCTCAAGACATATGTGAAGGCCATCGATAAGACGCTGGAGACGTCGGATAGCAGTATTCTCTCTTCAACACCTTCACCGAAATCGATCTTTTCTTATGAATTCGCTTCGTCGTTGGATGATGAGCGAGCATTTTCGGTAACGGAGGAGCATCTCCAATTGCCTCAGGATGATGCATATATTAACGAAAACGATTCCATGTTTAAAATGGCATTAGAAAAATCACCAGCGGTATCGCCTGGTGAAGCAGAACTTATAGGAGCCCAAGCCTCCATTTTGGCTATTAATAATAATCAGGACTTTGTAGCGGAACCTCAAGTGCAACAGAATGATGAGAAAGCAGCGTTGGACGTAACATCTGTAAGGTCTCAAATTTTTGGAGATATATCAAATCTTGAGCGGTCTTTAGAATTAGCTGCAATAAACTTTGAAGAGCCATTTGAGATATATTCACGGGAACAGTTTCAAGTGCCGCAGCAGCAAGAGCATTATGATGAAGTGGAGGATGAGGATGACGAGGACGTTGGGGAAGATGAGGAAGACGATGAATATGAAGAAGAGGAGGGTTATAGTGAGGAACAAAACTCAGGTAGTAATGATTCTCTACAATTTCAGGCAACCGCACATCAGACGTTCAATCGTCTACACGAAATTAGGGTTGAAATGTTAGGTGGGCCTTCTATGACTAGTTCTATGGTTCCTGAAAAGAGAAGGAGAAAATTGAGTATTCAGCCCTTGACTTTCGATCAAATTAGACTAACGCACGGACTCTTGCGCAAGACAATGATTCGTCATTATGATACTGAAGATCTTAAAATTCAGATAAAGAAAGAAATTGCCAAGGAGCAAAAAGCTATAAAGGATGCCTTAAAGCGTCCCGAAAAGACTCTACGCCCGAAGAAAAGAACGATAAGCAAAACAAGATTACAAGATGTTTCCATTAATTATCATCAAATATTAATGGGTTTGAGAGATTTGGAAGTCTCTTTCTCTAATAATCACATTTTATCGTCAGGTTACTGGTCTGCTAAAGGTGACGCTGGGGGCATCACTGAAATGCGGTCTATTGTTTCAGTGCTACGCCATCAGTACGAACACCAGATAACATTCGAATTTATTGATGATGATCTAAACCCCAGCTCTGTCCCAGATGGTATCAAATTGTTGAAATTCTCCGTAATTTCACGGTACTGCGAACACTTAGAAAACGAACGTTATGTCAATGGCTGGGTTCATTTGATAACTTATAATGATTTGAGTGAATTGTTGGGATTTGCATTGGATATATCCGATGAGATGATTGTTGTCAATGATGACTCATTAATTTTTGAAACTCAGAATGAACCATGGAAACGCTTGTTGATGAGATGGAGGTCTATTTATGACAAGAAACTCTTTATCATTTCTGAATCAAAAGAGATGATGCAGCTCAAGATAGAAAAGGCAAAAGCACGCGGTAAGCCATTTAAGTTAGACGAAAGAGAGAAGATATTAAAAGAAGATCTTTTTAACCAACTAATGTCTTATAAAGGGTTATTAGGAGCACCTTCAAAGACCGCAAAAGATCAAGCACTTATTAAAACTAATAAGTTGCAGACACTCATAAAAATCGTTTTAGAGAAATACTGCTGGGTAGATCCTTCGCAAGTCCCTGAGGGTGGATACAGAAGATTGTTTTAACTTCCCTTCAGTAACACTGTTTGATTTCTAGGGCCAACCGACCAAAGCTTTTAGCCTTGTTCCAAAATTGGAAGAGAAAAAAAACTAGGACAGTATAAAACATATTAATAAAGGTAGCCTTCCTGGTTAGAAGGTACCATCATGGTTTCTTTCTTGGACTGTAGGATGAAGGACATGTGAACTTACTTTACCTTATAATGTGGTTAACCGACCACCACAAATGTTGTAAGGGAAAAATCAAAGTTCCTAAATATATGTAAAAATAAAATAACAAAAAGTCATGAAAATGTGTTAATGTATCAAAATTACACTAAAGCGTAACTGAAAACTTCGACCATCAGTTCTATAGTTTTTTAATAGTACGTTTTTTCATACTTTACTCTTAGCTGAAGCGCAATTCCAATTTATATATACCCAGTAAAGGGGTCGGGCAAAGTTTACATGTTACTTTTAACCCTCCATCCAAAAGAAACTTTGGATGTCTTACCAGGTTCAATGAGCACATTTAAAACGGTGGTGATACCTTTGGCCGAGTTTTGAAGTGCCTTCGGGAATTCATTGCCTAATTCGTCCAGGGTACGGATTAATACACCATTACAGCCTAAGCCTTGGGCTAAAATATCATAACGGCACTCTGGTAATAGGTCTGTGGTGCGCTCTATACGCTTATTTGTATTGCCCATGTAGATACCACCGTTGTTCATCACTACAACAACTATTCCCAACTTGTTTCTTGCAATCGTCTCCAACTCCATTGCTGAGAAACCAAATGCAGAGTCGCCCTCTAGAGCAACTACGAATTTTGACGGATTAGCGACCTTTGCAGCCATGGCATAACCGATTCCAACACCCATTGTAGCACTAGTTCCAGCATCCAAACGATGTTTTTGGTAACTTGTGGGAAAGCTAACACGAGCAATATCCATAGTGTTAGCACCTTCGAGTACCATAATAGTACTCTTGTCATCGATAAATTCACGCAATTTTGCATATACTCCATGATAACGCAACGCACTACCTTCTGGAATAATCTCCTTTTCTTTCATTGCCTTCCCGTTAGAATGTATTTTGCTCAAGATCTTTTCATCGACTCCATCATTCTTCCAGGTCTTAGGTAACACATTATCACAAGCTTCAATAAAAAGCCCGATATCACTATGCACACTAAAATTAACACCCCTTGGATTATTAGTGCCTAGTGCAGATAAATCACGATCAACTTGAATAAAACAGGCATCGTCACTCCACTTTGGTTCAAGACCAAAATGCAGAATCCAATTCAAACGAGCACCTAGTATAAGAACAACTTCTGCGCTCTTTAAGGCCAACGATCTCGCACCATTGACATTGAGCTCATGGGTGTCAGGAACTATCCCCTTAGCCATGGGGGTGGGTAGAAATGGCAATTGGTATTTTTCCAAGAATGCTCTCACTTCAGCAGGATAGTTTGCACTGCCTCTGCCCACAACAACGAGTATTTTTTTACCACTTTGCATGATCGTTGCAACTTCTTTGACTCTTTGAATATCAGGTCCACAACGTATGTGAGCTATCTCCATTTTTTTAGGCAGCTCATCGCTACTTTTAGCCTTTTCCTCTATTAATCCACCAGGGATATCAATATAAGTCACCGCATTTTGCAACATCGAAGTCTTCATAGCTGTGTATACTAAATGAGATAAATTTCCAGTGTTAATTCTACCATAGAATTTGCACCAACGGGACATAACACTGAGCTGGTCTAACTCTTGAAAGCCCTCGTAGTATTCATTTTCGCTACTACCAGCAAGAACTAATAGTGGCCACTTGTTGACAAAAGAATTGTATACACCTGCCAGTGCATGAATAACCCCCGGACCACCCACAACTAA